>NW_012267227.1:12041625-12087984 GCF_000151885.1 Dipodomys ordii
CTTGAGCCACAGCGCCACTTCCGGCATTTTTCTTTTTGCTTATGTGGTGCTGAGGAATCGAACCCAGGGCCTCGAGCATGCAAGGCAAGTGCTCTACCACTGAGCCACCTTCCCAGCCCCATATAAGCTATTCTTTAGCTATTCTTTAGTTGATTTATGATTCTAAAAACATTCAGTTAATTATTACTCTTCAGATACTTGTACTTGGAATTCACAGAATCATTGAGCTCTGGTTTTCCCCAATGTCACCCTTAAAAATATTACCATGTATGATTTTTTTTTTTGGTACTTACATGAAATTTCTTGTTGAGGTTGCTAATGTCAACTTAGTATCTACATCATCTATGTATTTGGAAGATGTTTTCTAGAAATTTGGAATGGAAAGAGTAGTCCACTACTCCAAACCAATTATTCTTGGTTTTGGTTTTTGGTTGTGTTGTTTTCTTTTTTCTGTAACTGTTTGGATCAATACAAAATTAAATTATTTGTGGATTTTTGGTACAAATTAAACTTACAGAAAAGTGATTTTAAAAACCCACGAATAATTTTCATGTATCTTCCAACCACAAGTTGTATTTTGCCTCATTTTTACTATTTTCTTTTCCTTTGTGGGTCCTGAGGTTTGAACTCTGGGCCTGGATGCTGTCCTTGAGCTTCTTTGTACTCAAGGCTAGTTCTCTATCACTTGTGCCACAGTGCCACTTCTAGCTTTTTCTAAGTAGTTTATTGGAGATAAAAGTCTCTCAGAGGGGCTTGGAAGGTGGCTCAGCAGTAGAGTGCTTGCCTCACATACATGAAGCCCTGGGTTTGATTCCTCAGCACCACATAAATAGAAAAAAAGGCCGGAAGTGACACTGTGGCTCAAGTGGTAGTATGCTAGCCTTGAGCTGAAGAGCCCAGGCCTAGGCCTAGAATTCAAGCCCCACGACTGACCAAAAAAAAAAAAAAAAAGCGTCTCTCAGACTTTCCTGCCTGGGCTGGCTTTGAATTGTGATCCTCAGATCTCAGCCTCCTGAGTGGCTAGGATTACAGGCATGAGCCACCAGTGCCAGGCGTCTTTTCTTTTTATATGTGCATAAAGCTATAAATTTGCCATAAGCACTGATCTAGCTGTAGTCTTCAAATTTAAATATGCTATATTTTATTACATAATTAATATTTTCAAACTTCTATAACCTATGGGTTATTTATAAGGGTCTTATTTAATATCTAAAAATGTGACTTTTTCTAGATATTTGTTACTTTTTTTTATTTTAATGTGAAAACTATTATATCCTGAGACCATACTTAATATAATACGATGTATTTTATTTATGGTCTAGTTTGTGGTGATTATTCCATGTGTACTGGGGAGAATTATACATCTGCAGTTATTTTTGACTTCTCAACTTAGATCAAATACTGTTACTCATATCTGTATCAGAGGTCAAAAACTTTGTTTTGTGGAACAAATCTTGTAGCATGTTTTTAACTATCCTGTGCTCTTAAGAATAGGTTTTATAGAAGGGTGCTGATGGCTCATGCCTATAATCCTAGCTACTCAAGACAGATCTAAGGATTGAGGTTCAAAGACAGGGCAAGAAAGTGGCCATGAAATTCTTACTCCAATTAACCACCAGAAAGCCAGAAGTGGAGCTGTGGCTTAAAGTAATAGAGCACTGGCTTGAACAAAAGCTCTCAGGGACAATGCCCAGGTCCTGAGTTCATGCCCTACAATTGGAGGGGGGGGGTAATATATTTTTAATTAATTTACTTTATTCTTTTTATTTCTTCGTCGTGAGGCTTGAACTCTGGGCCTGGGTGCTGTCCCAGGCTGGCTTTGAACCCCGATTCTCAGATCTCTGCCTCCTGAGTAGCTAGGATTACAGGTGTGAGCCACCAGCACCTGGCACTTTATTCTTATTTTAGAGGCAATGCATAATTACATCACAATCACATGAGTCAGGCAATGAGTACATTTCCTTTACACTCTTTCTTCATTCTTTCCGAGTCTCTCCCTCCCATCTCTACCTTAGTTGTATAGTTGACTTTTATCAATGTCCAGTGAGCTCCATTGCTACACTTTTTTTACCCTTTTCCCTCAACTTCTGTACTCTCCCCCCAACCATTCTGAAGATGTATTTTTTTTTCGGTCAGTCATGGGGCTTGAACTCTGGGCTTGGGCGTTGTCTCTCAGCTCTTCAGTTCAACATGAGCTCTCTACCGCTTAAGCCACAGCACCACTTCCGGTTTTCTAGTGGTTTATTGGAGATAAGAGTCTCACGGACTTTCCTGCCCCGTTTGGCTTTGAACCGAGATCCTCAGATCTCAGCCTCCTGAGTAGCTAGGATTACAGGCGTGAGCCACTGGCACCCAGCTCGGAAGATGTATTCTTTTTTTTTTTTTTTTTTGGTTGGTCATGAGGCTTGAACTCTGGGCCTGGGCACTGTCCCTCAGCTCTTCAGCTCAGGGCTAGCGTTCTACCACTTGAGCCACAGCGCCACTTCCAGCTTTTTCTGCTTATGTGGTGCTGAGGAATCGAACCCAGGGCTTCATGCATGCAAGGCAAGTGCTCTACCACTGGCCACCTTCCCAGCCCTGAAGGTGTATTGTTGAATGCACCATACATAAGGTAAAGAAGAGAGAACCATCAAAAACTTTTGAAAAAAAGAAGAAGGAGGAGGAGGAAAGAAAGAAAGGAAGAAAGAAAGAAAGGAAAAGTAAGTCTCTTGTGTCAATATCTGGCAGTTCATTTCAGTATGTATATTATTTTATATAAATATGAAGAGGCACTTAGGCACTGCACCTTCTCTCTTAAGAATATCTTCTTTTTGATCTCACTGCTGTATCTAGAATCCTGTATAATTCATCCTATCCCAGTGCTTAGGTCTAATTTCTTTATAGCAGAGAGAACTTGCACCATTTGTGTGAGCTTGGCTTACCTCACTCAACATGATTTGTTCTAGTTCCATCATTTCCCTGCAAATGACATTATTTTGTTCTTTCTAATGGCTGTGTAAAATTCCACTGTGTATAGGTACCACATTTCTTTGATCCACTCATCTACTGTGGGCATCTTGGCTACTGTAAGTAGTGTGGCAATGAACATGGATGTGCAGGTGTACTTATCATATCCTGGCTCATGATGCTCAGGGTAGATGCCTAGGAGTAGTATGGCTGGGTCATAGGGCAGGTCTGTTAGTTATTTTGAGGAACCTTCAGACTGCTTTCTAGAGAGGTTGCACTAGTTTACACTCCCAGCAGCAGTGCAGTAGGGTTCCTTTTTCCCCACATGCCCACCAACATTTGTTGTTGTTCAAATTCACAATGTTGGCCAATCTTACTGGAGTGAGATGGAACCTCATAGTTGTTTTTATTTGCATTTCCTTTTTGGCCAGGGATAAGGAGCATTTCTTCATGTTTCTTTGCCATTCTTAACCTCCTCTTCTGAGAAGTCTCTTTTCCTTGCCCATTTAGTGTTTGGTTTATTAGGTTTGGGAGTGGTTATTTGTTGAGCTCCTTGTACAAACTGGCTATTAGGCCTTTGTCTGATACATTGCTGGAAAAGATCTCCCAGTTTGTTGGCTGTCTTTCTAGCCTAGTAACTATGGCCTTAGCTGTGCAGAAACTTATTTTGATGTAGTCCCACTTACCGACTCTCTCTTATGTGTTGTGTCCCTGGGACTCTGTTCAAGAAGTTTCTACTTATACCTGTATGCTCTAATGTTTCCCGTACTCTCCCTTGCAGTCATTTCAAAGTTTTGGGTCTGACATTGAATTCTTTGATCCACTTTGAATTGATATTAGTGCATGGTGACCAAGAGGGATCCACTTTTAGTTTTCTGAATATGGATGCCCAGTTTTCCCAACACCAGTTATTGAAGAGGCTATTTTTTTTTACCACTGTATGCCTTTGGCTCCTTTATCAAATATCAGATAACTATAAGTGTATGGTTTTATTTCTTTCTTTTTTTTTAATTTTATTTTATTTGTGAACATGCTGGACAGAGGAGTTACAATTACATGGGCAGGATAATGCGTACATTTCTTACCAAGCATTGCAGTCTCCTCCTTTGTTTACCCTTCACATCCCTTCCCAGCCTCCCCCCTCCCCCCCAATCCCAATCCTTCTCTTTCCCCCCCCTTCCCCCCCCCCCGCACCGACGTTGTAAAGCTCGTTTTGGACATGACAACTTGTACTTCTCATTGTTGCAACAGGTCCACCTGTATCCTTAAACAACTGGTTTTTCCCCATCTCCTCCACAAGTTAGTGTATGGTTTTATTTCTGTGTCTTTCAGTCTATTCCATTGATCTTCAGGTCTGTTTTTGTGTCATTACCAAGATGTTTTTGTTGTTATGACTCTGTAGTAATGTTTGAGGTCTGATATTATGATACTGCTCACATTGCTTTTTTTTTTTTTTGGTTGGTTGGTTGGTTGTGGGGCCTGGGCGCTGTCCCTCAGCTCTTCAACTCAAGGCTTGCACTCTACCCCGTTAGCCACAGTGGCACTTGTGGTTTTCTGGTGGTTTATCGGAGATAAGAGTCTCACAGACTTTCCTACCTAGACTAGCTTTGAACCGAGATCCTCAGATCTCAGCCTCCTGAGTAGCTAGGATTACAGGCATGAGCCACCAGTACCCAGCTCACATTGCTTCTTTTTACCTAGAATTGCTTTGGCTCTTCTAGGTCTTTTAGTTGTTCATATGAATTTTTGGATTGTTTATCTCAGTAAAGAACACCATTGATGGTAAATGTGGCCTGAAAGAATCTTAAAATGTTATCTAGTCCTTTAGAGGAGTTTGTCACCTCTGTATTTTTTCTCATATTTAATCTACTGCTGAGAGGCAATATAAAATCTCTGTTAACTGTGACATTATCTATTTGTCCTTGTAATTTTGTTAGTTTTTGCTTTATGCATTTTAAACTTTGTGAATGTCTATATTCTTGTTATTCCATGATGTTATTTCCTGACTTCTACTCATATGCATGAAATAATCTTCTGACATAGTTTGGGGTGAGTTTTTTTTTGTAGTTTTTGATTGTTGATGTGGGATTAGGAATAGAGACTGATGATATAGGATTCATGATTTCTCTCTCCATATCTTTGTGTGTGGTGTGGAGGAAGAGTTGTGTATATTAAAATTTTAATCATAGCCAGGTATTGGTGGTTCACGCTTGTAACTCTAGCTACTTTAGGAAGCTAAGGTGGAAAGTTCACAGTTTAAAGCCAGCCCAGGCGTGAGACTCTTACCTCCCATTTACCCACAAAAACTTGAAAGTGAAACTGTGGCTCATCTGGTAGAGCATTGGCCCTGAGAATAAATCCTAATCTATAGCATCCAGGTCCTAAATTCAAGCCACAGTACTGGCAAAAAAAAAAAAAAAAAGCTTTAATCTTTGTTCTAGAGAAAGTTTGAATCAGGTCAAATGTAGAACTAGGATAAAACATGAGAATGAATGCATGAATATATATAACTTTCAAGGAATAGAATAATCTACACTTCATGTGTGCTGCTGTTTTAGAGTTGCTGCTTCTAATCTAAAGCATATTTAAAACATAATTTCTTCTTCTTGACATTTGAGATGCATATTGTCATACGGAATTAACTTTCTTCCAGAATTTTAGTGAAAAGAACTTTCTGTTTTGGTTTTTAATGAAATAAACAGACAGTGGATAGTTAAAGTTTGCCTTCCAAACAAACTGGCACAATATCTCCCTTTTTAGGACTGGAATGTAAGCAGTTATAGAATTTCAGTGTCTGGAATGACTCAGGATTTACAAGCCAGCTCTCCCTAAACAGCATATTGTCAGATTATTTACAAGACTAGTTTTAATGCTCATTTCTCCTATTGTGGTACAATACAATGTAAGCTTTTAAACTCAAAAGATCATTTTGAAAAACTATTTTTATAGAGTTCCCAATGTTTTTTGCTTTAGCTGAACTTTAAGGTTAATCATGAACAAACCCATCATTTTTATAAATGATAAACTGCAAGCACTAAGACAATTCATTAAGTACCTAATACAGATTACTGTATTTGGTGCCATGCAGGAAAAAAAATGAAGGATACATACTACTTATTTTTGGACAATAACTATTTGATATTTAGCAATTTGATATTCACTATTTGATATTTAAATATTTAGATGATGTTGCAGAAATACTTTGTCACAGCCTGATGAGTTTTGAGTCTACATGTCACAAAGAGCTACCTGAATTTTCATTCATATCTCCATTTGCACTGCTCAGGACAATAATGAAAGAACCCTAAATCGGTGTAAAATACCACTTTAAGAATTAAGCCAGAAAAATCTCCACAATGTGTTTTTTCATATATCATTTAAAGAAAACAAGGAAATTACCCAGTAAACAAGTGGATCACTTATCAGGCGGTGATAAGAGGGCTTGACATACAAACTCCTAATGTAGTAGCAACTTAATAAGATGTATTATGTTGAATTTTATACTATACCAAGTGTAATAGATTACTTTTTAGAAATAGAATAGAGATATATATATAAAAAACTGGAAATTGACCATTTTTACAGAACTATCTAGATTTTATGAATTGTTTTCATAATTTAAATTTATTTTAAAATCATTTAATTCTCTTTTCTTGGGTACCCTGCTTTCCAGGAAATTTTAATTACTAGTTTGGGTTCCAAAATTTTTTTGATGGTCTGCAATAGGTTTACTTGTAAGTGTCTCTTGAACCTCCCACCCCAATACAATGGTCTGTATACTGGCAGTACTTGTAAGAAATTCTGAATTTCATTTTTCACCACTAGGTATCCTATTATGAAATGCATTATTTACACACTATTTTTTCATTTGTAAACAAAAGATTTAACCCTGTATAACCAAAATATTTTAATCAGCCAATATAATATTAAATTTATATATTTTTGTTACTGTGTACATTAAGCTCCCAGCCCTTCTTGATTTAGAACAACCACATTCCAGGTACTCAATAACTCCGTGTAACCAATACTTCCCACTCTGCTGGGACAGCTCTGAGAACTCTGATGCCCCTAACCCTGGAGGCACTGAAAGTAAAGGCACTGAATCTTCCTGTTGGATCCGGAAACATGCCTTCCATCCCCACACCTTTTCCTGGTCCCAAGTGGGGAAGAGCTCATGCCCTGAGGAACAGTAGGGGACTGAAGGAAGGAAGCTGGCTTCCCACCTGCTGTGTGGCAGGAGCCAAACCCCCATAGACTTCACCGTGAACAAACAATGAAGATTCAGAGAGCACCAGTGTCTTCAGCCCTGTCCACACCTTGACAACCAGAGTATAAATAGAATACTGTATTGAATAATGTAAACGTGCTATGATCAAAAGTGAACAAAGTTAGATGCTTCTGAGTAATTTATTCTTCAGGTGGCACAAAACAATAGTACATTCTGCTAGTTGCAAACAACCACACTGGATAGGAATAGGCTGATGCTTTATAGTAATGTGTGTTCATTGTTCTGTCACTAAATAGGAATTTGTTTGTGCACTCCTTCAATAAATACATTTGGAAATAAGTATTCACATTCTGGGTGGGAATATTTACTTAGTGTAACAGATAGTGATAAATGTGGATATGTAAGTCTCCATACAAAATAAGTCATCCTGTTTTTATTTTAGAGCTTGTGGCCTAGCGATGAGAGAGAAACCAACAGACATAAATGTATGATGGGCATGCATATACCTCTCACACATCTTCAGTTTGTGTGTCAGTGATGTGGGAGAGGAAAAAAAAGATACATGAGGTATGAGGACTGCAGGGGAAGCAGAGTTCTAAGAGGACAGCCAAGTTTTCATTAGAGAAAATGAGTAGGATGTATAAATTTAACAAAATGTTAGGAAAAGTTCTTACTAATCAAGTCCATCTTGCAAAATGGACTTTCTGGACAATACCGAGCCTTGTCAAACACACGAATCTTGGCAAAAACAGAATGTTCTTCAACCAGAAACTTAACAAGAACAATTTTGAAATTGCAGTTTTTGATAATGTACATTTCTCTAAACAACTTGATGAACCTGTTTTGTGTGTGTGTGTGTGTGCGCGCACACGTGTGTGTGTGTGCTTGTGAACACACATATTTAAGACTCAAAGTTGAGGCTAGTACATTTTGATTTAGAGCAAAAACACAAGCTGAGGACAGTGGCTCATGTCTGTAATCCTAGTTATTCAGACTGAGATCTGAGGGTCTCAGTTTGAAGCCAGCCTTTGAAGGAAAGTCCAAGGGACTCTTATCTCCAGTTAACCACAAAAAAGCTGTGACTCAAAGTAGAACATTAGCCTTGAATAAAAAAAGCTTAGGAACAGTGTCCAGCTTCTGAGTTCAAGGGAAAAAAAATCAAATAAAGAGTAGCCTGACAATGATTCTGAAGCATTTATAAAACAAATTTTAATGAACTATTTTCTATTAAAATACATGTTAAGAATTCAACCACAGAGAACAATTAATAGACACTTTCAAAAACTTTTAAGATAATCTTAGGGTCACAGCTGATAATCATCTGTTATTCACAAGTTAGTCATAATAGCCTGTGTTCATTCTGATGGACCAGTGTTATATTCGGTCGATAACCACCCCATAACAGGCAGTTAAATGTTTTTCGGTATCACTCTGGTACATACAGGAACTTAGACTGAGTTTTAGTTTTCTTTAGCCATGTGTTACTTATGTGTAATGTCAGACAAGGGAAGTTGTAAGCTCTCTTGTATTGTGTTCATGCTCAAGTGGATACATTGGAGAAGGAGTACCAATGACTCCTCAGATTAAACCTTGGATGTCCTTCTGAGGTATGAGTGTTACTCTCGGGAGTTAACTAGTGTCAGTTTCATAGTAAAGTGAACACAAATGTATACTGGAGGCAAACATAAAAATCACATGAGTTATAAGAGAGAAGATTTCTGTCTTTAGTGGCGGTTTTTACACTTTTCTCTCAATCTTATTCTACAACTCTACTAGTGTAGAGCAAAAAATTATAAGGAGCACAGCTTCAGGGTGTTGTGGCTATAGAATTGCTTTTACTATTGCAGGTTCCATGGTCAGTCTTGATCTTCTTTGGCACTCTAAAGAACCAGCAGAGCAAATTCTAAGAGATAGCATATTTTTATTACTTGTTTTGTTAATATTTTACATTCTTTCAAATTTTTTTCCTAATTGTTGGAGACCAACATATTTATGTAATTCTTTTCAAAATAACATTTTAGAAAGGGTTATTCTACCTATAAAATTAGTATGCATAATGCTTTATAAGTAAAGGAGTACCCGTAAAAGTTGAATACAAATCAGGATTGGAAACTATATTATTGCTTTTCTCCTTTTTGGTTACATGATTATGATACAGATTAATTATTATGTGTAAAGTGGCTTGCCAATAAATCACATTCAGTGGAAAATATAAAGATATCTCAATAGAAGCAAACCAAAACATAAGCTTGCTTGCTAATAATGATTAGAATCCCAGGGTAAGTAGCACATGCTAAGTAACCAAGACTCTGTCACAGTTCTCTGTGTATCCAGCTACATGATCTTGAATTACAAAAACCTTAATTTCCTGATCTATAAATGAGTACATGGTATGACGGTCTCATAGAATTTTAAAGTTCTAGAATTCAAAGTGTATATAACTAAAGCATATTTTTATTTCTAAAATTTGCATGATAAATGTATAAACCTAGGATAAGAACAAGAATTAAAAGTAAATGTTTTTAGAAAGATTTTGTAGATAACCTTTACTTCCAGGATTGGTTTTGCTAATAAATCCTGGTTTTTGCCTAATTCAAAACAATCTAACAGTAATTTGATGGCATTTGTAACTTCTCTTGTAAGTATATACAGTATTTTTGCCTAATCATGAATGACCTCAACTTTCAAAACTTAAGATTAGTTTCATTATTATAACTTTTTTTGCTATTTAGACACTGAAGGGATTTAGATAAAAATTTGTTATAGATAATTCTGAAAGGCACTAAAGAATCAAATATGAAAAATGCCTTGTTCTAACCTTTAAATGTTCACAAGACTCCAGTCACTTGATCTGGCTAGACTAGCAACATTCTCAAATCAGACAATAGTTCAGAATACCATGCATGGCACTGCTCTAGAATATACTTGAGTAAGGCCAGGAAAAACTTCCCCCTAACTGTATCTGGCCTGGCTTGGTCATACAAGTGAACAAGAAAATACATAGTTCTGTTGTTTCTGTAATGTAAATAGACCTTAATGACAAACATTTTGAAGTTGAAATCACAATAATTAACAGACCAACAATTTGAGCTGTCCTTGGTGAACATATAAAGTATTACCAACATCTGCTAGTGGAAGAATTGTGAAGTAGATATTCAGTCTTTCTAATAAGTCCATAGCCCTAGGTCTTCATGGCATTCAGGGGTTCATATCCCTAACTATATCCTCTACTTGAGTCATTATTCTCTTGCCATTTAAAAGGAAAATAGTTTTCAATACTGCCACCTTTTGGATGGAAGGTATTGCTCTAGATTACAGGATTACTACCTTTAACTATCCTTAATGTTTAAATATGACACCGTTCTATTCATGTGCTCAAATATATTCTTTAAGATTTTTTTCCTCTGGAATGATTTTACTTCTGTGATCCAATTTAACTGGCAAGAGAATTGTGGCAAAACATTTTTTGCATATTTGTATTGTTCCCTGTGAGGCATCTATTGTAAGCATTGCTGCGGGCTGTCATTTTTGTCTGCCCTCCAGGATTTGCTGGCCCAAGTACTGTGTACCAGACTTGGTGTCAGTCATAAGGGGGAGGGGTAATTTGCAGCTCAGCCAAACAGTTTTGTTATTCCTTTAAAATTAAAAGCATATGAAACAGATACAGCTTATGAAGGTTTTTTTATAAATAACATAAACTTAAATAACAAAACAATAAAGTTCAAATACAACTTAAAATAGAGTTTAATGCTATAACACAGGAGGGGGGAAAAGCATGATTATTTGTGGGAAGAACATTGTTAAAAAGCCCAAGTCCCAAATATGAATTATACAAAAGACAGATTATGTTACTAGAAAAAAAACTTAAAAGACTTCTGAATTTTACTTTGGGGGATTATAAAATGTTACTTTGTGGCACGTGAGATGAAGTACAGTATTATTATTATTGCTATTTTATATACAAGATTTTTTTAAAACCTTTTTGCAATACCTTTTCAATCTGAGCAGCATTGGGAAATTTTTTTCCTTGTTAATAGGTACAAGCATGCTTTCTGAAACTACTTATTTGATCCAATTCCATAATAGACCTTTTTAGAAGAGTCCTTATTTTCTGATTGGATTATGATTTTTTTCACTGGAAAGCATCACAAATGCTGCTCGTCTCCTAGTTAGTGTTGGTTTGATTATCTGACAGATCATTCCAGCAGCCTTTAGGTCTGACATACCTTATATAACATCATCTGCATTATTATTATTATTATTATTATTTATTATATATATATAGCAGCCATTTGATAAGCAGATAGGAATATTTAAATAATCATTATCAGATAATCAAATCTAACATACTCTGAAGGGTAAATTAATTTAAGAAAAAAACATTACTATTACTAACACCATGATTGTACAACCAGTTACAACTTTTTACAACTCTTAGTTACTAAATCTAATTTTTGTGTATAGTTTTCAAATCTTTCTTTAATGCAGTCTCTTAAAATAAACAAAAATGCGCAAGTCCAGCTTGATCAGTTTTTCAGTAGTTTTCCAGCCTTTCTCGGTTACTTAAAAAAAAAAAAAAAGAAAGAAGAAAAAGGAAATGAAAACAGTCCACTTAAAGAAATCTCCCTGCTGAAACTGGTTTCTTATATACCATACATTGACTAGGTTATCGCCATAGGAAGAAAGTGGGCTGTTTTTTGTTCTTTCTTCGTTTTTTTCCCCCTTACAGGAACCCCTTTTTGATTTAAGGCAACGAACATTTCTCCTCCACTGTGTGTCCATTTAGCAGATGCATATGTGTTGTAATGGTTTTCCAGGATTAATTCTTTGAAGTTGCAATCTTCGTTGCAGTCTTTCTGTTAAAACAACGTGCCGTATTATTCAAATGACTTTTGGAAGGATTCAATTTTAAATTAAGATTAAGCAATATTTGGGAGAAAACTTAAGCAATATATGACTTGTTTTAAACCTCAGATTAAGCAGACCTAATACATTTAATGTGTATTAAATACAGCCCTTTATTTTTAAATTTAAAACAAAAAAGACAACATGATACATAGTTTATGCAACCTGGCCACAAAAATATTACGTGGGCAGTCAGATTCTACTGTTCTGTCATATTAGGACTTATTTTCCCCTAGTAACTCTTCTATTGCTAAGCACTGCAAATTTGGAGTAGTCAAGATAGCATTTGCTTCTCTCTGGTCATTTACTGCTACATGGCCTTCAAGAATAATAAAATTAAAAGTTCATCTATGCTATCATTCAAGTACACCTGTAGTATTATGTCAGACATTATGCTGAGCTCTAGGAATACAAAGGAAAGTCAATCACATTTTATTATGGTGGGCTAAATTTTTACATATTTCACATTGAAACAGAGAAAATAGTGTGAATGCTTCCAGTTCAGAGATCGTGATTCTGAGATGGACGTGATAAATGAATTGAACACTTCAGGATTTTTTTTTCCCAAGAATTTACATGTCAGCAGTGTGCTTTAACAAAAAGAGCTTTAATACTGACAGATGGAAATTTAGATTTCAAGTATCTAAAATGCACATGGGACTTTAGAGCTGGAAGAATCAGCTATTGCAGCTCATTTTACAGATGAAGAAACCAAAGTCCAGACAGCTTAAGCAATCTGTCTAAAGGCACAAAGAAAACATTTTTTTCTTAATGCTTGGGTATAAAATTTTAATGGAATCATTAAATTATACCACTGGAAAGAAATTGGTTCCAGTTTTGCTTTCTAAAAAGGCAAAAATGTTTTTGACAAAAACAAGTTTGAAAAATTAACTCTAAGCCATCAACAAATAAATACCTTTGCATAGAGTTTTCCTTCCTTGTTCATTGCAAGATAGTATTCGCTTTCCACCCCTTTGATTGCCACAATTCCAACTGCCACTGTCCTGATTTCCATGATATCTGCAAGGAATCACAGAAAGATATTCTGATTATTGACTCAACCTTGTAGATTATCCAAGAAAGGCCAAGTCTTTATTTGTTTCATCTGTGAGCTGTTATAATTATTCTTGTGTTTAAGCAATCCCACACACACACCCTTAACATACATAGTAACAAGAAAAGTCATTCAAGTGCAAAAATGATGAGGCTTTTATTTATTTATAAGATGATTTCTTTGTTGCTTTGTATGTCCCTCCCCCACGGTATAACCCCTGCTTTCACTGTATTTGATGTTGGTATAATTTGTGTGGGGGGGGAACAAATCGTTTAAATAGAGATACAGGTGGACCCCTTTGCAACAATGAGATGTACAAGTCTTATGTCGAAAACGAACTTTACAACTTTTGTGGGAGGGGGAGGTGGTTGGGTGGGAGGGCACAGGGAGGATGGGATGGGAAGGGGAAACAAAGAAGGAGGCTACAATGATTGATAAGAAATGTACTCATTATCTTGCCCATGTAATTGTAACCAGTCTGTACAGTATTTTCACAATTGAAAAAAAAAGAAATTGGTTACAAAAAAAATGAGGAGACTTAATTTGGAGAAATAGATAACTAATGAAGTTAGTTATTTCTCTACAACCATATTTTTTTTTCTGAGCCTCAAAAGATTATACAGGGGAGTTACAATTTAACATATCCATCCAATTACTGTCCAGTGCTTCTTGACCAGAGTTACCCTTCCATCATTCTTCTCATCCTATCCCCTTCCTCCAGACTCATTTCACATTTTTCACATAGACACACTGAATATTCCTGCAATATTTGTCCCCTGTTCCATTTTTCATTCAACAGCCCCCCCCTTTAACAGTACCTTACATCCTTAAAATCTTGTTGCAACTTCCTGATACTCATTTTTTATAAGACATTTGGTAATTATTCAAAAGGCTTATTACTCCATGAAGTTTCACTTCTGTATATATCATACTTTAGTCAAGTAACTCATATATACAAGCATGTCTCTGTGCATGTTGATATGAGAGGTTGTATTTTGTGTCAAAGATCTACCTGAGGGAAAATGTACATCCCTTTGCAAAAGGCATAATTTCATGTTGTGTATAGTTATACATAGATATATAGATATATATCTATGTACATACATACATGCATCTATACATATCTGTTCCTAACAAAATGTAAAGAAAACTCAAAAGTGCAAATTACGACAATGTTCAAGAGGAAGTATACTCATTACCTCACTCATGTAACTGTAACCCTCTGTATAGTATCTTTACAATAAAAAAATACTAAAAAAAAATAAAAAATAAAATAAAACCTTAAAAAAAGTGCAAATTATGTGCAAAAGCTATTTTCCAAAATATTCACTTAATTTTAGGAGAACGTTTTTAGTCTGTTTTCTCATTGTTCATCTGATTTATTCTTTTTACCTCAATTTTCTTGTTTGGATAACAAAATTGGTATTCCTGTCGTACTAACTGAGCTAGTATTTGTGATCTGCTCCATAAACATGATGCAAACAGAAGCCTTTTCCTAATGCATCAGGCTAGTCAGAGCTCATCTAACCAAGTTTCATGGCTGCTCATGTAGAAACAGAGGTGCCTAAGCTGTATAAATGTGACTTTAGGATAAAGATTAGGAAAAACGGACCAAGAGCTCAGTTCAAATGATAGAGAAAAATATTTACCTCTTTAATTAAGAAAGTTAGCCCTGGTTTCTTAACTCCAGAATAGTAGAATAGAAATAGCAAACATTTTTATAGCTATGACTTAACCAGTTACATTTTTATTGTATCTATTTACTGCCAGTCCTGGGGCTTGAACTCTGGGCCTGGGGTCTCTGGGCTTCTTTTGCTCAAGACTAGCATTCTACCATCAAAGCCACAGCTTCCACTTATGGCTTTTTTTCTGGTATTGGTGTAGATAATAGTCTCATGGGCTTTCCTGCCCAGGCTGGCTTTGAATGGTAACCCTTAGATCTCAACCTCTTGAGTAGCTAGTATTACAGGCATGAATCATCTGCACCCAGCTTTTAACAAATATCTTTAAGTATTTATTGCCAAGCTCGATTCTAGGCAGAGATCTTATTGATCTAAAAATCAACTGTGAATTTCAAATGTACCTCAATAAAAATAAAGTTAAATTTTTATTTTGTGCTTCTTATATTAGCTGATATTTAACTCAGCATCCTTTATCATACTTTCTGTCATTACTAGTGCCTACTAACGTTGTAAATTTAGCGGGATATGGCAGTGCAGGAGCCTATTTATGTACATAGCGACAGTCATCATGACTTGAATAAATGATGAAAGGCTGAGTAAGTCATGGACGGATTTATCTCATCTCTTTGACTGCCAGGCATCCAGATTTGGTTTGTTTGTGGATACACTGTAGCCATGTTTTTCTAGATTAAGAAACAGTAAAATTAGTTTTTAAAAAGATTGTATTTGACATTCCTCAGTTTAATCACCTACATACCTTGGAAAACCTCCAGAGAGCTAATATACAGTTGCTTAAGAAACGGAGAATTGCATTTCTTAATTCAAACTACATTAGCCATTTTTAGAATAGTGACATATGAATATCTTACACTGAGTTTGCAAAATGTGAAAATTACATCACAGTCAGCTTGTCATTATCCAATTGTTTTTGCTTAAGGTATCGCTTTATGTATAATCCTCATTCGTCTTGCTTGCCCCAATTATTTAACTTAGCTTAGCCTCCTTAATCTCTATTGTAAATTAGCATATATAAATGCTACATGAACGTACTAATATTTATGGCACCCAACAAATTAGCTACTCTTTTCCTGTGTTTGTCCTAGGCAAATTTGAGAAGTTTTCATCTGTAATATCATTTGGATACTTTCTACTTATGTTACCAATATTTTTAAATGGCCATTGGAACCTATGCATTTTGAACCTGTCCTTTTTCTTAAGCTGCAAACTGAGCTTTCTGTTGTTACCATTAATCTGTAGTTTTCAAGTCTTCACGCTTATGATAATACCATGTCATTCCTTGTATCATCCAAGCATTTAATAATATACAGGCAAAGGCTATTAATTGTTGTTCAGTTCCCATTCTGCTTTTCTTCCACAGTAATAAAATTTTTTAGCCAGGCGCTGGTGGCTCATGCCACCAGCTACTCAGGAAGCTGAGATCTGAGAATCGAGGTTCAAAGCCAGCCCAAGCAGGAAAGCCCATGAGACCCTTATCTCCAATAAACTACTCAGAAAAGGTTGAAAGTGGCTCTGTAGCTCAAGTGGTAGAGAGCAAGCCTTGAGCACAGAGAGGCCCTGAGTTCAAGCCCCAGGACCAGCAAAAAACAAATAAATAAAAAAAATGTGCACTTCTCAATACCTCTCACAGCTCAGTATATCCATGTGACCAAATTCTAGAGGATGTAAGTAAAGTGTCCTATGGCAAATTCCAGAAATATTCCATGAAAAATATTGAGCAGGAGCTCAATATATTTTTGTATTCATTTCTTTATTTTATCTTTCTTTTGGAACTTGAATTCTATTTTGGATTCTGGAAACAAAGTGAAGTGGAAATGTGAACTGAATGGGCCAAGGACACCCCCCTCCCCCAACCTCCCAGTGCTTCTGTGGAGCAGGAGTCATTCCTCCAATATAACAGATGGAGACATAAACTATTGTAACCGACTTTCCTAACTGAATTTTTAACTAATGCACCTCAACTTTCTGCTTATGTGGTGGTGAGGAATCGAACTCAGGGCCTCATGCATGCAAGGCAAGCGTTCTACCACTGAGCCACCTTCCCAGCTGTACCTCAACTTTCTATCAGACTCACCTTCATAAAATGCACATAAAAACCCATGTGCTCCATTTTTATCCATTATTTGAAGCTATATTCCAGAAGGGAAACTCATTTTCAACTCTATTATTAATAACCAAGGGTTATTGGCTTTTTTTCCTTTATTTTTTTCCCTTCTAAAAGTCTATGGGAAGAAATGAAAACAACACCTGTGCTCTTATGTCTTTCTATTCAGTTCCTATTCAGAACTTCATTCATACTAGAGATCCCATTTCTTCGAGTGCTATCATTTGTTCATACATGTGTCTGCACTTAGTTTTGTAAATCTTCCTTGATTCCCCTTTACATCCTGACACAAACGTGAGGCCCCTAGTAAGCTATATTAACTCAGGTTCAGTTGCTTGCAAGCCAGGGAATGGCCTAGCTTTTCTGAATTTTCCTTATTGTTGCATAAAGCATGAAATGTTTTTATGATTCTTTCCAAAAGACCAGATTCACCATTCTTCTTTGGTGCACCATAACTGTTAATTGGGCACTTAACTAGATTCAATCTTTTGCATATTTATTCTCTTTCCTCTATGATCAATTAATGATGCTTTATATTTTCTAGCGTCCAGATTTTTTTTCTTCTTGGCTTCTTTTCTGAATTAGTTTGTTTCGCTCTTTGTAGATTTTATGTTTGCTTGTTTGTTTGTTGGGGGGAGGGTCATTTGCTTGTTTGTAAAGCAGCGTTCTTCCTATGGTACTAATGCTAGCCTGCTTCTACTTCCTGGATGGCTGGGATTGTAGATGTGCGCTCTACTACATCTAAAATTATTTAACTTCTCAAATAAGCCATACCATAGAAAAATATTTCAAGTCTTTTTACTTTCATATCTAGCCAAGAAAAACAGCTCATATTTATACTGCACATGATCACTGACCATCTCAAACAGGACAGAAAAAAGAATATGACCCAAGAGAGTTGAAACGGCCTCTTTGTTGAACTCTTGGAAGCATTTTTCATTCATTCTGGCTGATTCCCATGTTACTTCTTCTATATTAGTCTCATTGGAAGTACATAGTATTGGAATGTACTACTTTAATACCATCAGCTCTAGCTTCTTTCAGCAAATATGGGAGAGTGCAGCAAAGAACATAAACTAGACAAGAAGTAATCCAAACTAATTCTATCACTTGTTCTTATTTCTCTCACTATGCCTACTTCCTCAATTTTATTTTAATAGATGTTGAGGCCAAAGCATAAGGAGTTGAAGTACAAGATCATTTCAAACTCCTGCACTAATTTAGAATTAATAGAATTGGCATTTAGCAATCAAAAACTCAATTTACAAAAAATTTCAGAAGATACTCTGACTTGTAAAAAATGTAATAATAGTGTTTTTAATCTTTGGTATTTAATATTTATTCCATTGCCCCCATGCCAAAAACCATCTGTAGAGTTCCAAATATTGTTACATCTGCTTTCCTCTTCCATTTGCAATCTAGTCACATTGTAGAATTTCACCATTTTCCATGCTTTGTTAAAAGTATTAAGGTCTCAAAAGAAGGACCCAAATCTGTAACTGTATTTAGAGCTTAAATTTTACTATCATAAATTATAATAAGTACATCAAATGGAATCACCATTTCTACCTAATGCTTTCACCTGTTGATAAGATGGTCTCACTATATGCTTAATTGTTCTGTAGAACAATTCAGTAGTTTCTTGGTTCTTTCCTTTACCATCACTGCTTATTTGGAATTATCATAGCTTCTGAGAAGCAGAAGAGACTGAAAGATGTTCAGTATATTTCAGCCAGTAGCTTCTCCATCACATTCTTGTTATTAAAGGCATAGATTAGTTGTGGTGAATATGTTGAGTGTGAAGACTTTCATTCTTTGATGCCAGTAGTTATTGCAGATGATGTCTCTCTACTTTTAGTCTGCCTCTTCATAAAATTAGGTTAAGCAGGTTATTCAGTTCTTAATGTTATCTAATAAGTGAATCCATAGACACTGTTTTGGCCTTGATTAGAAATAACATGCTATTTTTTCTATGCTGACTCTAAAATAGGAAATCAAAGTAGTTGTGCTAAGAAAACCCAAACAATTTGTTGGTCTAATTTTTTTTCTTGCCAGTCATGGGGCTTGTACTCAGGGCCTGAGCACTGTCCCTGAGCTTTTTTCTCAAGGCTAGTGCTCTACCACTTGAGCCACAGCGCCACTTCCAGCTTTTTCTGTGTATGTGGTACTGAGGAAACCCAGGGTTTCATACATGCTAGGCAAACGCTCTACCACTAAGCCACATTCCCAGCCCTAGTCTAATATTTTAGAATTAAATAGTATTTGTTTGTAGTTTAAATTAAGTATATGTAAAATGTTCTGATTACTAAACTAATATTAATGCTAAATTAACTGTAAATATTCCTGAAAAGTGGTAGCAGTTTTATACAATGACTGTGTCTAGCCAAAAAATATTCTTTAAAACAAATATATTTGAAAGTGGAGTAACATCAGTCTCATTCATTATAGAGGAATTGTTTATAAGGAAAGAATGCAAGTAATATTTTGAATATATTTCAGTCTCTTATTTTTTTTTAATCGGTACTAGGGTTTGACTTAGGGTCTCACACTTGTTAGGCTGGTTCACTACTACTTGAGCCATGCTTTGAGCCCTGTTTTTTGCTGGTCATTTTGGAGAATTTTCTACCTGTGAAATTTTTTTACCCAGGCTGGTCTCAAACCATGGTCCTTCAGATCTCATCTTCCTTATGAGTTAAAATTATAGGGATAGGCCACTGGGCTCAGCTTATATTTCAGCTTTATATTTGTTTTTAATTTGTTCATAAGTCATTTATGTTTTTGTAAACCACTTATATTTGGAGTTTTTCATAAACTGAATTTTATCAAGGTATCAAATTTATGTGAGAAATGTTCACTTAAAAAATAATGCAGGGCTGGGATGGAGCTCAGTGGCAAAGCAATTGCATGGCAAGTGCAATGTCCTGGGTTTGATCCCCAGTAGCACAAAAGAAAAGACAAAAAGTAAAAATAATAATAAAATACACACACACACACATACACACATATATAAAATGCAGTTTTCAGTATTTTACTTCAAAGAATCAACCAAAATATAAATGACTTTCTAAAGGTCACTTGCTATATTTAGTAATTCTATATTTAATAATTTATATTTATACTAGTATATTTAGTAATATGTACTTGTTCTTTAACATTAATTTCCTCAAAGTTACAGCAAAACTGATTTCAAAACCTGAGCTATGTGCATTTAGATTGAAATAAACCTGTTCAATGAATGAATGGCAAAACTTTTGTCACGTGTTAGGATGTACTATGCTGACATGGTGGCTTTGCTGCCTAGAGAGACCGAACTGGGGGAAGAAGCACACCCACCTTTCCTTTCATTTCTTTGCTGACTTTCACTTGGGGAGGGAGCATGAAGGATTTTGTGGAGATAATAACGTCTAGCAGGTTGGACACAAAACCTGCTTCCAGATTCTCTATTTTCCCCTTATGTACTCGAGAATCCACTATTGTAAAATTACACAATTGATACATATGGTTGATAACGTTAATCTTGTATTTAGATCATTTTTGTCTAAGAAAACATACCCTGTAACTATTAAATAATAGATCTAAGACAGAACCTTGGACTATACTAAAAGAAATTAGAAAAGCAATCAAATCAAAGCCAGCAAGAAAGAAACACAAGTAGATAAGTTATTACTGAAAACACAAAAGTGTAATTCCCTTCACATCAGCATGAAATTCAAAACAGGTCCACAGGCTTGCATAATTGCTAGTATCAAATGTAAGTGCAGTGTGCTGGCACCAGAGAATTGATTCTACAGCACCATCATCCTCACTGAGCAATAAGTCAGTTGTAGTACTTATCAATCCCTATCCCTATAATGATGCCACATTCCATTTAGATGACGTATAGGGAGAATCATGCCATTCACTGAGAGATTTGTTGTGAAAACATCAGTAAACCTCTACAAAGTCCATCATCAGTATGTACAGCTGTAATGGCAGTGTTTTCTTTTGAAAGAATTCAAGTTGCAACAGCTTGTTTCAGCAGGGTTAGATCTAAGCCAGAATTAGAAGCAAACTCCTTGGTTGTACAATAAATAGGGAGATATTTATCCAGTAGCATTATTAAAAGAGTGTAATGGGAACACAGCTGGACCATATTTACAGACTTAGATTTCTGTACCATTCACCGACCAATTTTATAGTTTTGACCTCTTTGGAACTAACAAGTCTCAATTCCGTCCTTTGGACCAAGAAAAACATGTTCTCTGACCATACAAGAGGAAATATTCTTTGTTTTCCTCTGTAATCATAAGAAGTTAAAAAACTTTTATTGAGAAAGAATTATTTCTCTGATCATGCAAAACAACTATTTATATTTGCCAAATACCACACTTGGTAGTAATTGGTTCCAATAGAGTATGTATATGAATACCATAAGGCATGAATACCATCATCCCAGAATATATGGGAAAAATATTTTTGTAAAATAGAAATAACTGGAGCAATCTCTTTTTACTACCTAGAAAATCTCTCATCTGTTTCGTCTTTTCCTAAAATCTAAAATATCTTCAATTAAAAAAACCCTGTTTTCATTACACAGGGCTAGAAAGAAGAGAGGTGAATATACAGGCACAAATTCATACTCCAGTATCAATGAATACATCTTTTCTCAGAGCAGAATTGGATAGAGTTAAAGGGAAGTAAGCACACAAGCACCAAGAATGGAACTGAAAGGAAAAAACAGTCATAAAAGGAAGATGTGCACTGACAGTGTGCTTTAGACAGCTGTTGGAATCAAGGCAGACTTACTGGTAGAGATACCAGCTTAGCAGATCTATGACATCCCCCACTTCTGCTTTTAACTACTGATAGGGAAAATCTGCTATCTTGTAGATAGGTAATGTTATCTTTCTTCAAAACTTCTTCATATTGTATTTAAATATTTGCCACTTGAGCAAGAAGATAATTGTAAACTTTAGTTTCAAATCATTCTAGTCATCAACTAAAAATTTCTAGGAGAGCCATTGGCTCTGGCTCTCATTGGCTCTAGCACCCCTAGAATTTTTAAGTAGCTGAGGACTTTTTTGTGTTTGTTTGTTTGGTCAACAATGTCCACAATTTTTCTGATATCGAAATGAAAGTGAAAAGAAAAAGGAAGAAATAAAAACATCTCAGTAAGCACAGGAAGATACTTAAAATATTAAAGAAGGATGTCCCCTGCTAAGTTTTTCCTCAAATTCTCCCAAACTGTAATCCATTTTATCCAACAAGCCATCATTCAAATCTAAGTCACCCTGGAAAGAATAAAACTTTTTTTTCTTTTGTTGGTTATGGAGCGTGAACTCTGGGCCTGGGGGCTGTCCCTCAGCTCTTCAGCTCCAGTCAAGTGCTCTACCACTTAAGCCACAGTGTCACTTTTGCTTTTCTGGTGGTTCATTGGAGATAAGAGTCTCACAGATTTTCCTACTTGGTCTGACTTTGAACCGTGATCCTTCGATCTCAGCCTCCTGAGTAGCTAGGATTACAGGCGTGAGTCACCGTCGCCTGGCTAGAAAAAAAACTTTTATCTTACTGTGTTTTGGTACTAGGGAACACATGGAATTGCTGTTGAGGAATTCTTATGACCATGTCTCAGAGCCTCTTCTGAGGAAGATCAGTGAGAAAAGTGGGATGAGTAATAACTATACACATAGACATACACTGTACCAAACCTTGGATTCTTCTCTCTTTAAAAGCATTCTTTATTTCTGAAATCAAAGGTATCAGCTGCGTGACTGAGATGTTTACCTGAACCTCTGAGCTTAATCTCCCCAAGCCTAGAGCAAGAGTAGGAAGGTTCCAGACATGGTATAATGAAAAGATCACTGCACAAAGCTGTACCCTACAGAAAAACAAGCCTCTTGCACCGCAAGTTTTTAATCAGAAATTTTAACTTTTCCTGTGTTTCTCGCTGCCACATGCAGAGCCAGCCCTTGTCTTCCGTTTCCATGGCAATCAGTGTTATGTCAGGCCTTTATTTTCCTCACCAATTATTGTAGTTTAAAACTCTCCCTCCAGCCTCTGACTTTAGAGTTACACTTTATATATACTTCATATATTCATAAAGAACATGAACTAAAGTTTATTCTTATGCTCCAAAAACTTCCAATGTGCACTCTATAAAAAGCAAAGGAAAACAAAACCTTTTGTACTTAGAAGTGAAAGCCCTGTAGGATCTGATGGCAGCCTCCTTTTATTATTTTCTCCCATTGTTCCTTTACAAATTATCCTTGGCTTCAAACAAGTAGATTTATTTCATTGTTTTCTCCTTGCATGAAAATGCTGAACACTTTCCCTGTTCTGCCTACCAGTTCTTAAAACAACATAGAATTCTCTTCTCTGTCTCGCAGACGAGACTTCCTTATGCTTGTGCAGATTTCCAGAACTTGGTACAGGCATTTCTAATTGGCTATCATTAAATGGAGAAGCAGATATAATAATATATAAACTCAACTGTAGCTGGTTTATTGTCAGGTAATTAACAAATAAAATTATTAATAATTCAGGGACTAAAGAACTGTATTAAATGCCAGAAAAATTGATGTTCAAAGGTTGAATTACCAAGAGTATGTCCTTTTAATTTGTTTGGTGTTTAATTAGATAAACACAGAGTTCCATCATTAATTCAAACAATAGTTCATTTCAGATTGTATTTTATGAGGTCAATTCAAAAAGGATGGATGAATTCCAAACATCCCTAGTTTTACCATAAACTGTAGGTTTTCCAGTTTTGGTTTTGGTTATATGTCTCTTAAACATATTTGTATTTTTAGCATGAAACTTTTATATGAGTAATAACTTCCATATGTTTCTTATTTGCTATGTAATACAGCACATCTATTTATCTGTCTTGCTCCTAGCATATTAAGACATTGAGAAGTACACACCAGCTCTAGTATTTTATGAGTTAAAAGATCTTTGTTCTTAAGCATATTTTAATGTTTCTACAAATACTGAATATATAGTTCATCTTAATGGTCATCTTAATTATTTTTTTCTTTCTCTAGATTTTAGCCAATGTCATGATATATGTCTATCATTCACTTCATTCTCATTCATTGTAGTATATAGTTTTTATTAATGCTAAACAAAGAATATGTTCCAGATGTAGATATATAATGTTGTTTACACAGAAATATTATAACATGTTCTGTTTATGCCTTAACATTCTTTTTCTTTTATTCCTTTTATGTTGGTCCTGGGACTTGAACTCAGGGCCTAGGCACTGTCCCTGAGCTTTTGTACTTAAGACTAACACTCTGCCACTTGAGCCACAGCACCAATTCGGGCTTTTTCTGTTTGTGTGGTACTGAGGCATCAAACCCAGGGCTGTATGCATGCTGGGCAAGTACTCTATCACTAAGCCGTAATTCCAGCCCTTAATGTCCATTCTCTAACTGGCTTTTTTTTTTTTAAACTACAACTTCACACTAGGATAGTATCTTTAGGGAAATATCCAAATTATTTCTTGATGCCTTTTTTTTATGAGGAAGTCATTATCAGGTGACTTTTATAAATACCATTTCAATTTTATTGCAAAATGTACTGGATTACAATTCTTCTAACGGTTCTCTGCATATCTGGTTATTAATATTTTATCTTCCAACATTTTATCATTATTTTAGCTCAATGATTTAAAGATGTCGATGCAATCTGTATACTTGGAATTTTCATTCTCCATTCTCACTTTCCTCAAATTTCTGAAAATGTCAAGTTTTTAATCATTTTAGTGATTCCTGAGGAATATCACTGTTAGACATTTTCATTCAAAATATTTATTCAAACTAACTGGGTTTTTTCCCTCTTAAAAATAAATAGTGTTTCCCAGTATGCTAGACTAGTAATAGAGGAGTAGTGGGTATTGCTGGGTAAAGATATTTCCTTTTAGTATGTCCTTGTTTGTGATCATTTGGGTAAATGCCCAAAAGTGGGATTGCTGGGTCATAGGGGAGCTCTATGTGGAGTCTTTTAGAAAAAAGTGTCAGAAACTTTTACAAATTACACAAACGTTGAGGTGATTCTGATTACCCACTCCCCCATCCGAGAAAATACATTTCTTGCCTAATCCACACCTCATAAGCAAAACAAATTTAATAGGAGAAAGAGAAGAGGAAACCAGTCATGGTATTACTAAGCAAAGGAAGTTTAGTTTTTCTCTTACTAGAAAGAGTCATAGCTGGGTGCCTGTGGCTCACACCTGTAATTCTAGTGACTCAGGAGGCTGAGATCTGAGGATCATGGTTTAAAGCCAGCCCAAGTAGGAAAGTCTGTGAGACTATTATCTCCAGCAAACCACTAGAAAACAAGAAATGGTGCTGTGATTTAAGTGGTAGAGTGTTTGCCTTGAGCTGAAGAGCTGAGGAACAGCACCCAGGCCCAGAATTCAAGCCCCACTACCGACAAAAAAAAAAAAAAGAGAGAGAGAGAGAAAGAGAGTCATGACTTGCCCTTACTTTCCTACCATCCATATTCCAGTTCTGTGCTATGGATTATACTCAAGGAATCAGGAGACACAAGCAAAAATAGAGTCATGAGAGACTTTTAAACTATTTGTCTACATGGAAAAGGAGAATTGCAAGTATGAACTAAAGACATTTCTGGACAAAGGCTCAAGTTCTAGCCAGTGAGGAAAAAAAAACAGGGGCCGTAGAACAATCATACTTTAAGAAACCTCATCTGATAACATTTAACTTTAGTAAATCTATCTAAACTTTAGTGTGTGTGTGTGTGTGTGAGAGAGAGAGAGAGAGAGAGAGTGTGTGTGTGTGTGTATATATATATATATATATATGAAGTGCATTCATCTTGAAAAATTTTGTATAAATTTTGTATAATGCTTTTTGCAGGGTAGTTTAACTGGGATACTTTTTAGTGTATTTATATACACTAAGGTACAAAAACAATCTTTCAAGCTATATGTTACATAAATAAGAGCATAGTGGCTATATGGAAAATCGTCAGCACTCAGCTGGGCTTTTGTGTTCAAGGCTAGCACTTTACCACTAGTGGAGCCACAGCTCCACTTCTGGTATTTTGATAGTTAATTGGAACTAAGAGCCTTACAAATTTGCCCTAAGCTGACATCAAAGGGTAATCCTCAGATCTCAGCACCCTGAGTAGATAGGATTATAGGCATGAGCCACTGGTGCCTGACTAAACTCTCTACTTTTGAGGAAGGAATTTTTTTTATTAAATTTTATTTTATTGTAAGGGTGATAGAGTGGTTACAGTTAAATTTCTTTTGAAATAAGAAACCTATACAGTGCATTGGAGGCATAGCTCAGTTGGTAGAACACTAACCAATGAGTAGAAAGCATAAGGTACAGAGTTCAAGTCCCAGTCTCAGGCCAAAAGAAGGAGGAGGAAGAGGAGGGGGGGAGTAGAAGGAAAAGGAGGGGGAGTTGGAGGGGGAGGGGAGGGGGCAGCAAGTTAGCCCAAATGCCAAAGAGGATTCTAAATAGCAAAAGAGAAATGGAAGAAAAAAAAAAGAAAGAAAAAAGAAATCTTTGTCAGTAGTCATTGTTGAGAAGAACAGGAAAACAACAGGAAGGCCTTGAAAAAAGTTCATCACCATGGGCAATCCTTACATCAGCAAGAAACAGACTAAAAGGAAGCAGACTAAGAAAAATGAAAGAGGCAAGGGGCTTTGTGTTCAGGAGAGAGTTTGCCATATAGATAAATGCCACTGCCCTTTTGTGCTCCTATGCACGCCAGCCAGCAAGACTGGATTTTGCGGTAGCAGAATTTGGTATGGGTAGTTTTCCTTCAAAAGAAATACTAAAAGCAAAACCAAACAAATCCTGAAAAAAAACATAAATCAAACAAATAAACAAAAACCTCTTCTTTGATATTTGCCTCACACACAAAGACCGCGCACAGTTCTGCTTCTGATACATCCCTGCTCAGGGCAGAAAAATCATGTTGCCAAAACCGAGAAGCTGCATAGTTTTTACAAGTGCCAGAGGGGTTTCAGATTGTTTAATCATTATATACATGACTGGTATCAAGAGACTTTTTTTTCCAGACTATAATGAATAAAATATGTGTGGGTTAAAATATTTGTTTTATGACTTGGCTGTTGCTAGAACATTTTTGGAATTTGCTAATACTCCCACCTCGAATATTTAGTAATGATTGCCTAGACTGTGAAGAAATGTCAAAATATAAGTAGGAAAAACAAAGGAATTGTGGTGCTACAGACTTAGAATTTGGGCTAACCTGAATACATGTTATAGACTTTGCATGGAGCTAAAGATAATATGTAGACATCCCAAATACCTGAAACATTGAAGTGTATTATATTTCATTCCTCCAACATTCAACTTCACTTCCCATGTTTGTTTCAACATGTCATCTGTGTGGCTAATATTGTGTTATGAAATTAAATATGCAGTTTATCTGTTTTTAGAGGCACTGAGTTTTGACGGACCTTTCTTTAAAAAAATTATATTGCAGAAATTCATTTTATGCTTTCTTTGCTCTTACAGTTTATCCACTTTTAGTAATTGCTAAGATCCTGTTTTTCTATTATTTTAGCAGGATTTCATTCTCTCATTTTGTGTTGTTAAGGAGCTGTGAAAAAGCGTCATAATTTTTTAAGTGAAGTCCTTCTTGGACAATGTCACCTCTGCTTTTGTTCTACCCAGTCTTCCCCGTCCTGTCCTGTCCTTATCCATAAGTTGCATAGTTCTGTTTGGGGGGGTGGCATAAGAACTTGAACTCAAGGCCTGGGCATTGTCCCTGAGCTCTTTTGCTCAAGGCTAATGCTCTAATACTTTGAGCCATAGCACCACTTCCAGTTTCTTGGTGGTTAATTGGAGATAAGGTCTCACAGACTTTCCTGCTCAGGCTGGCTTTGAACTGTGATCCTCAGATCTCAGCCTCCTGCATAGCTACGATTACAGGTGTTAGCCACTTGCATCCTCCTTGCATTGTTCATTTACAGATTTATACTGAATACCATGACTACATTTGTTTTCCCTTCATCCGTCCATTGTTCTGCCCCTTGCCCCCCTAAGACAAAACACACACAACAACAACCACCACCAGCTATGTTTCCATTTCTTGGGATTCATTTCACAAGTAGTATTCTGGATGTTCAGGAATTAAGCCTTTGGGTTTCTCCTCTAAGTATATCCCCAATTAGTCTGTTTGTGTGTAAATGCATAGATCCCTGTTAGAAGTTGTCATGTCCAGTTGTGTTTTTAGATCCATGTGCCATTTGTCTCTTTGAGCTTGGTTTATCTCTCGTAACAGGATTTGTTAGTTCTGGATTCATCCATTTCCCTGCAAATGATATCATCCTATTCTTTCTAACAGTGGAATAGAATTCCATTGTGTATATGTACCATATATTTTTACCCATTCATCTGTTATAGGGCATCTGGGTTGTTTCTATAACTTGGCTATCATGAATAATACAGCAGTGAACATGGATGCTCAAGTGTCTTTACCATGTCCTTGTAATGTTCTGGGTAGATGCCCAAGAGAGGTATAGAGTGGTTGGGTCATAGGGAAGTTCTATGTTTAGTTTTTCGAGTAACCGCCAGACCCCCAGCCAGAATGATTGTACTAGCTTACATTCCCAGCAACAGTGCGGTAGGGTTCCCTTTTCCCCACATTCCCACTAACATTTGTTGTTGTTTCAGTTCTCTATGTTGGCCAGCCTAACCGGAGTAAGATGAAATCTCAATATTGTTTTGATTTGCATTTTCTTTTTTGGCCAGGGATGTTGAACATTTCCTCATGTGTTTATTTGCCATTCTGAGAAGTCTTTCTTTAGCTCCTTTGCCCATTTATTGATTGGTTTATTAGGGTCTTTGGGGAGACGAGTAATTTTTTTGAGCTCCTTGTCTATTTTGGATATATTTTGTTGGATGTATTGCTGATAAGGATGTTCTCCCAATCTGTTGACTGTCTTTCTAGTTTATTAACTGTATCCTTTGCTGCACAGAAACTTTGTGTTTTGATATAATCCCATTTGTCGAGTCTCTCTCCTATTTATCGTGTCCTAGGATTCTTTTCAAAAACTATCTGCGGAGTGCTGGTGGCTCATGCCTATAACCTAGATACTCAGGAGGCTGAGATCTGAGGATCATGGTTCAAAACCAGCCTGGTTAGAAAAGTTCTCATGAGACTCCTATCTCCAATTAGCCCCTCAAAAACCAGAAGTGGCACTGTGGCTCAAAGTGTTAGAGTGCTAGCCTTGGGCAGAAGAGCTCAGGGATAATACCCAGGCCCTGAGTTCAAGGCCCAAGTCTGACAAAAAAAAAATTCCTGCCTATGCCTATAACATCTAATGTTTCTCCTCCATCTTATTGTGGTTTCAGAGTTTAAGGTCTGATGTTGAGGTCTTTGATGCACTTTGAATTGATATGGATACATGATGATAAATGAGGATCCAATTATAGTTTTTCTACATAGGGAAAAAATGAAAATACTTCAGCGGACCCTTCCACAGAGACCAAAGAAAGACTATCATTCTTTTCTCCTCTCTTCATAGCCTAGGGCTTGTGTCTCCTATAGGACTTAATGCTTCAGCTTTCTTTCTTTGTACAGACTGCTACTGCACTAATGAAAACATGAAGTCTGCCACTGATAAAGACAAGAGAGTCAAGAGACATGCTGTCAAGGGAGTAAGGGGCAGCTGTGGAAATTTCATTGATGGACTCAGTGGAAGAGTGCTAGTTTATTTAGCATGCATGAATAATTTTTTTGTGTTTGTACCAGTAGTGAGACTGGATTTCAGGGCCTTGGCATTGTCCGTCAGCTTTTTTGCTCAAGGCTCGTGCTTTACCATTTGAGCCACATCTTTACTTCTGGCTTTTTGCTAGTTAATTGGAGATAAAAGTCTCTTGGACTCTCCTTCCCGGACTGCCTTAGAACCACGATTCTCAGATCTCAGCCTCCTGTGTAGTTAGGATTATAGGCATGAACCACTAGCACCTGTCCAGAATAACTTTTTTAAATGTATCTTTTTAAAGGTATAAGCAGTGAGTAGGCTGATAATATTTCAATAGATTCTCCAGAAAATACTGTTCTGCTTTGTAGCTTTTGCCAATTTTGCCAGGTGTAAATTTCCAAGGTGTAAATACTTCTAGCATGCCCACTTTCATGCCCATATCAAGCCTCCAACATCATGCTGGGAGGAGATAAATGTGAAGTTGAAAAGAGATGCACATTGTTAGTTCTCAGAAGCCAAGATGAGCTAACTCTACCTGCAGGTCCCAAGTTGAAGCCTAGCCTTGGGCTCTGAGATTTTTATGAGATCATTTTTAAGAGTATAAAACCATAATACATGATACAACACAAATAATAGATAGCCTCCTCTAAACTTATGAATTTGTGTAAGAGTAAATTTTTCAAAATACTAGAAGAGATATACAAGAAACAAGAGAACTATAAGATTTATTAAGATAAGGATAGAAAAACTAGCTCCTTTATCAGATGGGAAAGAGAAACACTTTAACGCATCTCTTATTACAAGCCCATTGTTTAAATCACTTCTTAGTGCTCTCTTATACAAAGGAAGGAAACCAGCATTAAAGAAATGTGCAGCAACATGGACAAGTGCAATGAGTGGATTTACTAATATACATGTTTGGATCTGAGAGAGTTTTATGTTAGCAGGAGAAACCTCATGATTGTGCTGTTCCTCCAAAAATCACCTACTGGAGAGAGCCTGTTGGGATTCATTCTTCCATGGTTGTACATAGCCAAGCATGTAAATTTCTTTTTATCTGTCCAGGACAGCTTATATCTCTACACCAACTTCAGTGAAGTAGGAGAAAAACATAGGTACACATATATTCTCTGCTGGACAAAGGCTTCAGAGATATATTCTATGTTGTATTGGTATCACCAAAGAAGGTAGATAGCCACACATGGTAGCCCAAGCCTATCCTCCTAGCTCCTCAGTAGATAGAGATTGGGGGATCAAGGTTTGAGGCCAGCAAAAAGAAGTTAGAGAGAATCCATCCCAACCAATGGTTGGATGTGGGGCGCATGCCTGTTATCTAGGCTGTGTGGGAAGCACAGTGGGTAGGTGCTGTGGCTAGTACCTGTCCCCCCCAGCAACACCAGGATTGTAACACAGGCCAGCCGGGCATAAAGTAAAACCCTAACCCAAAAGTAGCCAGGGAAGCAGGCACAGGTGGCTCGTGCCTGTAATACTAGCCACTCAGTAGACTGATATCTGAGGACCACTGATGCAGGCAGGAAAGTATGAGACTTAATTTCCAATTAACAATCAGAAGTGGCACTGTGGCTCAAAATTTGGTAGAGCAAAAGAGCTCAGGCCCTGAGTTCAAGCCTCATGAGCAACCAAAACATGGCTGGAGGCATGGCTCAAATAGTAGGGTATCTGCTTAGAAAGTCTGCAGCCTGAGTTCAATCCTCAGTAGCAAACAAGGATGGGTAGATACAGGGTTGGATATAACTACATGACAATTTTTATTTTATACAAAAGAAAAATTAAGGGCTAAAGACTTTGTATTGATCTCGCTAGCATATTGGTATTTTCACAGTCAACTTTTTTATTTTACTAAATAGCCTAATAAAAAATAAACTAATTATAGTTTAAAAGTAGATGTTGGAGATCTAGAAAAAAATAGACAAAATTCTGTGTAACTACTTTGAATTTATTTGCAAGGCTTATTTTTTCTATAGATTGGATTTATAGAAAAGACAATATTTTAGAAACTTCAAAGTATTTACAACTGTAAATAATTCCATTTCTTTTGTGAAACATTATCATAAAGTTGATTTTTAGTGTTGTTTTCTGACATATTATGTTTTCATTTGTATGAAAGTCAGAAAATATGAGAACATAAAGTTCACTCTGATTTCTATAAAGACAAGAACTTGGCAGAGGTCAAAAGCAATTTTTTGGTCATTCTGTTCTTAAAGAGTTTCTTCTAAAGAGTATTATCTTAAAATGCATGAAGTGTGTTGAATCTTAAATTGGAAAAGAGGGAACATGAAAATCTTGGAAGAAAAAATAATCCAAATAAAACTGAAACCTTTAAATGATAATTAATTAGAAACAAAAGTTTACTATGCTGGAAGTGCATGTTTATGAGTTCAAATGACCTTTTACGGTGACTCAAAGCCAAGTAATAGCTTACTTGTGGATGATGACTATTTAAATGTTCTATCTTTTATTTTTGTTTTTCCCCCCAGAATCAATAGTTTGTTGGTAAATGAATACCTTTACTTTCCATCTTATCAAACTGAAGCCTTTTAGCTTTCAGAAATCTTTTGCATATTTTCTCTCATTAGATTTCCCCAACAACAATCTTGTTATGAAATAAGTAATATGCTTTATGGAAAAAATAACCTCAATCAAGAAAATGCTACCACTCTGGGCATCAGTAGGTCATGCCAATTATCCTAGCTATTAAGACTAAGATCTGAGAGGATTGTAGTTCAAAGCCAGCCCAGGTGGGAAAGTCCAACACACTTATCTCCCAAAAAGCAGGATGGTAGAGCCCTAATCTAGAGTGAAAAACCTAAGCAAAAGTCCAAGGCCCAAGTTCAGGCCCCAGTACCATCAAAAGAAGAAAGAGAAGGAGGTAAGGAAAGGGACAAAAAGCAGGGGAAAGAGACACACACCCAGAGACAGAGAGAGAAAAAGAGAGAAAGAGAAACCTAATCAAAATTTTAAAAAACACAAGGGTAGGTTTAGAACATTTCATTTATTTCATTATTTTAATTGCTAAATTTTTATACTATTATGAACCTTTTCCAAAATAATCATCATTTGGTGACTCTAAAAACTCCTGTTTTTAGGGGCTGGGAAGGTGGCTCAGTGGTAGAGCGCTTGCCTTGAATGCCTGAGGCCCTGAGTTCGTTTCCTCAGCACCACATAAGCAAAAAGAAAAAAGCCGGAAGTGGCACTGTGGCCCAAGTGGTAGAGCACTAGCCTTGAGCTGAAGAGCTGAGGGACAGCACCAGGGCCCAGAGTTCAGGCCCCACAACCGGACCCCCCCCCAAAAAAATAAACAATAAAACCTCCTGTTTTTAGCTGGGTGCCAGTGGCTCATGCCTGTAATCCTAGCTACTCAGAATGCTGAGATCTGAGGATCACAGTTCAAAGCTAGCCCAAGCAGAAAAGTACATGAGATTTATCTCCAATAAAGTACCAAAAGCAACAAAACAAAAAAGCCAGAAGTGAAGCTACGGCTCAAGTGGTACAGTGCTGTCCTTGAGCAAAAAACAAGCTCAGGAGCAGTGCCCAAGCCCTGAGTTCAAGCCCCAGGACAAGGACCAAATTTAAAAAAGCAAGAACAAAAACAAAACTCCTGTTTTTTATAGAACAAATATATAGCACTCATACTTTCATATATATAATCTCAAGACTTTCAATCTCTGTTCTCATTACTGAATTAATAGACATTGCAAGTCTATTGTTGGCACCTTAGGACCACTTCAGAGATTGTGCTGTATGTAAGACAATCTTCATTTTAACAGACTTCCTTTCCATGTTGCATTCTAGGCCTTTTCTTCTCGAGAAATGGAAGAGTTTCTACTTTTTGAGAAATTTGATAATGTGGACACACATAGAAGTTATTAGATTTTTTTTCTTTTTAAAGAAAGGAATAGGGGGCTGGAAAGGTGGCTCAAGTGGTAGAGTACTAACCTTGAGATGAAGAGCTGAGGGATGGTGCCCAAGCCCAGAGTTCAAGCCCCATAACCCACGATAAAAAAAGGAAGGAAGGAGGGAAGGAACGAAGGAAGGAACGAAGGAAGGGAGGGAGGGAGGGAGCAAGGGAGGGGAGAAAGGGGGGTAGAAATGGCTTAAGTAGTTAGATCTTTAAACAGTTCAATATTCTCTTCCTGTTTTATGTAATATCAGTACTGTTTTCTAAACCATTCAGCTTTGGAATTGCAATGCTCTTGAGAGTTTCTCATTACTCCTACCTAACAACACTTCCATGGATTCTATCTACAGAGGAATTTACACATGGATACCATTTTATAAAGTCTCTTTTTTCGGCCACGTGTTGGTGGCTCACACCTATAATCCTAGCTACTCAGGAGGCTGAGATCTGAAGATCATAGTTCAAAGCCAGCCCAGGTAGGAAAGTCTGTGAGACTCTTATCTCTAATAAACCACTCAGAAAAAGGGAAGTGGAGCAGTGGCTCAAGTGGTAGAGCACTAGCCTTGAGCTGAAGAGTTGAGGGACAGCACCCAGGCCCAGAGTTCAGGCCCCACAGCTGACAAAAAAAAAAAGTAGTTTTTCCTTCTTTTACCAACACCATTGCTCCTACATTTGGAATATTACAGCTTAACTGAATGTTCTCACACCCTATAATCTCTCCACGCTCCATTTCCAAAAAACTTTCTATTTTCCTAAGAAAAGATAAACACTTTATAAACACAATCCTCTAAATTATGGAGCCTCCCTATTTTGACAACATAGTATAAAGTAAAAATGAAAATATGCTAAGCACCAGTGACTCATACCTGTAATCCTAGCTACTCAAGAAGCTGATATCTGAGGATTGTAGTTTGAAGCCATCCTAGGTAGGATAAAAGAAAGTGACAATGCCCATACTCTGAGTTTGAACCCTATTACTGGTGCATGTACACATGTGTACACACACACACACACACACACACACACACCAAAAAGTAAAAATAACTGAGAGATGGCTTCGAAATTAGATTTGTCTACACTCTAGCTCTGTGATCTTGGGCAAAGAAACTGAGTTTCCTTCACTATGATAATGGGAGTGTCCTTCATTAAAATAAACAATTAAATTAGATTGTGTTGCAATAGACTTATCACAGTGCCAAACACATAGTAAAAACAGTTAACCTTGTCTTCATTTGCTCATCCACAAAGCCAGGTTGCTGTGTCTCACCACTCTGCATCTTTTGTTCATGCAGCCTGCAGGGTGACCTCAAACCCTCTGATTGCCTGTCAGCACACTTGTCATCTTTCAAAGCTAGACTCAAGAGCTTTCATTCCTCCTCCCCCACGTTGCCCTTTTTAGAAATCCCTAAACTCTGTCTCTCACTCTTTCAAAAAGAACCCTTAGTGTAGCCTGCCTTACTTTATACGGACTTATGTGGTTATGTTTATGTTTATCTCCCCATTTGTAGCGTTCACTTCTTGAAGGAGACGCCAACCAACATAATTCGTGTGTATTTTTATATTTCATACATCTATAGTTGAATGTCTGCCCATGACAGAAATGCTATATTTATTGAATAGATGGAAATATAATAGTTGAGAAACTTCCAGATAGGTTCCCCATATAGCATTGCGTTTTACATTAACCTTTCTTAACCCTGTCTAGCAATTTTAATTGGCAGAAATGACTTGTCATATAAGACACTGTGCAGCTGCTTCCCTTTCCATTATTTCTTTCAACATCTAAATATAAGTCTGCTTCTTACTGCTTTCACAAAGGGTTCTGTTATGCTCATCAAACATGGTATGGGAATTGGGGTTATAATTAAGTCTTGGTGGAAAATTAGGTAAAAAAATGAAATTCTGAGGAATTAACTGAAATAACATATCTGCAAAAATGTACTTAACCAAAGTAGGAATGCTTGAATGTAGAGTCTAGACTTACTTTAAAATTTTTTTAGACTTACTTTAAATTTTAATACTGTCTCTTAAGGATAGTTTTAAAAGGCAGAAATGGCACAGATCTGTGGTCACATTAAGGCATAGGACAGGGATGCTGAACCAGTTCTAAGTTATTTATGTTAATGGGTTAATTTCTCTTTCAGAGCATTCCTGGTACTGTTGTTGGGGGGTCAGCAACATAGCAGCAACAGTGGCTTCCAACACATTCTGAACTTCAGAGTGAAAATCAAGAGAAGCATTTCTAAGTACCAAGGCTGGGATGGGGGCAGAGGAGAATAAAACCAGAGTTTATAAACAAACACTCCACAGTGAAAAGATAGCATGTGTACAACAATCTAAGAATTGTGCCCTACTGGGCACTGGTGGGTGGCTCACACCTGTAATCCTAGCTAATGAGGAGGCTGAGATCTGAGGATCATGGTTCAAAGCCAGCCCAGGCAGTAAAGTCTGTGAGACTCTTATCTCCAATAAACTACTAGAAAACAGGAAGTGGCGCTGTGGCTCAAGCCGTAAAACGCTCGCCTTGAGCTGAAGAGCTGCGGGACAGTTCAAGCCCCATGACTGACAAGAAAAAAAAAAAAAAGAATTGTGTCCTATTAACTATACCAAAAGTAGAGCATGTTTTTTAAATTTTTCATACTCAGCACAAGAAAATTCCCTGCACATATATTTAAAACATTTATTTAATCGCTGCTATTTATAAATGTCTGTTTAGACATAAAAGGTTTGATAAGAAATTGCTCAACTATTTCTTAAGAAATTTTTTGCTAATCTGTTTTCTTACCTGATGATTAATCCAACCACAGCTTCAGTAAACAAAAGTATTTGCCTTATCTTTTTTTTTTTTTGGAGTGCTACATTTGAACAGTATTCTACAGTGAATATAGCACTTATTACTTTTAATATGCTCTTACTACATTTTTGTTACTTGAAAGAACATGAATTATTTTGACAAAACAGGCTTTTGCTGCAATTTTTTTTTGCCAGTTATGGGGGCTGAACTCTGGGCCTGGACGCTGTCCCTCAGCTCTTCAGCTCAAGGCTAATGCCCTACCACTTGAGCCACAGCACTACTTCTGGCTTTTTCCTGCTTATGTGGTGCTGAGGACTCGAACCCAGGGCCTCATGCATGCAAGGCAAGCACTCTACCACTGAGCCAACTTCCCAGCCCCTTGTTGCAATTTATGTACATGGGGTTTATTTATTCAGGGCCTAGGTGCTGTCCCTAAACTCCTTTGCTCAAAGCTAGCACTCTACCACTTTGAGCCACACCTTCACTTCCAGTTTCCTTGTGGAGATGAGTCTCATGAAGACTTTTCTGCAAGGACTAGCTTTGAACTGTGATCCTCAGATATCAGCCTCCTGAGGAGCTAGGATTACAGGCATGAATGAGCCACTAGTGCCCAGCACTAAACAGGTATCTTTAAAATAAAGACAATGCAGACACACAGGATAACATTGATTCACATACTAGCTGAATTCATGACAGAAAAAAAAACCTATACATTATAGAAATACCATTGCCACTCTTACCCTTACGTTCTCAAGACCTAGCACAGTGCCAGCAACATGCTTGCACAAATGAAATACATAGACTTGAGGTACCTAATTTTTTTTTTTTTTTGCCGGTCGGGGCCTGAACTCTGGGCCTGGGCACTGTCCCTCAGCTCTTCAGTTCAAGGCTAGCGCTCTACCACTGGAGCCACAGTGCCACTTCCGGCTTTTTCTGCTTATGTGGTGCTGAGGAATCGAACCCAGGGCCTCATGCTTGCAAGGCAAGCACTCTACCGCTAAGCTACCTTCCCAGCCCCGAGGTACCTAATTTTTAACCTGCGTCTCACATCACCTGAGAAGCCCATCAACAATACAGATTTTGGTTCAGTGGGTTGAGGCTTGGAAAATATACTTTAAAACAAGTGAAATAAGTGATTCTACTGCAGGCCATCCCCAAGGTACAATTAAGTCATCCTGCTCTCTTGCCATCTGGGTCAGTGTCACCCATCTCAGCCCACTAAGTCCCTAGAATAGGCTGACCGTGGATGATGAGATTGGAAGCTTGCAGAGAAAGACTAAGCAGTGCAGTTGTAGGGAATCCCCATTCTGGAAATCTTATTTAGGAAAGGTAAATTGAGTGGGACAGATGTTCTACCAGCAATGGGAAAGTTCACAGAACTGAACTTATTTGAGAATAGGGGTGTAAGTAAATATTTTCTAAATATAGAGCAGGCACTACTTAAATACTAGCTATTATTTATTATCATCATCATCATCAATACTTCTGCCAAAAGTAATGGTAATGCCTCTTCCCTCCACTTCTATCCATATAAACTGTTTCTGAGATTCAACTAGAAAAGGGAAAAAGGCATATAGGAAACATATGACAGGTGCTCTTCATTGTGAACCTCTCTGGCTGATCCATGGGATAAGTTAGAGATCATAGTTTATTTAAGTCTTTGTGTTTGATAATAACATGTCAATCTTCAACATGGCATTTGCTTATTCTAAACTATGCATCATCATTGCTCAACCTCCAAACAGATTAGCCAGTGAAAATATACAGAAGTGTGAAAAATACTGGTATAGTTAATGCACAGAAAGCTATAACATATAGAGTAACATAAAGAATGTTAGAATAAAATGAAATAAACAGTGTTAAGAGCCACATATTTGATAATAGAATAATAGAATAATAATCAGATTTTCAGGAAATCTCTTACAAAGCAGGAAGTGAAGGTATGGTTCAAGTGGTAGAGCAGTAGCCTTGAGCACAATATCTCTGGGACAGTGCTCCAGCCCTGAGTTCAAGCCCCAGGACCAGGACCAAAAATGAAAAGAAAATCCCTTATATATTAATAGTCTGGTAGATCATTTGAAAGCTGAGAAAATAGAAAAACACACATAATGAGCTAGGATTGTAGATTGTGCTTTAAGTAAGATAATATCCACTAGGAATATGAACAGTGGAAAAAGAGGAAATGGAAGGAATTAGCTCTTATTGATCATTATGTATACATCATATGGTTAAAACCTTCTATCATCCATTGTACAAGTGAAGAAATATGAACATGAAATATTTTTCCCTGAATAACTAACAAGAATAGCTGCAAGCCTAGGTTTATTAACACATCTTTTTTTAAAATTACATCACAACTGTTCCTTATTTAATGACGCATAACTGCTAGAATAGTAAGACTCAATGATAAAAATTGGAGCTAAAGAAAGTGAGGAATGTGAAGCTTCCAGCTTCAGGGTCAATGATGTTAGTTAGGGTCAACAGGGTCAATGATGTTAGTTTCATATGCAAAGAATACAAGATAGCAGCCAGGTACAGTGGTACACACCTATAAGTCTTTGGAGACAGAGTCAGGAAGTTTGAGAGCTCAAGGCCAAATTGGGCTGCCTTTTTCTTTCTTTCTTCCTTTCTTTCCTTCTTTCTTTCTTTCTTTCTTTCTTTCTTTCTTTCTTTCTTTCTTTCTTTCTTTCTTTCTTTCTTTCTTTCTTTCTTTCTTTCTTCTTTTTTTTGTCAGTTGTGGGGCCTGAACTCTGGGTCTGGGCACTATCCCTCAGCTCTTTAATTCAAGGCTAGCACTCTACCACTTGAGTCACAGCACCACTTGCAGCTTTTTCTGCTTATGTAGTGCTGAGGAATTGAACCCAGGGGCTCATGCATGCAAGGCAAGCACTCTACCACTGAGCCACCTTCCCAGCCCTGGGCTGTCTTTTTCTACCCACATCTTCTTGAATAATTACAGACATGCACCACCATGCCCAGTAACAGCACAATTGTGCTTCACTTATATTCATTACTTTAATAATCCTGTCACTCTATAAATTGAATATTATCTCTGTCACTGTAATGAAGATATTTTCCCAGGACTAATAACATTTGTATCAAATCCTGGGATTTGAACCCAAACTAAGGTCTCTTTATTATACCTCCTAAAAGACTGTATCTAAGAGAGCTTTTTTTAAGGTAATTGCTCAAATGAAAATAACAATTTGGAACTGAAAAACAGCTTTACACAAGATATTTTCTCCAAATGCCAGATGAAAAGATATTTCTGTTTCTCCAGCAGCTTTACACTTTATCCTTCTCATACAAAGTATAGAGTTAAAAATTCACCTGTGTTTGTTTTAATTTTCACAAATGTAAATTAACAGGTAGCTAATGTTTAAAACTACAGTTACAATCAAAGTCAAGTAAATCAAGTAGAGGCAAAGGAATATATATACATCAAGTAGAGAAGAAGGAAATCACATGAGAGAAAGTCTTTCCACATATCTATTTTCTCTAATTATTAAACATAGTCTATCAAATTCTAAAAGGATTCTGAATCCCAGGCTCTCAGTTCACTAGGTGCAGTAAAATAAGTCATTACCTAACAGGCTATAAAGTATGTCTCAATTTTTTCTCCTAGGCAAAGGATTTACTTCTGTTGGTTGATGCTAAAAATTAACTAATGATTCTAAATAAAAATAGGTATTATCAACCCTCATCAAAGCCTTGAAATTATGAAGATGTCTCCATGATTGGAGACATACTTCAAATTCTATAGGTTCATGATTGTATTTTGTTTCATGTTTACTCAAAATATCAATGGAAATGAGTGGATTACATAGTTAGCATAAAGGTATATTGAAAAGGAATCAACAGGATTTGGGAAAAACTATATAAAGATGAGAATTTTAGTAAGGTTAAGGTTTCAGAACTTAACTTCATTGTTAATATTATAATGTGACATGTTTCAACAAATGTTAAATACATATTTATGTATAACTATTTGCTGATATATATACATGTGTATATATATGTATATAACATCAATATATTTCTTGATGTGACACTGAAAGTATTCATTATTGTTCCAACATTTCACAGAAGCACAAAATAAAACTTCACCACTCTGATCCTAATTATATACCTAAGAAACTTCTTCATTTTATTTCTCCTTGCTCAGAAACTTAAACTTTTTACATAGAACTATTTACAATTATCAGCCTGTCCTGGAAGTAAACCACTGAAAGGAAAGTGACCAACACATAATTTATGAGTTTTTCAATTAATACTTGTCTTCTACTAGCTGAACCCTGACATATACACTAACTTCACTTCTTCCTATTCTAATTCTGTTATGATGACTATCTCTGTAGCTAATTTCTCTTTGAGAAAGACTGTTCATTCTGCAGCTTTGTTTCATACTTGCTTCTGGGTCTTGGAGATGTGTTGCTGATCCACTCTTTATGGGCACTTGGAACTCTGTTTGTGCAGATGTAATGTCACAGTCTAGTTTGTGATTGAAGTTTGCTCTGTTTCTAAAAGTCTGTTTCCTAACTCAGAAAAAAAATTTAGAAAAATCACAGGATGATATTTTCCCATAATGTTAAGGAATCACTATAAATAGCTGACCTTTCACATGTAACGTTTCTACGATGGACTGCTGTCTTGGGAAAGAGCCAAGAAAGTAAAATCCAACCAGAATGGCAAAGTGCCTTGAACACAGGTTCAAAGCAGCAGTGGCACCTGTATGGAAAAAGAAACCTGATGGGGCAATCATTCATATCAAAGAGACCTGGAACTTTTAGTAGACAAGCTTGAAATGAGCTTCACTCTCTGAGTATGGTGTTGCCAAAGAGGCAGTGATATGCTGTTCCTGACCCACCCTACTCAGCCTGGAGCACTGTGTTCTGGATACCCTATTTTAGGTGGCTTCTGTAGAAGATGGGTGGGTAGTGAAAAGCTGAGAAGTCCTATTTAACTGTAATGGTTGAGGGAATTTACATTGTTTAGCCTAGAAAAGATTAGGTTACATAAAAATGCAACAGATTATATATATGTATATATATACACACATATATGAAAATCACTGTCCTACAAAAGATGATTTGTGAGCACAAAGTAAAATTACCTATGTGTGATCTTAGGTTATAGATTGGTTTCATGATAGTGATAGTCCATATAGAAATAACTAACAAGCTAGGCACCGGTGACTCATGCCTGTAATCCTAGCTACTCAGGAGACTGAGATCTGAGGGTCGTGGAGCAAAGTCAGCCTGGGCAGGAAAAGTCCAGTGAGACCCTTAACTCCAATAAACCATTCAGAAAACTGGAAGTGGCACTGTGGCTCAAGAGGTAGAGTGCTAGCCTTGAGCTGAAAAGCTGAGGGACAGCACCCAGGTCCAGAGTTCAATCCCTATGACTGACCAAAAAGACAAGAAAGAAAGAAAGAAAGAAAGAAAGAAAGAAAGAAAGAAAGAAAGAAAGAAAGAAAGAAAGGAAAGAAAGAAAGAAAGAAAGAAAGAAAGAAAGGAAGGAAGGAAGAAAGGAAGGCAGGAAGGAAAGAAGGAAAGGAAGGAAAGGAAGGAAAGAAGGAAAGGAAGGAAGGAAGGAAGTAAAGGAAGAAAAGAAAGAAAGAAAGAAAGAAAAAGAAGTAACAATAGCTACTAGGAGCTAATATGATCCTATGTATATGGAAATAAAGGAAAATGAAAACATTGGACCTCTCCAAGATAGTTTTAGACAGATTCTCTATAGACCATTAGTATCATTTAAATCCTATTTAAGTCCTATCTGTTAACCAGGCCAACATTTTAAATAGCCAAAAATTACTTCATCATTTTGGACACTCCAAGATATTTCAGCCAAAAGAGTCTAGCAATAGGAAGGCTTAATCATGTTATAAAGAATTGAGTCTGAAAAAAATTTTAAAACTTGCATAGTTCATAATCCAAATTACAGGGTAGATCAGGACCCAGAATTCTGATTCCCAGTTCAGGGTAGGGGTTCATTATTTAAATGATACTAAGAGCCATGATTTTGTCTTCATCATATAAGATGGTAATTATAGAAATCTTTCATTTGTTTTTGTATTTTCTAGCCATCTCACTTTGGGTATGGTTACCAGAAAGTAATCGGAAGACTTCTAAGCCATTAAAGTAGAAGTACCAAAAATTTACACTTCAAACTCCAAATTGAAAGTCTCACTCAGTTCTTTTTCATAGACACTCGATCTATTCAAAATTGCCTTTTCCCTCATTTGTAAAAGAAAAACGTACACTTTGGAATTATCTTTTTACTTATTCTTCTTAATTTTTTATTGAGGGCTGAGGTGAAGGTGGCTCAGTGGTAGAGTGCTTGCCTTACATGCATGAGGCCCTTGGTTTGATTACTCAGCACCACATAAGCAGAGAAAGCCGAAAGTGGATCTGTGGTTCAAGTGGTAGAGCGCTAGCCTTGAGCTAAAGAGCTGAGGGACAGCTCCCAGACCCAGAATTCAAGACCTACCACCGAAAAAAATTTAAAAAATAATCATTTTTTATTGAAATTAAGTGATTACATAAACTTAACAAATTTTACAATATTGTGGGATAGCGACACTGAGTTAAAGTCATAAACACATTTTAAACTTCACAACGCAAACTGTCATTATCATTATAGTGTTTGTGAATTTTATGAGCTTTGACAATCCAACTATTTCTACTTCGGAATTATTTTAAAAATTAAATTAGTTCACTGTGAATGAATGGCTTATCTTTCACAACGTTAAGAAGAGTTCCCTAAGTGTTACTATTAGTCACTTTTGGAGATCTATAAATATCAGCCATTATTACTATCTGATAGCCACTTGTGGAGATCTGACACAATATACTTAGCTTCTTTCTGTAAGAGAACAAGAATGGATCTGGATCTCATAAAGGGCCTAGTGAGGGTCTCAAACCAATCCGATGCCAGCAGTAAACCTCTCAATATGCTGTGCCAGTGGACAGCATGCCCATGGACCAGAGTGGGTGTATCTACTAGTCTCAGTGCTCCTTATCCACAAAACAAAGACCTATTCGCAGAAGGAGATGACCACCTTGCACTGTTCCCTGAATATAGTCGCTTTTGAATTTACTACATGGTTCTAGTGGGGTGACCACTGCCTTCAAATGCCAGAGCTAAGGATGGCTTCAGGCCTGGCTCTGCTATGAATGAACCCTGGCCTTGAGCATCTTGAGCTCACTCTCTCTCTGACTAATTTGTTTGCTTAGAAATGGCATCCATGCTTTCTTTCAATAAGACAATACTACCCATGCAGTATGTATGCCTACTAAGAGAAACACAGTGGCTTTTCTCATCACCTCTCCACTTAGTGGCAACATAGCACCACTGTGGTAGTGTAGTATATGGGAATAGATACTAGGAATTTGAATTCTGACTTGCAAATACCACCATGGCCTTGCATGTTAGCCAATTTATGTCTGAGTTTTCTCATCTATAATATAACGCCTTTATTTAGCATTTATTAGACACCTGTATATGATTCTGCCAACTACGCACAATTTGAGGACAAGAAAGTTTCTTTGGCTATTAGAACTCTTGGTAGTCTAGATGAAAATGCAAATTGCTTTACAAAGATGCGGATGCTAAATCTTCCAAAGCCTATTTTAATGTGTTTTTAAAAATTTCATGGTTGCCTTCTTACATTGGAAATCTTTCTGAAAGAAAAACTAAAGAAACATTTTTACAATTTTCCAGAATTACAAAAAGCTCTGGTTACTCAAGAATTCTCAGACTAGGAAGATTCTGATGTGAGCTATAGATCAGAGAGATTTTTACGATTAACTTTCCTCTATATCACCTGAGATTGAATCCATCCCTGAGTTCAGCACATCTAACCCAACCCTTAAAGTACAAGTCAATATTGAGCCATTTCTGGGTTTATTTCTCAAAGTATTCCTTTGATAGATTTCCTCATTTATATATATTTATTTCTTAGCAGTTATAAAGGAAAAACAATTTTTTTGTTCTCTTTCCATTCCTAATGCCTGGCCCAGTGCCTGACACAATAGTAACTTAATAAATATTTATGGAATTCATCTATCCTATTCCATCAACAAATACTTATTGAGCACATAATAGATTCCAGACACCACTCTAGGTACTAAGTAAATAGCAGAAGATAAAATAGACAAAAATCCCCACTTTTTCTTAGTTGGGGAAATAGTTTACACAAAGGCTGTATACACAAATACTAAGAGGAAAAATAGAACAAGAGTATGTGATTGAATAGAAAAGACAGGGAAGGTCTTTGAAAAAAAAAAGTAACACTTTGGTAAAGATTAGGAAGAAGGAGGCTAGGAAGGTGGCTCAGTGGAAGAGTGCTTGCCTTCCATGCATAAGGCCCAGGTTCACTTCCTCAGCATCACATAAGCAGAAAAAGCCGTAAGTGGTACTGTGGCTCAAGTGATAGAGCGCTAGCCTTGAGCTTCAGAGCTGAGGGACAGCGCCCAGGCCCAGAGTTCAGGCCCCACGACTGGCAAAAAAAAAAAAAAAAGATTAGGAAGAAGTAGTGAACTACTGATGGAACAGTCTGAGCAAAGGACATCAGCAAGGGAAGGGGAAGCACACAGTGTTTTGGAGTGAGTAGGTCATTGTAAAGATTTCAGACTTTGAATAAATCAGGAAGACAATGAGCAGTTTTAAGAATGATGTGATCTAATTTGTATTTTGAAATACTAACAGAATCAAGGAGATCAATTAGAATGCTGACACTTAATACAGGTAACAGATGGTGGTAACTTATACTCAGAATCTAATAAGCTAATGGCATAAAGTTCATTTTCTTGTGCATTTTGCTAATGCTCTAAGTCAGAGTTTTTTAATGTGATTTATACATTAATGTGAGTGTATAAATTAGTTTTCATTGCTTTTTAAATTCAAGTATAGTGAATGATTAGTATGTACCAAGGCCTGGGCTTCTGTCTACCAGGTGAGACACAGCTCCACTTCTGGCTTTTTGGTGGTGAAGTGGTGATTAGAATCTGTCACATTCTTTTCTACTCAGGCTGGCTGGGAAATGTGACCCTCAGATCTCAGCCCCCTGAGTAGCTAGAATTATTTTCATGAGCCACCAGAACCTGGCCATCTTATATTTTTTCATTTACTATTTCTTGACACAAGAGCAGGACTATATTTTAAATAGTTATTTATCATTTTCCAAAATATGTTGGATATTATCATCTGAGCAAGATCATAAACATTTTACATGAACCAAAATAGTAGATTTAACAGTATAGAAACTACTTAAACAAAGGGTCCATTTCCATTTGTTTTTGCATTAAAATATCAAACAACAGTAGAAACTTCAATTTGAGTGGGAAAAATTTAGTATGACAAAAACTTAAAATTATGTGTTTTTAGTCTGAAAAGGATTGCAGAGGATATACTGAATTATATATGTTTCAGGACATTAACCAGAATGAGTTACAATACTGATTGAGTTACAGAATGTCATAATACTGATAACTGGAAGCTTGTTTTGCAAGTTGGAATTAATGCATTAGAACAAATCAGAGAGAAGTCAAACTTTATGCCTTAAATTGTAAGCTTACTATCTTCTTTAGCTCAAAAAAGGACTTAAATTGATTCTTGGATGACAGTTTGATGGAGAAAAGACCTGGAGATACTGGAATTTATTTCTAACTTTTGAGATAACTCATAGAAGATAAACACAAAGGTCTTTGGTCTGTTATTAGTAACAGATTAGGTGAAAAAGAATCTGGATCCAAGTCAGATCTCCACATGGAAGCTTCTGAGCCTGAGATAAACCTTATGCTCCTTCAGTCAGACTACATTCAGCCCAAGGAATTAGCCCCAAATAGTACAGCCTTGGTAGCTGGTTTTAAGCAGATCCATCAATGTTATTTCCTTGTCTACCTACTTTTTATCTTAAAAATGCCCCCCCCTCCCACTGCAACAATGAGATGTACAAGTCGTTATGTGGAAAAACGAACTTTACAACTTTGGTGGGGGCGGGGAGGAGGGT
>NW_012267227.1:12094361-12150399 GCF_000151885.1 Dipodomys ordii
TGGGCGCTGTCCCTCAGCTCTTCAGCTCAAGACTAGCGCTCTACCACTTGAGCCACAGCACCACTTCCGGCTGTTTTCATATGTGGTACTGAGGAATCGAACCCAGGGCCTCAGGCATGCAAGGCAAGCGCTCTACCACTGAGCCACCTTCCCAGCCCCTGATCAAATATTTTTAAAGAGAAAAACCATGAAGTTTTTCAGGGAAGAAAAAAGCAGTCTATGTCGATCCAATTAGTTGAACTTGAATTAATCATATGAAACTTCTGCAAGCTATTATTTATTTATCAGTAGTCACTGTTACCTTTACCACATCAAGGATTAGTAGGGACAAAATCCTCAATGTGTTTTTCTTAGAGAAATAGCCTTCAATTGGAGGGAGTTACATGTTTAATCCATATATCAATTGCACAGTGTGAAAACTGATTAAAAGCAAAAAGTTTTCCTAATTTTTGAAATACAGAAAAGGTAAGGATTACTTTGGTAAACTCAACATTGATATTTGGAAATTTGTTCAATCACTTTCCACTTCCCAACCTCATACCTTCACAACAAGCTTTTATAAAAAGTAGTTCCTTCAAGGATAGTGTATCTGTTCTTTATCTTTCATGTCCTCTAAACTTGGCCCCTAACTTATAGTTATCCCCTACCCTTCAACTAAACAGTTAACCGTCTGAAAAATATGAGCTGTGAACCTGTATAACCTCAGGATAGCAAAGAGAGGTATCTTGCTGTTCATTGAATTTAACAAAAGAATGCAGGTTGAGGGGAGGTAAAGCACCATCATTCTTTCAAAGTTTTATATGATGTGTTCATTATTCATATGCAAACAAAAGAAGACACTGTCTACTGTCTTCAGGTGACTTCCCTGTAACACCTGCCCCAGTAAGCAAACCAACCAGACCTATGACCAGAAGTACAACTAGAGAAACTGTAGGACACCAAAAGCCTCCTAAGACTATCAGGCCACTGGTACTAAAGAAAGAATGGACAGCCAAGCCAATGGTGGCTCACCCCTATAATCTTAGCTACTTAGGAAGTTCAGATCCTCAGATCTCAGTTCAAAGCCAGCCTGGGCAGGAAAGTCCATGAGACTCTTCAATAAACCACAAGAAAACCAGAAGTGACACTGTGGCTCAAAGTAGTAGGGTGCTAGCCTTAAGTGAAAAAGCTTAGGGCCAGCTCCCAGGCCCAGAGTTCAAGTCCCACAATGAACAACAACCAAAAAAACAGATTCACCAACTTTCAGCTTTCCATTTCCAATCCCCTCTTCCCCTCTCCATTTCTCCCCTCTCTTTTTTCTCTCTCCCTTTCCTCTCTTCTCTCCCTCTGTGTGTGTGTGTGTGTGTGTGTGTGTGTGTGTGTGTCTGTTGTATACGTAAACCCTTCAACCCTCAAAGCACGTCCAGAATCAGTCTGATTAGCAGACAGATTCCCTATCTAAAAATATACAGACCCCTGAATATTTCCTTTTCATATAATACATTTACTTCTTAAAACCTTTTTCTCTCTCTTCTTTCAATACAGATATTTCTTAAGTCACTATCAACTGTGAATTGTTTTTTCTAGGTATTATTTTTGCTCTCCTGACATTAGTTGACATCAAGGTGAGACGAGGCTGGTGAGGAGGGGCCCACCTCTCCAGGCCCATCTTTTCACTTTTCCGTTGTATCACCCGAGCACCTATATTGTCCACTCCTCCCATAAGACACCTTTTTGGCTAGGCATTGGTGGCTCACGCCTGTGATCTTATTCTCTAAGATGTGTTTTTCTTCTATTTCAGCAAAGCTTTTAGGTTTTTTGGTTTTTTTTTTGGTCAGTTGTGGGGCCTGAACTCTGGGCCTGGGCGCTGTCCCTCAGCTCTTCAGCTCAAGGCTAGTGCTCCACCTCTTGAGCCACAGCGCCACTTCTGGCTTTTTGTTTATGTGGTGCTGAGGAATCGAACCCAGGGCCTCATGCATGCAAGGCAAGCAATCTACCACTGAGCCAACCTCCCAGCCCAGCTTTTAGTTTTTATCCACACTAAATTCCCATCAAAATTAAGCAGTACATTTCTTACATTTTCCTCCTTCACTGATTTTAGATATGTAACAAATTAAAGGGGAAGTATATTTAGTGGTTATAAACCTTTTTGCCTTCTTTCAGCTCTTACATTGGGCACAGCTGTTCCACTGGGAGGAGAGTAAGATACGGTGCTCATCTTCAAAATTGGCATTCCATTGGTAGTACCCAATGCACACAGAAAGAATGTAGACAGCAAAGCTGGGTGCCGGTGGCTCACCCCTGTAATCCTAACTACTTAGGAGGCTGAGATCTGAAGATCACACTTCAAAGCCAGCCTGGGCAGGAAGGTCCATGAGAGTTTTATCTCCAATAAACCACTAAAAAACCGGAAGTGGCACTGTAGCTAAAGCCATTGAGCACTCTCCTTGAGCTGAAGAGCACAGGGACACCTCCCATGCCCAGAGTTCAAGCCCCATGACTGACACCACCCCCAAAAAAAAGAATGTAGATAGCAGAGATACTCTGTGCAGATGGTGCACTATCTGGAGCACAGGAGAGAACATTACTTGCTGTCTCTTAAGAAAATCTCAAATACAGAATTTTCTTTCAGAAAATTGAGCTGTGGCTCAAGTGGTAGAGCTCTCGCCCTGAGCTGAAAAGCTGAGGGACAGCGCCCAGGCCCAGAGTTCAAGCCCCATGACCAACAAAAATAATAATAATAATAAGGAAAAATAGTTTACTGTTTGGGGTATACATGGTAAGAATTTTTTAGTCATCTTGGACTCCCAAAACCTTTTTAGATTACCATATGGGAAGTGCTCTTGGAGTTTTTAGGTTACCCAAGTTTAGTAGTTGAGTACCATTTCATATAAGGAGAGTGGTCCTATAAAGCTGCTCATAACTCAGAACTTTAAATTAGGCTGAAATCCCACTGCACATCTCTGGATCCCAGCCCAGCATCCTTGCCCAGAATTCCACATTGCTATCTGAGCTCCTAACTTCAATAGAACTGCTCTTGGGGGCTGGGAAGGTGGCTCAGTGGTAGAGTGCTTGCCTTGCATGCATGAAGCCCTGGGTTCGATTCCTCAGCACCACATATGAAAACAGCCGGAAGTGGTGCTGTGGCTCAAGTGGTAGAGCACTAGCCTTGAGCTGAAGAGCTGAAGGACAGCGCCCAGGCCCAGAGTTCAGGCCCCATGACCGGACCCAAAAAAAAAGAACTGGTCTTGGTTTAGGGTCAACTGTATAGCCTCCAGTGATCGAGCAACTAAGTGGTCGCTTGCTTTGGTTCTTGACTATACCAAAGACGGTTTCCAAGACAATCACTGCGAGGTTGCAGTTTAACAAAATTCCAAGAATGGGGCTTTACAGAGGGCCAGGGGTGGGTTCCATTGTCGTGTAAGCTTGGCTACCCATATAGTTACAATTCACACTTGTGCCCTATGGATCCATAGAAATTCTGCTGTAAAAGATTGGCTCAACATTACTTAACCTAATATTTTCCAGTCAGCTAGCCACAGAAACTGTGCTTCAGGAAACACCATTAATATCTCAAGGGACACCAGTGTTTTACAAAACAGTTTGGAAATACTGCCCTAAGAAAAATATGCAGGCTGAGTTGATTCTGAATTTGGTCTCAAGTAAACTTTTCAACATTATCTACAATTACATCTGAAATCCAAATAGAAAAAAAGATAAAATGGGAAAAACTACAATAGAACATGAAAACAGTGTTTAAGGATGTTGAAATGTACCCCACTTCTCTTGTACATTCATCATAAAAATAAACTGAGTTTCAGAATAATTCTGATAAATAAGCTCACTTTCAATTAATTTTCTTTCTCCATATTATGTATGTATGCACAGTTCCTGCCCTTTCTTCTATGTGCCATATGTGAAATTTAAGATAGAGAAAAATACTACAGTCCAATAACAATATTAGGGAGCTGGTGCCACCATCAAAAATTATGTGATACAAAAGAAAATAAAGCTGCACCTTCATGCTATGCATCAACCCAATCTTACAATCTTCTCTCCTCACTGGGTTTTGTTAGGTTCAATACCATCTCTTTAAATCTTTGCTTTTGAACTGGGTGGAAGGGCTTTGAGAGGTAAGAGCCTAATTTGGAGGTATCTAAGTTCATAATCAAGTCGTATGCTTAGTGCCAAATAAACTGGCACTAAAACGCTGTCTGTACCCCAGGTCCCCTCCTTCAGCACTACTTGAAATTCAAGTCTGTGGCACAGGATCTGTTCTCCCCTGCAGCTCTGTTACTCACTAAAGCAGACTCCTTAGCTTGTTTTATTTAAAGCAGGATACAAAGTTGTCATTACATGCCATTCTAGGCCAGTTGACCAAATGTGGAAAGCCACTGAGATTTGTCCAGGGAGGTCAAATGGACTTAGAGGAACTCCTTTAATATATAACTTACAGGTTCATGTCTGATCAAGGCTATTTCTCTCCCAGGAGATGTAGGCTGAATTACAATTTTTGTTCCCCTTAAGCAGTGCTCTGCAACCTTATCTGCACATTAGAATCACTGGAGAAGTTTACCAAATACGGAATCCTGGGTCCTCCCTGTCTTCATGAGATTGTGATGTAATTGAGCTACAGTTTCCTTCACAGTCTAATGCAATCCCCTCACCCCGATGGTTCTCAGCCTTGGCAGTGTATCGTAATTATCCAGGGAGCTTTTAAAAGTCTCCATGCCGAGACTGCACCCCAGACCAATTTAATGATCTTTGTAGATGGGACTTGGCACCAATACTTTTTTAAAGGTCCCTAGCTGATTGCAGTGTTTAGACAAGGTTAAGAAATAGAAAAGATGGCTCCTTTTATATATCTCAAGCTGGCTTCTTTTCCTTTGAGTCTTGGAATGCCCTGATTCTATAAAGAGTTATCATACAGCTGTGGCAAAGGAAAAGTAAATCACCAGATGCTCTAGATTGATATAGAAATGGTCTGTTCATATGAACATTTACAAAGTGGTGACAAGAGATGCACTTATGGCAATAAATGGAGCTATTTACATTGAACAAGTGTGAGGCACTTGTCATAGCCAAAAAAGAAAAATAATATAAAATGAAAATAGTCCTTAATATTAGAGTTCTTGGGTGGGGAAGGTGGCTCAGTGGTAGTGCTTGCCTTGCATGCATGAGGCCATGAGTTCAATTCCTCAGCATCCTATAAACAGAAAAAGCCAGAAGTGGCTCTGTGGCTCAAGTGGTAGAGAGCTAACCTTAAGCAAAAGCAGCTCAAGGACAATGCTAGGCCAAGTTCAAACCCCAGAACCGGCAATTTTTTTTTTTGGTCATGGGGGCTGAACTCTGGGCCTCGGTGCTGTCCCTCAGCTCTTCAACTCAGGCTAGCACCCTACCACTTGAGCCACAGTGCCACTTCCGGCTTTTCTCTGCTTATGTGGTACTGAGGAATCGAACCTAGGGCCTCATGCATGTGAGGCGAGCACTCTACCACTGAGCCACCTTCCCAGCCCCCCAGCAAAAAAAATTTCTTAAATAAAAAAATGTTAGAGTTCTCAAAGAAGAGCTGTTTCTAAATCTGCTTCCTCGAAATTTAACCATCCTTTATCATTCATGTAAGGCTTTGAAAAGTTATTAAGGTAATTGATGTAATTGATGTAATCCTATAGGATTCTACTTTGTCAATGATTTCTAGGATTTGGTTTCATATATGTGTTCCATAGAACTCCATTAGGTATATTTCTTTTTTAAAGGCAGGAGTTACGTTTATATTGTTTTTGTTCTGACAATATGAGTTATTATTCTTTTAGGCAACTTGTGAAGAACTGTTTAGAACAGAAGTAAATTTACCTTCTCTGTATTCCAAGATGATATGCACATTTTATGGCGAGTAGAAGAGAATACTGTTGAGCAGGAGCCAATCCCAAGAATTGTTGACAGTTGAGTCTCTGAAGGTTTCATGGCCATAGTCAGATCCAACATCACTGTGTTTATTTGCTTTTTGCCAATTGTTAGGCCATATCCCATCTCAGTCTTACAGTCCAAAAGAGAGTATTGCCAAATCATTGGCCAATTTTCAGAATGGCTAACCCTTTTCTTGCTTTGGAACTAACAATACAGTCACATCCATGGCTTGTAACAATATAGAATTTCCTCTCAACAGGAATAAATAATACTATTGTTGGGGACAACACAACTTTTTAGTAATTGAATACCAAAAGCAAGATCTTGAAGAACTGGGCTCACAGAGACGGTTGTTGGGTACCTAGCACACTGCTGCCATCCCTCACTCAGCACTTCAATTCCAAGCTTAGACAGCAGTGTTATTTTTGTCAGGTGTGGAGTGATTGCCCCTGTCTGCTGATGGTCTGCTTGGGCCAGGAACCATCTAAACTCACCCTCTGGCCTTGTCTCCAAGGGGAGAGTTCTGACAACAGAAGTCGGAGTATTTATTGACCATTCATTTCCAGTCCCTTTATGATGTTATCTGTGTTCTCCTACAGACAACCTGAGTGTTTATTCCTGATTTTATTCTCCTTGTTGTTAGCTGAGATCAGATTCCAACTTCATCATTTAGAAATGCACCATAAGGCCCGGCACTGGTGGCTCACACCTGTAATCCTAGCTACTCAGGAGGCTGAGATCTGATCACCGTTCAAAGCCAGCCCGGGCAGGAAAGTCCATGAGACTCTTATCTCCAATTAACCATCAGGAAACCAGAAGTGGCCCTGTGACTCAAGAGGTAGAACCCTGGCCTTGAGCTGAAAAGCTCAGGGACAGGCCCCAGACCCAGAGTTCAAGCACCCATGACTGACAAAAAAAGAAAAAAGAAAGAAAGAAATATACAGTCCAGTCTTTTGGCCTCTCTCTTTTCCAGTCTTTGGCTTCTCCTGGAATCCCCCCCATCTACATCATTAGTTCTTGTTACATGTCTACAGATAAAGATCATTGCCGGGGGATGGGAAGGTGGCTCAGTGGTAGAGCGCTTGCCATGCATGCATGGGGCCCTGGGTTTTATTCCTCAGCACCACATAAGCAGAAAAAGCCGCAAGTGGTGCTGTGGCTCACGTGGTAGGGTGTTAGCCTTGAGCTGAAGAGCTGAGGGACAGCGTGTAGCCCTAGAGTTCAGGCCCCACGACTGGCAAACAAACAAAAAAAATCATTGCCAGGCGCCAGTGGCTTACACCTGTAATCCTATCTACTCAGGAGGCTGAGGCCTGAGGATTGCAGTTCAAAGCCTAGGCAAGGGAAGTCCTTGGAGACTTATCTCCAATTAACCACCAGAAAAGCAAAAGTGGCACTTTGGCTCAAGTTGTAAAGCACTTTTGCCTTAAGCTGAAGAGCTGAGGGACAGCGCCCAGGCCCAGAGTTCAAGCCCCACAACCAAAAAAAAAAAAAAAAATTATGTAATTTCTTAATGTAATTTATTCATTCCAATCATTCAGGTAAACCTGAAATGAATGTGATACCCTGACTCTTCATAGTCCAGCGTGACTTAAACAGTTTTTCAGTTTGCCTAAAGACATGAGGAATGACTGACTACATCCACCCACCACCCCACTCCTTCCCTTCTCTTCCTCCATGTCCTCTACCTCAGCCCATCTCCTTCTGGAAGCAAGGTTCTACACACCCAGATATTTCAACTCTCCTTGCCAATGCCAATCAAGTTTTATCATTATCTTATCAACCACATTCCTAGGGGATAGGTATTTGGCTCAGTAGTAAGGTGGTAGAGTACTAGACTAGCATGCCCAAGACTCTGGGGAGCGGGGCTGCTCCTGGCATCCAAATCCATTAACACCCGTAAGTCATTTTCCCTGTCATTCAGAGAAAATATGTGAGAATGGACAGCAACTTTTCTGTGGCAGTCCAGAACAATTATTTTTACCTAGCTGACATTTCACTTTTCAGAGAAAACTGTGACATCTAAGACATCAAAATCCATACCAACCTTACAAGATCTCCAAAGCACAACCTGTTTAAAATTCTAAGGCATCACAACATTGAAAACAATGAGTTCCCCAAGTATGAGACCCTATGAGTTTCTAAATTTTGCTGCATTCTGTAGGCGATCTAACTACCTTAACTTCCATTTTAATGATACTGGGGGCGGGGAACAATTTTTTATTCATTTCATTCATTCATTTACTGACACTGGTAAAACAATCATCAATATTTAAAATTTAAGGGGAGCAAGAGAGAAGAAGGGGAAGTTTATAGAGCGAGTAAACTTGTTCAAAGTAATATTGATGTATGTATGGAATTATCACAATGGAATTACCTAATTAAATTCAAAAAAGCTAATTGTAATTTCAAGTTTCTCATCTTCTTTGATTATTTTAACAAATTCTGCTAACTACTTTATTTGTGCCTGATTTTCCTAATACATCAACACAGATCTGTTTGCTTGTTTACCTGGGGCGTTCATTCTTAAAATGAGTAAGGCTGCTTCTTAGGTGAGAAGAAATGATTATCAAAATTTTCTCCTCCTGGTTATTCTCCAAATATTCTTCACTGAAGTATTTTTTTTTATGCAACTTAGGCTTTCCTGTAGAACAAAGGTGCCTTAGCCCCTCTTTTTTTTTTTTTTAACTTTGGAGAAACCTTGCTCACTCCTTTTGCTGTAAGATAGCAATTCAACTTGGCAACAGTTTTAGCAATTGTTTGAAGGATTCTTGTGAAGGCCTCCCCTTCTATGAGAATTGACCTAACAAGAAAGTATACCCATCTACAGAGACTTTAATAAAGCTTGATAGTGGTGATTATTTATATACTGTCATATTTTAGTACATTAGTATTGTGACATCCTAATGTATAATGTATAGGATCCCTTTCTCTTTCCTTTCTTACTAGAGGAGAAATGTTTACCAGATTGGCTTTATGGATACCCATATTGTGTTTCAACCTACAGAACAATTCTGGCACTTTGTGTATGTTTACAAATACCTTAGTCTCATAGTTTTAAGCAATTTTAACACAAAATAAACCTTGTATATTCTAGTGCATTCTAATTGGAAATGCTTTTATCTCAAATCACAGATTTTTACTAACTTTTACATCTTTTAGTGGCTTATTATTTTGCAAAACCACCTCCAAAATTAGTGGAAATATAGATTTCTACAGTTTAAGTGTAACAACCTTACTACCACAATTTGAAATGCTGACAGAACGTCTTACTGAGCTCCTATTCACTTTCATTCATTATAAGCAGCATCTATCTAATAGGTTCTAAGATTTCTTCATACTTATATTCTGTGGTCTATAGTACAATAGACTGTAATAATTAGAAGGCATGTTGGAAAAATATCCTATATTTTATAGATTAAAGATTAAGAAAACTGAGAAGTTGTCCCCCATCATTCACAGAGATTGGACGTGTATGTCATAAATTCCACTAGGTTTCTAGCCTTTCTACCAGATTTCATCATCCATGATAAATCTCATTGACTTTTCTTTTTTTTAATAAACTGATGCTACACCAAACTGTTGATCACATAGAAATGGCTATCAACTAAAACTTCTCTCTAAGTAGCCATTTCCTTAGTTAAACTAGTCTAATCAGAGCAATGTTCTAGAATTAACATGATACCTCTATAAATAGCAATAATGATAAGGCAGTACAATTTATCAAATGGGCCTAGTATTGTGTATTTGATTATGGTTAAATAGTCTCCATTTCATATTAGAAACCTAACTCCCCCTGCCCCCCCGCTAAATTCTTATACATTGATTAATTAGTATACAAGCCAAAAAGCATGAGCAGGCAACCAAAGTTTCAAGTAATTACCATAGGTCTGGTGCTGTACAGGGCAAGGGTTGCACCACCAGCCCAACACTAACACATTTTACAAAATGTGCAACAATTAACATTGTCTAAATACTACTGATAGAAACCAAGTTTATTTTCACATAGGGATTTTAAAGTAAATGCTGAAGTATATACTTTACGCCATTAACTTTAACACTGTGGACATTGGTTATTAATCATAACCATTAAGTGAAAAACCAAGTCCTGGTATTTTAATGTGATAAAAACAGCTGGTGCTTGGGGGAAGGCATAGTTTTCAATTGAGAATCAAATCTTCCAAGTGATTCTTGTTTCCTCACACTTACGCCTCTCTTAAATCAACTTGAAAGACTTAGATGGCATAGAAGATTTAAAGAAAATGTTAGAAACGTGATTTTCTGCCTCGCTAGGTAGTTAAGCAATCTTCTACAGGCACATTATGCTATGGATGGGTAGTGGCCACAGATCCCCCCTCCCCCATTCTTTTATAACTGCCCATGACTGAAGACATATATTTTTAATGCAGATGAAATATTAGGCATCCTGGAATTATTCTTTCAAAGGACACATTAAATAAATAATCAATTCTTATTTCTCAAACTAGTGATTACTCGTAGTTTGGATGAGAATTGACTGAGAACTCTATGAGAACCCCTAAGTGATTTTGGCTGGGGAGGAAAAAAAGTATACATTTTTGTGTGAATATCACTTACATTTGGCTTAAGTGTATTTTGAGCTTAGGACATGGAGCATATATTGCAGTTGGTCTGGGTGATCAGTTCCAACTATAATATTAGCAGATTTGTCCTGTTCCAAGAGATATTTTTAGGAGCATAGTCTGACAGTCCCAGTGTAGCAAAATTAGAAGGTGATAGTTGTATTTAGTACTTTTGATGAAAAAGGAAACTTCAAAAGCCTGCCACCTGGATCCCTTCACAGATTTCTCAGGATTAAAGCAGTGCCTTAAATAAAACACATTACTTACTGTAATTGTTCTTCATCTCTTGGGTTCCTTTCACTTTGCCCCGTTTATCAATCCTCAGATACCACTGTGTTCGACAGAAAAGTCTTCTCACTCTTATATCCCCTCCTTCCATGTAATCATAACTTCTTGTATGTCGCTCGGGGCTGGAACAGTTCACGTTTGTAGCCATTTGCTCTGGAGTCATGTCATTGCAAGCTAAAGCTATAGTGCCCACTAGACAGATAATGTGGAAGCATGATCTGTAGAGCAAAGTTGGCAGGATCCATGTCAGTACCCATTTGTGCATTATAGTGTAGTGCTCCGGGTGTTCATGAATAACATAATGAAAATTAAATCTTGAGTTGATGCTTACTCCTAGGTCATTGACCTTTTCCACTCTGCAAGCCGTAGATTGATTTAAAAGAGTAGTTGCTCTTCTCAGACTATTAACCCTTATCCTCTTAGTTTCTGATGGCAATGTCGGATTCCTCCTCAAGTAATTTTCTGTTCATATATCCTTATAAAAACATGTTGTAGTAAGGCCAGTTGCTGCAATGCTGATCTCTATTTGACTTCTGTTTGCACTGAGAAGTTAAGAATGGGGAAAGGGAAGAAAAAGGAAGATTAAAAAATGTATGTTTAAATTTCCTGGACACACAGCATTATGACATAGAGTGCAGTTTTTACTCTGAAGGTACAGCTTTTACAGAGAATGTCAGCATCTTTCCACTCTAGATGTAAGTTTATCCAAGATATACATCAGTAGACAAACCAGATTCTGATGGAACCATTTATTCCATTTGCAGTTTTGTAAGAGACATTCTGCATGTAGAGCTATTGATTTTAATCAGATCTACAACCTTTATTAACAAAGTATAAATACTTTCCCTACATTACTTTCTTTTCCACTTTTACATTTGTGGTTAATCAGTTGTCCTCTCCTGAACTGCTCACGTTTTGTTGTTGTTGTTTTTCAAGTTAAATGTCAACATTGCTCTGGAGAATATCAACTTTATCTTTACATAAGTTCTTAACAGAACTACTCTAGACATTTACATGGCTCAGAACTCTAGTAACTTTACTTACCCCCCCCTTCCCCATTACTATAACCAGAGAAAGAGAGAAAACTTTTTTTAAAAAATTCAGCATTGTTTTAAAGACAAATAACAGTAACTTACTTGTTCTGTTTATAACAGCTGGATACTCAAGAATTCCATGTCTGCTGTCTGCCCTGTGCAACTGGAGCCTCTCTGCTGTAGCTACAAACTATTTCTCAGCTGAGAAATACTCCAGCAGAATCATAATTGTTTCCATAAATCAAGAGGCAAGAGGATTTTTCTCTGTGTGTGAGAGCGCGTGTATGCCTGTGTGTGTGTGCGCGTGTGTGCGTGTGCATGTGTGTGTGTGTGCGTGTGTGTGTGTGTGGAGCCCTTTTATTCAGGGCTTTTCGATAAATACCTTTGCTGACCTCATTGGAAGCAATTAAAACTTAACCAGTGAGCTGTTAGTCGAGTACAACAGGGAGAATAAAAAGATGCCTGTAGAATATTCACTGGTCATGAGAGGGAGCTATGGTCATGGTTTATGTTGAAATCTACAAGTGGGTATCTGCTTTGTGAAAACAGATCTCTGATTCTGAAGCAGTTAAAGAAGAAAGGGAATCGTTCGATCTTCACAGCACAGCAGCTGCATGGACAGTGAAAACATTTCCTTGAACATATATATAAAACTGGGGGTTTCACAGTTAGAAACTCTTTTCCAGCTCGGTGATACATGGTTCTTCACTTAACTCCTTTGTGCTCAGAATGTTAGAACAAAACTACCAATACGTATTAACTCACATCTCAGTATCTTAAAGAAGTACATGAGAGAGTTGAGAATATACCTTTTCACAGAGACAGCTGACCGTTAATGTATGGGGAAGATTTTTTTTTTTTTGCCTTCTTAGTGTCAAAGTGAAAAAGCCCTTTTCTCTGTTCTTTTTTTTTTTATTTTTAACTAGAATTGGGCTGCTCATAACCAGAATGACCTTGAGCAAGTCACTTTACATTCTGAGTTTCAGTGCTGCTAGATTCATAAAATTAATGCTTCTTTGTAACCTCCAAATCCTGTGCCCTATAACTTTATACTACAGCTCGTACAGTATAGGGTTTTTAGTTTGTAATCCTAGCTATTTAGGAGGCTGAGATTTGAGGATCCTGGTTTGAAGCCAGCCTGGACAGGAAACTGTGAGACTCTTATCTCCAGTTAGCCACCAAAAAGCCAAAAGTGGGGGTATTACTCAAGTGGCGGGGGGGGGGGAGTTCTGGGACAGCAACAAGGCCCTGAGTTCAAGCCCTGGGACCACATCCTTCTCCCCCCCCCTGCAAAAAAAAACTACCACTATTAAAAACTAAACATAAGCCAGGGATCAGTGGCTCACACCTATAATCCTAGTTACTCAGGAGGCTAAGATCCGAGGATCACTGTTCAAAGCCAGCCCAGGCAGGAAAGTCTGTGAGGCTCTTATCTCCAATTAACCACCAGACACTGTAGCTCAAGTAGCAGAGTGCTCACCTGGAGCTGAAGAGCTCAGGGACAATACCCAGGCCCAGAGTTCAAGCCCCACGATCAACAAAAAATAAATAAATAAAATGAAAATTAAATACCTTGGTTGTTTGCCTCAATCAGGACATTGTTTCAATATTAAATATTAATTTAGGGCTAGAATCATTGGACTCATAGCTTATATAAGTAAGAGAAAGCTCTTTTCCTTTTCAAATGAATTTTTCACATTTGCTTCCTATGCGGGCATATAAATGATGTTTGAGAGCCTTATTAGATATTTAGATCTAATTCAATATTTAAGAATATGTATATAAAGTTTTGTTTCCATGTTATATCACACATTCTTTCTCCCTCTTCTCTCTCCTCTCCTCTTCTCCCCTTCTTCCCCCCCTCTACTCCCCCCCCCGCCCTGCATTTAAAATACACTGTTTTACCACTAGGTGGTGCATGCAGACCAAATAGACAAAAGAAATCCATTCAACTGAACTTCAACTATGTTCTGTGCTTTTAGGGACAGACTCAAGATCATAGAATATTTAAACATACTGAGTTACCTTGCATTCAAACACCAATATCTTTATTTTATTTTTTTGGGGTCCAGTCGTGGGGCCTGAACTCTGGGCCTGGGCGCTGTCCCTCAGCTCAAGGCTAGCGCTCTACCACTTGAGCCACAGCACCACTTCCGGCTTTTTTCTTTTTGCTTATGTGGTACTGAGGAATCGAACCCAGGGCCTCAGGCATGCAAGGCAAGTGCTCTACCACTGAGCCGCCTTCCCAGCCCCAACACCAATATCTTTAAACTGCTAAGGTTTTTAAGCTGAGAAGAGTGGGCCGCATCTGTGAAATCAAGATAGATCAAAGCATACTAAAATTCCTCCTACAAGGAGGAATAGAGGAGGAAACAAAATAAGCTGCTGTTGTATTCTGAATTATATCCCACTAATTTTGGAGACAATAAAAATGAACAGAGTCCAACTTTCTAGGACTCAAATATTTCTTCTAAAGAAATGAAAGTAATCCAGGCACAAGTGGCTCATGCCTGTAATCCCACCTTCTCAAGAGGCTGAGATTTTAGGATCATGGTTCAAAGCCAGGTCAGGTAGGAAAGTCCCTGAGACTCTGGTCTCCAATTGAGTACCAAAAATTCAGAAATGGAGCTCAAGTGGTAGAGCTCTATCCTTGAGCACAAAAACTTAAGGACAGCACTCAGGCCCTGAGTTCCAGCCCCAGGACCAAAATAAAAAAGAAAAAGAAAAAAGAAGTAAAAGTAATTAAATCCATTCACAATGTAAATCTATTTAAGCACTATTAAACCCATCTCTTCCACACTAATATGGCACTAATATGCTGTACAGAAGGGTTACAGTTACACAAGTAAGGTCATTTCTTGTCGAGCTAATATGACAGATTTTAAACCAAGAACTAAACATATTAGGAGTCAGTATTTGACGATCCAATATTTTAAGGTTTAAATTTGACTAGCAAGTTTTAAGTGACTCCTTAGTTAATTCAACACGGGCACACACTGGCTCACTGATATCACAGAGGCAATGGAGACTTTGGTCACACCTCACCTTATCACACTTACACTTCAGGGAGGTTTCTCTAAGAACCAGTAGCTGTGGTTGTCTCTACTTAGTTGTAGAGATAAACAGAGATGAATTCTCAGAGGAATTTTCCTTGCACTTTGACAATCCTTTACTGTTTTTATATAATGTGCATACAGTAATTGACTAAGCATAAAAATGTTTTGAACAACTGTCTTTTGTTGCTTCTAGATTGAGGTAACTTCATTGTTAATTAGAAACAATATTTTGTGAGCTTTAAGTTTGGAAAACAAAACATTTCCATCGTATTTCTTTAAAAAATGGCTCTTTAAAATGTCCTTTGAAAGTAAAAGGTAGAACTAAAACTTTTTCAAAAAGCAAAACTTAATATTGGGCCAGTTTACTTTATGGATAAAGTATATGAAAAGAATATAGAGAATTTCTTACAGTGAATATCATGAAGTACAATTTATAACCTAAATTTTATACAATTAATAACTTAACTTTGCTCATGCAAACGCTATCTTTTTTCCATGAAGCAATAAAGGATAGGCAATAAGTTGTGCTTAATGAATTTTAGGTTTCAGTCATTAATTTTGAAACTGTTTCATTCATAATTATATATAGGAGCATTAAATATTTTGATTTCTTTGTATTCTTACATGCTCTGTCTTGTTTCCCATCCTTCCTGTTCTATCCTTCACCAAATACAATTACTAGTTATTAGTTTCTTACAACTTTTTGGTTTTTACATTTTTGGGGGGCGGGGTCCGGTCGTGGGGCCTGAACTCTGGGCCTGGGCACTGTCCCTCAGCTCTACAGCTTAAGGCTAGAGCTCTACCACTTGAGCCACAGCGCCACTTCCGGATTTTTTTTTATTTTTGCTTATGTGGTGCTGGGGAATCGAACCCAGGGCCTCAGGCATGCAAGGCAAGCGCTCTACCACTGAGCCACCTTCTCAGCCCTCTTACAACTTTTTGGAGTGCATGCTGCCACATAAACTATATACTTATGTATATGTGTTTACTTTTCCCCTCCCTTTTTTTTTTTATAAAACACATTATTCTGGGCATTGCTTTTTTTCACGTAGCAACAACAGACTCTTTTCTTATTTTACTAATTATCAAACTTTCTCCCTTTTTACAAATGCATAGCATTCCAATGAATGGGTATATCCCAATGTATTCTAAAAAGCCTCCATTTGTGATCACTTATTTTCTGCCCATATTTCCTATTATAAAATGATATATTTATGAGGGTATAAACTCAGGGCCTCATGGGTGTTTGACTTAGTCCTCTTAAGCCTGTGCTCTACTACTTGAGTCACATCTCTATCCCAGTTTTTTGCTTGTTATTTTGGAGATACAACCCAGACTTTCCTGCCTGGCTGGTTTCAAACCATGATCCTTCATATCCAAATTCCTGAATACCTGGGATGTATAGGTGTGAGCCACTGATTTTCTAGAAAAAAAGTATCATTTTATAGTATGCAGATATAGAATTATTTTTCATAAAAGGAAGGAAGGAAGGAGGGAGAGAAGGAAGGAAGGAAGGAAGGAAGGAAGGAAGGAAGGAAGGAAGGAAGGAAGGAAGAGGGAAGGAATGAAGGAAGGTGGTGCACAAGTTTTTTCATCTGAACTGTACATAAAAACACCCATTTATTCAGCAAAGTTACCAGGCTAATGTGAAAAGTAAAAATGGCATTTCATTTAGGTTACCCCTGTGCTCCCCTCCTCATGAGACAAGGTGACTGATCGTGCCCAAATTCTAGAAAGAAAAGCCATCTGGTGCTGTCTACAACAGGTGGCAGGTTTCCCTGCAAAATTTCCAGCAGACTGCAATTTGAAGCATGAGTAGAGTGAAAACTGATGAAAAGGGCCCCGTGAATGCACAAAAATCCTAAGATGATCAAGGGCACCTACTTTTGAACAACAAAATTCCAGCATAGCCTTAGTAGAACAGACTGGAAGTCACATAGGACCCTGATTGGCCATGTTGAGTTTGACCTTTATTCTAAGAGCAGAAGAGTAACATGATCAGAATTGTACTCTTTGCCCCTGATCCAAACTTAATTTCCATTGGCAGAATACGTTTATGAAATACTAATTCACATACTCTCTGCCCTTCACATTGTCCAAAGTATAGGCAAACTATAATTAGAATGGCAGGGTTGGAATCAGATGTCATCTATGCTTCCTGACTTGGGTATATCACCTGAATGTATTTTAAAATGTCATGCTGAATGCCTTCAAAATAAGTGAAACCTAAGAGAGTTCTTGCCAATCAGCACCATAAAAGTAGAGTCCATGAGCTAGGCGGGGTGAGATCCCATCTCCTAAATTTCTGCTAGCACCACAACAGATAGCAGAGAAATATAACACTCCAGAAAATAAGAACTTTCTTCTATGTCTCCACATAGAAGCCTATAAGCAACCTTCAGGAAGATTTCTTGTGTTTTAAAAGAAATCTAGAAGTCTGATGGAAACCCAGACCTAAAGGAGCTATGTGAATAGACTCAGTGAGCACCCCAGAAGTAACCAGGATAGACAATTCAAGGGTCATCCGTTGCTTTGCCCTGCATAAAGCCACCGAACCCTATTCTATCTTCAAAGCAACTTGAAGGAAACCAAGAACAAAAGAGGTCAAGTAGTTCACCAATCTAGGAGAATGGAATTCCCAAAACTGGAACCGACTTAGTTTATTTTTGTAAATGCAAGTGTATGTTTTTCCATGCATTTTAAATTGTGGGCCAACGTTTATTTCCACCACATTCCTATATCTATCCTCACACAAGAATTTGTCTTCATTCTTTCTTCTCTCTGTTCCATTCCCAAAATTCAGCCCTGACTCTGGATCATACCAAGATTACTGGTCTCCTAGATGCAGCTATTTGACAAATATTTATCAAATAGCCAAATGTCATGTTAGTCTTCCGGGGATACAATGGTGACTATTTTGGAAGTGATCAGTGCTCTTACAGAGTCTGCATTCCAGTGGCTGAACAACATAAACAAGTAGAGGGGGGCTGGAGGTGAGAATCTTGGGGCTTGTTGAACAACATAAACAAGTAGACCAGAGAGTAGGGGTGGGGTGGGAAAGGTGAGAATCTTGGGGTAGGTATCTGGTGAAGAGGGTGAGGATCCTGTGTTCTGTGAACTGAAAGGCCAGTATGAATGAAGTACATGTAGTGAAATGAATGAAGCTGAATGCAGGCAGGCACTCAGTCATTAAGAACTTTGTAGGCCATAATTGCAACTTGGGTTTATTGTAAATAAGGGGAAAGTGGAGTACAGACACCTGGATGGATCTGGTCAGACAGTAGTTTAAACTCAGGGGCAAAATCCCAAAAGTCATTGAGCAAACCTAAAGTCCCTATAAAGCCTCAGTTATGTAAACTTCTTGTTGACACTGGGACTAATGACCTAACATTTAGAAACTAACTGTATATAAGATGTGAAGTCTGAATCATGTACTCAAAATTGTGGTGTGGATGCCAGTGACCCAACTATGTAAATATCTGCTTACAAATGCTATCTGATTCATCGTGACTCTGAGTCTCTAAATATTTGCTTTATTTCATTTCATATTTATGAATTGATCATCTAAATTTTAAAGTCTTGAAATTATGAATCTAAACTATGACCCAAGTTTAGACCCAAAGCTATATCTCTAGCAGGAACTACCAGGCTGTTGTTTGATTGATTGAATCTCCTGATTCAATGCAATACACAAGTGCTCGCTGCCATTCTAGAAGCTGAAAAGTGTTCTCATGCCAAGAGTTTGGCTTCACCCCTAGACAGACATCATAAAGCACAGTAAGATCCTGTACAGTTAAGATTATTGCATTGTTTGAATAATCTCTGTACCACATAACAAGACAGCAGAATGAGGGATAAAATCAGCAGAACCAATTTTTAAATATTTCATGGATGTCAATGTGTTTGTGGCAAAAACTGGTTTGATTTTTATTTTATTTGCTGGAAAATTATAAACTTTCTAAAAGTGGGAGGACAAAGGTTAAATAAAAGTAATAGAGGGGACAAGAAACAAGAAATAGAGGAGGCCAGTCTGAAGTAAAACCCGATTGTACAATTTAGTGTACAATATATACTAAAAAAATTATGAAAAATGTCAGGAAAAGAAAACAAGCTGTACTGAGAGACAAGTATGGGGGGGGGGGCGATGGAGAAGGCAAGTGAGATAAATAAGGGTAAATGTAGCCAAAGTACTTCATAAACAGTACAGTTAAAATTGTTTTAATGGGAGAAATGGAATGAGGGACAGTGACAAAGGAGGTGAGTTTGTTTGATCAGGGTGCTTTGAATGCATTTTATAGAAACATCACACAATGCAACACCCCCCCCCGAACAACTAATAGGTTCTAATTTTTTAAATTTTTCAAAAAAAAATTATGATGATGATCTTCAAGAAGCCTTGGCGCTGGTGACTCAAGCCTGTAATCCTAGCTCCTTAGGAGACCGAGAGCTGAGAATTGTGGTTCAAAGCCATCCCCTTGACCAGCAAAAAGCTGGAAGAGGAGTTGTGGCTCGAGTGTACAGTGCTAGACCTGAATGGAAAAAGCTAAAGCCAGTGTCCAAGTCCTTCGTTCAAGCCCCAGAGTGACACAAAGAAAAGAAAAAGAAGGAAAAGAAAGTTATGGAGACCCAAAGGTATTACTTTGAAGTTCAGGCACTTGTGGGGGGGTAGGACTGGGTGGGGGGGTCCCTCAGCGGGGAACAAGGGAACAGCACATGCCAGCGGAGATTTTCCCTGAGACACAGATGTAAAAGTAGCCATAAATCCCACCCAAAATATCTAATCCACCAGAGTAGAGCTGGGATGATAACTCCATACCCAGACAGACTATCCCTGCCCTGAGCGTGGCTTCAGGACAGCGTTTCACTACCTGAGAGGCTTTTTACCCATCACACGAGATAACCATTATTCACCATTTCCTCTCCTCTGCCTCCATATCTCGTATCTACCACAACCCCAGGGACGTCCCAGGTCTCTAGTCCTTTCTGTAACTCAGAAAGGAACGTGTCAGCTGACTTTTCTCTGAGTATCATGTTTTGTGTGACTCTTGAGCATCTGTCTATGCTTAATTGGTTTTCCTATTGTTAATCTGCCTTATGTCAATTTAATTCAGTTCTTACCCATGGTATCTAGAAAGATGGAAGCCATCTCACCTCCCCTATAAGATTCAGCAACAAATTGCTAGGCACTTGGTAAACTGCACATTCATGTAAAACTGGGACCAAACACAGAAATCCATGCATAGGAGAAAAGCAGTTTGTACTTACCCTTGGGCCTGCTGGGGCTATAGTTTGTACTTACCCTTGGGCCTGCTGGGGCTATAAAGGCAAGACAGCTGAAGGAGCCCATGGAGCCAGACTCGGAAATAAGAACTGGGAAATAAGCTGAAAACCTAAAGCAGCGATTTCCCCCCAACACCTCCTTTTTACATGTTAAATGACAAACACAGGGTCTACCATCACCTGCCTTCTCCTTTAAGATGTTAAAAAGCTACAGACTCTTCACAATGGGGGAGACCTAGAGAAAACATGTGGGCCAGTCTGGCAAAAGGAAATCCTGAAACTCACCTATTGTTCCTATGTTTGTGTAGGCTCAGGTCATATCTCCACATTTCAGAATTAAAAAACAACAACACCTTAGCCTGAGTGTCGCTAATGGTTACAGCCTGCTAGTAGACCTAACCACAAGCCAACTCAGCAACTATGACGCCCACCAAAAGGCTATCTTTTTAAATCTATCTATCTATCTATCTATCTATCTATCTATCTATCTATCTATCTATCTATCTATCTACCTATCCATCTCTAGCTGGGCCAGAAGAGGAGTTTAAACACAGGCCCTCAGGCTCTCCCTTGGCTTTAGCTACCCATGGCTGGAGCTCTACCACTTGAGCACACCCACCTTTCCTTCCAGCTTTTTGCTTAACCTGCTCTTTAAAAATTATTATTAGCCTTTAAGGGTTATACAAAAGGGGTTCATTTTGACATATCCATATTTGTTTAAAACTGGCTCCTCATTAGACTGTCCCCTTTTTATCGCTCTCCCTCCTGGTTCTTAAAACAACTTCAGATTTTTTGTCTGCCTTCACCTCTCAATTTGCTTCCCCTACAACCCCCCGCCCCACCACCACTAACAGGATCTATTTTATTTTCTGTCATTCATTTTTAAGCACATATTAATTGTTCCTAGAAGTTGATTCACCCCTTAGTTATTCTCTTTCCTCTTCCCTACTAACCTGGTCTTTATTCAAACTTCCTTATGTCATCTTTTTTGTTGTTGCTGTCGGTCATAGGGTTTGAACTCTGGGCCTGGGCGCTGTCCCTCAGCTCTTCAGCTCAAGGCAAGTGGTCTACCACTTGAGCCACAGCACCACTTCCAGTTTTCTGGTGGTTAATTGGAAATAAGAGTCTCACAGACTTTCCTGCTGGGGCTGGCTTTGAATTATGATCCTTAGATCTCAGCCTCCTGAGTAGCTAGGATTACAGGCATGAGCCACCAGCACCCAACCTCCTTATGACATCTTGAAGCCAGATACAATGTACCTCAGTGTCCTCCATCTCCTCTCCTGACAGTCTCTTCCATTTTCTTCCCCCTTAGTCCTCTCAAACAGTTGCACAACTGTCAAGATGTCTCTCTCTCTCTCTCTCTCTCTCTATATATATATATGATACTACATACACATGTTTATCTTTTATGTCTAGCTTCCACATATGAGAGAAAATGTGTGACTTTTGTCCTTCTGAACCAACATATTTCACTTATCACGCCGTTCTCTAGTTCCACCATTTCCCTGTAAATGACAATTTCATTTTTCTTTATGGCCCAGCAATATTCCATTGTGTATATATGGCATATATTCTGATTTTTTTTTTTTTTTGGTCGTGGGGCTTGAACTCTGAGCCTGTCCCTGAGCTCTTCACCTCAAAGTGAGTGCTCCGCCCCTTGAGCCACAATGCCACTTCTGGTTTTCCAGTGGTTAATTAGGGATAAGAGTCTTGCAGAGGGCTGGGAAGGTGGCTCAGTGGTAGAGCACTAGCCTTGAGCAAAAGCAACTCAGGGACAATGCCCAGGCCCTGAGTTCAAGCTCCAGGACTGGCAAAAAAAAAAAAAAAAGTCTCATGGACTTTCCTGCCAGAGCTAGCTTTGAACCACGATCCTCAGATCTCAGCCTCCTGAGTAGCTAGGATTACAGGTGTGAGCTATCGGCGCCCAGCTACAGCACATGTTCTTGATCCATTCATCAGTCTTAGGGTATCTGGGCTGTTTCTATGGCTTGTCCAGTGGGAATGGCGCAGCAATGTGTGCAGATGTCTTTGTCTCCTCACTTACGTTCCTTTTGATGTGTTCTCAACAAGTGGCATGGCTGGATTGAATGTGAGTTCTAGTTTTTAGTTTTCTGAAGAAGCTCCATTTTTATTTTCATAGTGCTTGGGATAGGCAGCACTGATGGGGATATACAACAAAAATCTAAAATGGAAAAGTTTTCCAGGCCTCTAGTCCTTAAGGAGGAAAAAATCAGTGACCAAGGAAGAAGAGACATCAAGCTTCTGTAAATGACCTCAGCCCTGCAGGCTGCTCCTAGGATAGGAATGTCTCAAACTCAGTAAATACCCAAATCCCAAAGGCTAAGACTTTCCATCTACTGAAAGAGTATTTGTAACAGTATATTTAAGCTATTGCTGCCATTAGCTAAAAGCAGGAGAAAAGTGTGGCATCTCTGCCACCATTGTGGATCTGCCTTTGCACTAAGCGTCTCTTTCCACAGTCACTTGACAGTCACATTGAGTTTGGGGAAAAACAAGACTTACCATCAATGTCTTTATAGCCAGGAACTAAAACTACCCCTAAGGAGCAGCAGAGCCCCCCTGAGAGGATAATGACCTCTGATGACCAAGCTGCACCCGGAGCAGGAGAGATCATCTCATAGGAAACAGGTGTGATAACCACCACAACCACTTTTCTGGAAGCTGGGGTAATCAGAACAGAGATAAAGATCCACTAGACTACACCCATAAGGGGACATACTTTTTGTTCTCTGCCCCTGATTCTGAAACCAGGTTCTAAGACCCCAGGCCCAAAAAGTCCAGGACTCACACATTAGGTCAAGCCATTGGCCACCATACTGCCAACTGAAGAGACATGGTGAAGGGGCAGAGAAAGGAGATGTATTACATGGCAGCCATGGGAGAATTGTTGCTACTTTACTATTGGTCTGAGAACAGGGAGGAGTTGCCTGGCAGGTGAGCTTTTTCCTTTAAGTTATAAAGAAGAGCTGGGTGCCGGTGCCTCACGCCTGTAATCCTAGCTACTCAGGAGGCTGAGATCTGAGGATCATGGTTCAAAGCCAGTCTGGGCAGGAAAGTCCCTGAGACTCTTATCTCCAATAAACCACCAGAAAACCGGAAGTAGTGCTGTGGTTCAAGCGGTAGAGCGCTGGCCTTGAGCTGAACAGCACAGGGATAACACCCAAGCCCAGAGTTCAAGCTCCACAACCGACAAAAAAAAAAAAAAGATATAAAGAAGAATATAAGAATATAAGAAGCCTGACACTGGTTGCTGAAGCTTATAAACCTAGCTATTCAGGAAGGTAAGATCTGAGGATCACTTTTGAAAGTCTCTGAGTTTTCAGTTATGCAGTCCTTGGTTCTATTTATTAATTCAGTTAATTCCTTCAAATGAATACTTCCTATGTATTCAGAGAGGGATATTGTGATCGAGATAGTCTGTCCAATTTAATATCAAAGACCCTAGCTTCATCGGGCTGCAATCGTGGAAGAGGAGGAAAATGATAAACATAAAATTCCATATTTCAAGAAGAATAAGAAGGTCACTGTGGTAGCAAATAATAGAAAGGGGTGAGGTGGTTAGAATCCAAGTCATAGAAAGTCTTTATAAGGAGGCAACGTTCAAGCTGAGATTTGAAAGCTAGAATAGAAGACATGAAGATAAACTATTCTAGATAAAAGTAAGAAGGGAAACAAAATTCTCAAATGAAATAAGCTTATTGAGTTCTAGAAACCAAATGACCACATGCTGCGCATAATCAATTAGGACAGAGTTTAGTGATTATGCAAGGCTTTGAGCTCAGAGGGCAGTTCAGGATTTGATTAGGATGTATTATAATCAGTAAGAAATGCAGTCAGCCTGAACATTTTTTGTGAAGAATGATCTCAGAGATGGCAGAAGTTACAGGGGCTGTTTTTAAAATCCAGCTCAGAGGTGATTGTTTTTGGGCTGCTACTATGGTGGGAGAGGTAGGGATACACGTTAGAGACAAAGCTTGATGATAGACATAGGGTAGGAGACAAAGAGGAGTCACAGTCACATTCTGGGGGTCTGACATCTGTAATAGTGGACCAGGACTGGTGTCATTTGCAGAATTGAGCCTAGGGAGGACCCTGTGGGAGGGGAAATTTGAGAGTTGGAAAGTTTGGGCATCAGGAATGTGAATTCCCAAAGCTGCACTCTAAATCAGAGAATCAGGATGTCTTATTCCCTTGAAATCAAAATCAGGCCACATCTTGAAAATCAATTACTACAGAAGTGTGAAAGTAAGAACACAATCTCTTTATAAGGATATCTGGTGCAAAAGGTGTTTTTTTTTTTTTTTGCATTAGAGTGCAATTGTTGTTTTTTTTTTTTTTAATTAGAGTGCTAGCCTGAGCAGAAAAGCTTAGGCACTGAGTTCAAGCCCAAGGACCAGCACAAGAAAAAAAAAAAGTCACAAGGTACAGGTGGCTCACACCTGTAATCCTAGCTTCTCAGGGTTGAGATCTGAGGATCATGGTTTGAAGCCAGCCTGAGCAGGAAATTCTGTGAGACTCTTATCCTTAATTAACTGCCAAAAAAAAAAAAAATCCAGAAATGAAGCTGTGGCTCAAGTGGTAGAGCTTTACCCTTTAGCAAAAAAGCTCAGGGACAGTGCCCTAGCCCTGAGTTCAAGTCCCAGCACCAGCACATACATTAAAAAAAAAAGTCAAACTATGTTCCAGTATCTTATTGTGAAAACCTAAAACAATTTTTTTTTCCTGGTTGTGGGCTTATAAACTCTAGGCCTGGGCACTATCCCTCAGTTCTTCAGCTCAAGGCAAGCACTCTACCACTTGAGCCACAGCGCCACTTCCAGTTTTCTGGTGGTTTATTGGAGATAAGAGTTTCACAGACTTTCCTGCCCAGGCTGGCTTTGAACCATGATCCTCAGATCTCAGCCTCCTGAGTAGCTAAGATTACAGTCGTGAGCCACCGGTGCCTGGCACCTAAAACAATTTTATTCTTTGATTTCAGCTTGAGAACTCTCAAGTGTAAGTTAGTGTACAATATTAAAGTCAATTGTTAGCCAGGTGCTGGTTGCTCACACCTGTAATCCTAGCCACTCTAGAGGCTGAGATCTGGGACTGGAAATGTGGCTTGGTGGTAGAGTGCTTGCCTCACATGCATAAAACCCTGGGTTCGATTCCTCAATACCACATACACAGAAAAAGCCAGAAGCAGTACTGCAGCACAAGTGGTAGAGTGCTTGCCTTGAGCCAAAGAAGCTTAGGGACAGACCCCAGGCCCTGAGTTCAAGCCCCAGGACTGGAAAAAAAAATTTTTTAAAAAGGAGGCTGAGATCCGAGGATTGTGATTCAAAGCCAGCCCAGGCAGGAAAGTCTGTGAGACTCTTACCTCCAATTAACCACCAGAAAACTGGAAGTGGCGCTGTGGCTCAAGTAGTAGAGTGCTTGCCTTGAGCTGAAGATCTCAGGGACATCGCCCAGGCCCAGAGTTCAAGCCCCACAACTGACCAAAAAAGAAAAGAAAAAAAAAAGTCAATTGTTATGACACTAAGAAGGAACTTTCTTTAAAACATTGCCCAGGTGCCAGTGGCTAACGTCTGTAATCCTACTTAAGAGGCTGAGATATAGACGATACAGGCTCAAAGCTAGCCTTGGAAGAAATGTCCAAGAGACTGTATTTCTAATTAGCCAGCAAAAAAGCCAAACTGGAGATGTGGTTCAAGTGGTAGAAAACTATCCGAGAGCAAGTAAGGTAAGGGAGAGAGAGAGGCCCTGAGTTCCAGACAAGGAACCAGCACAAAATTGATTAATTATCTTTCCGTTGATTACCCTCTACCACTTTTTCCATTCCATTGTACTTTACTTAGCATGCTCACATATTATGGTAATAAATATACTTTTATTTCCAAAAGGATCAAATATAAAACCAGGAAGCAAACTCAAAAGTACAAAAATTTCTCTTTCCCTCAAAAAGTAAACACTAAGGGGTGAAACTATTTAAAAAATTGGCTCACATCATCATATCTGGAATATTTCAAATTTTCAATGTAATAAATTTTTATTTCCTTTCAAGATTCCTCATGCCATTATACTTAATTTATCTCTTGTAGACTAAGAGGCTATTCTTTTCTCTGCTTTCTAGTTCCTTGATTTACTAGATAAAAATTAAATTATGCTATTTCCTTGTTGATTCTAAATATTTACAATGATTAGCATTTTTTTGCTATTGTTCAGTTTTGTTGAGTTCATCTTTCCCTTTCTTCATTTTTAAACTTTTTAAATTCTGATCCTTTTTTAACTTTCTCTCTTTTTCTCTTTCTCTCTCTCACACACATCCTTTTCCTATCATACCTATCATGCTTCAGGTTTTTAGAAACTTGTAAGTTATTCTTTTACTGATTTTTTTTTTAATTTGCTTGTCTCTTTTTTTTTAATCTAGCCTAAAAAACACATCTGGTTTCTATTCTGATCAGTATTCCTCTGAGAATAATTTCATATTATAGAAGACAAACAATTCTCAAATAATAAGCCATAATGATGCAACTCCTGGTAATTTAAACTTTTATCCAATAATTTTAAAAGCTATTCATGCTGTCTAATTTAGCAGGCTTTCTTGCTTTCCTTCTCTTTCTTTCCTTTTTGTTCTTTCCTTTCTTTCTCTTTTTTTTCGTTTTTCCCTCCCTCCCTCCTTTCCTCCCTCCCTCCCTCCCTCCTTTCCTCCCTCCCTCTCTCCCTTCCTTTGATAAAAATTTGTGAATTCCGGGCACTGCTGGCTCAGGCCTGTAATCCTAGCTATTCCGGGCTGAGATCTGAGGACCATGTTTCAAAGCCAGCCCAGGCAGGAAAATCCATGAGACTAGAGACTCATCTGCAATTAACCACCAGAAAACTAGAAGTGGTGTTGCGGTTCCAAGTAGTAAAACACTAACCTTGAACAAAAAGAGCTCAGGGACAGTGCCCATGCCCTGAGTTCAAGCCCCATCACATACAAAAAAAAAGTTTGTGAAGGTAAGATTTTATCAGTCATTATTTAAAGCAAGATAATATTTGAAAATCTTTTTTTTTTCAGAATGAGAGCTTTTGGAAACTAAACATGGAAAATGACTTATTCTTCTCATTAGTAGTTCATTTCTGAGAGTTCACAAGTTAAATGACACATTGTAATGGGAATGAAGAGATTAGCAAATCCTGTGTACTGAAAAAGGGAAGACAAAAATTTGAACCAGTTAAGAAAAAGCAAGCCAGGTGCTAGTGGTTCACACCCTGTAATCCTAGCTACTCAGGAGGCTGAGATCTGAGGATCATGGTTCAAAGCCAGCCCAGGCAGGAAAGTCTCCCAAGCCTCTTATCTCCAATTAATCACTGAAAACCAGCAGTGGCGCTGTTGGCCCAAGTGGTAGAGTCCTAGCCTTGAGCACAAAGAGGCTCAGGGACAGTGCCCAGGTCCTCTTGAGTTCAAGCCCCACACCAAAAAAAAAGAAAAAAGAAAATAATCATTAAGACAGACAGTATGGAAAATGACTCCTAAAATATAAAGTTTTATAAGCAGAATCATGTCATAATGAGAAAATATAGTATCTAAAGGCTGTTTGGATCAAACTGGTCTAAGAGCTTTTGGGATTCAGATAATTTGTTTATCCAAGCATATGCAAATTGAATTACTGCTTGAAATAATTCTGTGGCACAGACAAATTAGATAAATTCTCTGAGTCCACTATGTACAAGAAAGCCTGTGGCTCATGCCTATAATCCTAACTACTCTGGAGGCTGAGGACTGAAAGTTGAAAGCCAGCCAAGGCAGAAAGTCTGTGATATTCTTTTTTTTGTCAGTCATGGGGCTTGAACTTTGGGCCTACACGCTGTCCCTGGGCTCTTCAGCTCAAGGCAAGCGCTCTACAACTTGAGCCAGAGTGCCATTTCTGGTTTCTGGGGGTTAAATTTCCTGCCTGGGATGGTTTTGAACCGTGATCCTCAGATCTCAGCCTCCTGAATAGCTAGGATTACAGGCGTGAGCCACCAACACCCAGATGTGATATTCTTATCTCCAATTAACCACCAAAAAACCAGAAGTGGAGGCATGACTCAAGTTGGTAGAGCACCAGTCTTGAGTGAAAAAGCTCATAGCACCCAGGCCCTGAGTTCAAGCCCTAGTACAAGAAAAAAAAAAAAATAGCTACCAGTTTCCCTTTGAAGAAACCTGAAAGTCAGGGACCTGAATGCTAATGTATGAATGCAGGAAGGAAGGAAGGGAAGGAGGGAGGGAGGGAGGGAGGGAGGGAAGGAGGGGAAGAAGGAAAGGAAGGAGGGAGGGAGGGAAACAATACAGTCCCAGTGCAGTATAAGATCTGAAGTGGGAGTCTGGTTAACAAAAAAGGAGACTGTTTGGGCAATTCTAGAAGGAGCGTTTCAGTGTTTCCATGTTCCTTACTGTATTTTGTAAGTTGCCCTCAGTCATCTTGGAAAAGCATTGGTGCTCCCTGCAGAGCAGCCTTGCCTGCCTCCCCGAGGCAGCAGTGGTGTCTCAGAAAAACTTGCAGAACTTATTTTGCCCACAGTTGAGGGGACAGAATTAATAGCCCCTGGGGCAAATTCCGTAACCAGTGACTGATGAGAGAGAGTTAATGAATGCCACCCCTTCCCCCCAATCCCTTGTCCCTATCTGGGCTAATTCTGAGCCACAAGCACATTCTCTCCCAGTCTCTTGAGGGAAGGTCATAACCTTCACTGTGGTATCTGCCTTCTTGCTGGTCTTTCATTGGCCGCCCTGATTTTCCTACATCACTCCCCACTCCTTCCAAAAACTGGCTTGCTCTTGAATCCTTGGCACAGAGTTTGCTACTGGGGAACATGAATTATGTGTAGGCATAAACAATAATAGAGATATTTAAATACTTTTTGTTTGCTTCATTTTTAAAGTAACAGCAACTCATTTTCAAAATGATTAAACTAAAGAAAAAAAAAAACCAATGTGACAAAATGATTTACATCAGTCAGTGGATCTAAGGACAAGGCAAGAGGTATTTATTGTAATAGTTTTACAACTTCAAGTGTTTTCAAGATAATAAGCCGAAGAACATGCTGGATGACTTCTGGCTTGAACACAAAGCATAAAGTTTGTGTACCCCCGTCTCCTTATGGAAGGCATCCAGAAGCAACAAAGAACAGAAAAAATAGCACTGATGCTACTTACAGTAAAACTAGAAGATAGATAAAATCAAAGCATAAAAAGATACAACAGAAAGAGAACCGAGTGGGTGGATAAAGAAAACAAATAAGGCATGAAACATATCAGCCAGAAAAATGATACTGTATGCAGTAGGAGAAAGGTATAGCTAAATATTTTACCACACATTTTTAAACTTCTACAGATGGCAAATCAGAAAGCATAGAAGAAAAGTATAGTGAAGGGTCTGATCGAAAAGACATGGGGGAAAAAAAAAGCCTTCCAGAGGCAAAAGTAAAATTGGAAGGAACCCAAGAAAGAATAAGAAAACATTAGTGAGGAGATAGCAGGGAACATAGAGGAAATAAGAAAAAATAGCAAAAGGGAAAAATAAAAGAATTTTATACACCACAGAAAATGATAGATAGTAAAGACCAGCACTTATGTAGAATGTTAAAAATGTCTATCTCTTAGAAGTTGAGAAGAGATGGTAACCAGAGGCTGGAAGATGAAGAAAGGAGGGATTGGTACTGAGTTATATCTAGGTAGCAACAGCAGGGTGACTACAGGTGACAAGTATTATATATTTCAAAAAGCTAGAAGAAGGGATTTAGAATATTTTCCTTAGAATGTGATTGATTTTTGAAGATGCAAATGTTTAACCTGATTTAAGCATTACAGAACATACACACAAAAGCATCACATGGCATCCCACAAATAGGAACCATTTTATGTTTTCACATACAAATACAAAGAGAAAAAAATTATGAATGGGCAATAAGCCAGGTTATCATAATTATAACTATCTATGAAGAGGAGGCTTTAAAAAAAAAGCACTTTCATTATTATCACACTAATGCTTTGTCAGTAGCCTCTTCTAAGATGAACAGAATGCTCAGCCCTGCTCTACAACAGGAGTCTCAAAGAGGTTAAGCAGTTCATCAACTTTTCAAAAGCTGGACCTTGGGATATGGCAACAATAATGCAGAAAAATTCAAGCATAGCAGGGTGCCAGTGGCTCATGCCTGTAATCCTAGCTACTCAGGAGGCTGAGATCTGAGGATCATGGTTCAAAGTCAAAGCCAGTCCAGGCAAGAAAGTCCATGAGACTCTTATCTCCAATAAACCACTCAGAAAACCAGAAGTGGTGCTGTGGCTCAAGTGATAGAGCGCTAGCCTTGAGCTGAAAAGCTGAGGGACAGCACCCAACCCAGAGTTCAAGCCCATGTCTGACAAAAAAAAATAAAAACCCACAAAAATTCAAGCATACTCAATGCTCAATCCTTTAATTTTGTGTCTCTATATGTCTATATTTGACTTTCACTATATAAAGGATATTTTTGTAGAGTTTGTATGTGTAATTAGTGGGCTTTGGTTTGGTTTTGTAGTTTTTCTTTTCTTTCTTTTTTTTTTGGTCAGTCATGAGGCTTGATCACTAGGCCTGGGTGCTGTCCCTGAATCTCTTTGTGCTCAAGGCTAGCACTCTACCACTTTGAGCCACAGCTTCACTTCCAGTTTTCGGGTGGTTAATGGAGATAAGAATCTCTCACAGACTTTCCTGCCTGGGCTGGCTTTGAACCATGGTCCTCAGATCTCGGTCTTCTAAGTAGCTAAGGTTACAGGCATGAGCCACTGGCGCCTCGCTTGCTTACCCCTTTTTCAAGCATCATTTAGTGGGTTTTACTATGCTATGGTGGTATGTGTGTGCTTTGTATGTGTGTAGGGGGGGTGACAAATTTTCATCCTCTTTCCCCTTCAATAGTTCCTCTTCCCCAACCCTCCTGTCTCCCTGACTCCTTCCTAGACAATCCTTCTTTTATATTCCTGACCCATTACTATCCCCACTGTCATCGCCATCAACATCATTTTAGGTCTGTGCTCCACAGATAGCATGAGCTAGTTGGCTTGTTGAGCTTGGCTTGTGTCTTTCAACCTGATGATCCCCCATTCCATCCATTTCCCTGCAAATGATGTGATTTAATCTTTATGATGGGGTACTAGATCATGGTGTGTATGTATGTGTGTATATTTATAATTTTTAGTTCAAAAGTGACTTTCAAATTAATAATTGCATAACTCAAATGAACTTAGTGCTCTACCAGACAATCATAATCCTTCTCATTTCTCTCCCCTAGACAACTGTTTCCACCTTTCCCCTCCCCCCTTCAGATCTCCAGTTCCTACCCTTCCCCATCCTCAAGTCAGATGATGCTCTCACCTGGCATTTCACTATGACTACTAAAGCTCTTCCCACAGGGCTGCACCCAGCAATGGCCAGCTTGTAACTACCCCTCATCTCTGCTTTTCCCTCTGTCTTCACAAACAGCATTTCATTTACCCCTCTCGTGATGCTGTGAGGTTGGTACCTACCCAGAGAGGAGCTGTACACTGAGAGGAGCAGATTTGCAGTCACCACGGTTGGGGAGGAACTGCGGAGCTCTCCCTCCGAGCACGGCTCCGGGCATACCCGGGCATCACCGGCACCCACACTTGTGATTATTTTACTAGGAACCATACCTACTCACAGCTTTTCCTTTTAAAAAAGAAAAAATTTAAATACCCTGGTGTTTCTTCTGCCCATCTGATGTTTAAAGCACCCTCTGGCGTGCCATTTTGTTCTGTCTCGTGCACTTTGTACCAGAAAAGAGTGACACTAATTATTTTGAAAATGAAAATGGATTCTTAGATCAAGTAGTCGCCCTCAGTCTTTCTCCCTGGGGAAGTCCTTCCAAGGTACTAACTCAGACCTTCCAGAAATCCCTCTAGTGCCATGTGGTCTGGAAGGCAGCCTCTGGTGGCATCCGGCCCTTGGTGTGATTAATTTGATTAAGGTTGGATTCTGGTGTTGGTCTCTGCAGTCAGAGTAGGAGCTTAGTGGTAGCCAGATCAAAGCAGTTGGATTACCAGCCTTAGAAGAGCCCATTCTTATTCTAATCACTCATTTTAACTGTTAATTTCTCATTCACTGAGAAATAGCTTGAGTTTAATTAAAAGCAGAAGCAAACTTTTGCAAATTTGATCTTGGAATATGGGCTTTAATTTTGAAGACATATTGTTCAGTGGTGAACATTGAAAATCCACCCACGGAAAGAGCTGGAGAGCCTATAATTTATTTTGTAAAATAATGGAATCAGATGCCCCTTTTCTTTGTGGGGTGCTGAAGTCTGACTTACAGTAAACACAGTGATGGAAAGACTTTGCTGAAAGGGTGAGGACTGACCCTGCGTCACCAGGGCTCCGGCTAGCATTTTTCCCATTAGAGCACAATGGCTGCACACAAAGAGGAAACAGTAGGGGTGAGCCACAGCACCCTCCATTTAACATTTATACCAACAGGAAGGTACCATGAACTGGGCACATTTTCTGCCCACTGTGCTTCACCCTTCCACCCATTTTGCAAGGAACATTTGTATTTCCTACACAGCTTACATAATACTGACTCTATGTGTGCATGTGAGTGTGTGTGCATGTCCCTGAGCTTTTTTTTTTTTTTTTTTTTTTTGCTCAAGGACAGCTCTCTACCACTTTGAGCCACAGCTCCACTTCCGGTTTTCTGGTGGTTAATTGGAGATAAGAGTGTCACGGATTTTCCTGCCCGGCCTTTGAACTGCAATCTTCAGCTCTCAGCCCCTTGAGTAGCTAGGATTACAGGCTTGAGCCACCAGAGCTTGGCAGTAACCTCTTTATCATATTGATTTCATTCATCACAGTTTTGAATTTTGAAGCTGCAAACACTGAGCCTCTTTCTCTACAATAACAGATAATGAAATGCCTTCTGCATCATTTTCTTACTGTGGGGCTCACGTGGCCTCCTCAGCTGAGAAAAGACTGCAGCACTCAGCTAACACAAAGTACGAAGCCCATGGCAAACATTTTTAAGTCAGATGATGATAAGTAAAAGAGACATAATTGCATTCAACTTCCAATAAACTTATCCTGTTATTCTCCTCCTTGACCAATAATCTGTGGTGAGATGAAGTTTAGGATAATTTGGAATAATGAGGTTCATTAACAACTTTATGACTTAAGGGGTAAAACCGCATCACGCACATAATTTGTGTAGCAACTATAGTATTCAAATGAACTCATAATTATCCATGAATTATTTCAGTCATTCTCAAAGGTTTAAACTCAATGTTTTATTTCCTGACACATTTTTAAAAATCTTCTTATACAAGGATAACCACTCCATCTTAATGTCCTTTGCTTCACATTCTTTAAGTAAGGACATTGCCAAAAGAGCCCTTCACTACAACTATGGTGGTCTCATATTCCTGCCCAGATGCCCAGTTACCCAGCCTCACCCCCAATGGCTGAATTCCTGCAAATCGAATCAGGTTTTTAGTGAGACTTCCCTGATTTCTTTCTCCCACAGATTCGTCACTGATCCTAAAAGCTTCATTTCTTTTACATTCTATTTGCCCTTTCATGTCATATTTTTCCACTAAAGAAATTTCCGAAGACTTAGTGAAAACAGTTAAGCCCTACTTCCTTATAGATTTTTGCTTGTTTGTTTTGTCGTGGACTTGAACTGAAGCCCTGGGCACTTGTCTCTGGGCTTTTTTTTTTTCTTTCTTTCTCAAGGCCAGCTCTTTACTGCTTTGATCTACAGCTCCACTTCTGGTTTTCTGGTGGATAATTGGAGATAAGAGTCTCTAGGACTTTACTGCCCAGACTGGCTTTGAACCATGGTCTTCAGATCTCAGCCTCCTGAGTAGGTAGGATTACAGGCTGAGCCACTGGTGCCTGGCTGTTTGCTTTTTGTTTGTTTGTTTTGTTTTGAAGAATGATTTAAAACTGAGCAACTTTTTTTTCCCCAAAAAATTAGGGATTGAACTCAAGGCCTTGCATTGGCCTATATACCCTTGTACCACATGAGCCATGCTCTAGCTTCTTTGCTTCTTTTATCATTGCTTCTTTTCCAAATATGGCCTCCCTTTCTGCCTGAGCTGCAGTTCTTACCAAGGATGACAGCTGCTTACCACTGCACTTCCCCCTTAGCTGAAACAGCACATGCGCAGCACTTTGCCAACGTCAGTTTAATGGAGATGGAGTTTGGACAACTTTTTCCCCCAGACTAGGCTCTAATTGTGATCCCCACCCCATGTCTGCCTCCCATGTAACTGGAAGTACAGTTGAGCTATTGGGTCCAGCTTAACACAGAGAAATTTTAAAAGATTATACTCTTTTTTTTTTCCTTCCAGTCGTAGGGCCTGAACTCTGGGCCTGGGCGCTGTCCCTCAGCTCTTCAGCTCAAGGCTAGCGCTCTACCACTTGAGCCACAGCACCACTTCCCATTTTCTCCTGGTTAATTGGAGATAGGAGTCTCATGGACTTTCCTGATTGAGGTGACTATGAGCCATGATCCTCAGATCTTAGCCATGGTGGCATGAGCCACCAGTGCCCAGCTAAAAAAAATCATATGCTTTGCCACTCTTGCTCATTCTGACTCCAGCTTGGCTTGATTTTATTCCAAATTCAAAGCGTAGATTGTTTACTACCCAAACTTTTCAACTTTTGTGGTGTTAAACGCTTATCTATCTCTCGTATTCCAGGAGGCTAATGTCTAATGTTTCCTGATGTATGTGAGAAGTCAGTTCAGGTGGCTCTCTTCAACTCTTACAAGAAGTTTGTCATCAACATTATACCCCCTAGACTGAATGAGTCTCCCTGGTAACTGTCAGTGCCAGAATCTAAACCAACACTAACAAGTAATCTTTTCTCTTTGTTCTGGGCTAAGGTATATTAGAGACCTAGTTTGTATTTTTAAGTTGGTTGACATAGGTGTTTAAATGTTACAGTTTTCTCTTTTAAGATGTGAAAGATACCTTCAGTACTTTCATGCATACTCATGCTGGTGGAAAAGAAAGATGATCATCGGGCTGAGAAGGTGGCTCAGTGGTAGAGCGCTTGCCTTGCATGCGTGAGGCCCTGGGTTCGATTCCTCAGCACCACATAAGCAGAAAAAGCTGAAAGTAGCACTGTGGCTCAAAGTGGTAGAGCACTAGATTTGAGCTGAAGAGCTGAGGGACAGCGCCCAGGCCCAGAGTGCAGGCCCCATTACCAACAAAAACAAAAAAGAAAAAAAGAGGATCGTATCTTTCCTTTTCTGGATATGTTGTTGGAAAAGTGGACTATGACACCAGAGCTCCCAGCCACATACATATTGCTCTTAGCTAGAGGGTCACAGAAGGAACTCTGGACACTTAATTCTCCTCCACTGCTTCATAAACAATGGCTTAAACGAGTCATGACATTTCCTGCACTTTAGTTTTCTGTAAATTGTGGACAGTGTTACTCATTTCACTGAATAGTTTTGTGAAAATGATAGCTATAATATAAATGAATGAACTTTATAGACTCTAAATCCTACTTAGTAGTTTTTGTTGTTGTTGTTTTTGGTCGTGGGGCTTGAACTTTGGGCCTGGGCACTGTCCCTGAGCTTTTCAGCTCAAGGCTAGCGCTCTTGAGCCACAGCGCCACTTAAATCCCTACTTAGTAAAAATATGGGATGAAATATTTATTTCCTCTGACTGGGCATGCTATAATAATAATACTTTAACTCTTTCTTATCCATACTTACATCTTTCCATTTAAAGTTTACTGCTAATAGCAAAAAAGGTAGCAAGCTTTTTGTGAAAGGAAAATAAAGCCGAATTTTAAGAAGTATTTTCTTCTCTGTTTTAGCTATACATTCCAATATGGCACAAATTATGGAGAACCTAAGAGGATATAAAAGACCCGAAATCAAGGAAGTACAAATTTCACGACCAACAAAAAAGGTTTGAAGAATAGTGATTACTTTTTAAAGTTTTCGTTTAATTTGCAATATACTGTCATTGGAATTAGCCAGATTCACATGAATATACACACACACATATATATATGGGTTATTGCATCTTCAATATATATCTTACAAAATATAGGAATTCTGACACATATGTTATTTATAAAAAAAGACATAGAAAAGTGTCCATAAAGCAAAAGAAATCTAAGAGAATTCTATGTCTCAGTAAAGCAAACAAAAATGTAATGTTGTTTCCCCACAGAAAGTAGAACCCAAAATGACATCTTTTTTTTTGTCAGTCATGAGGCCTGAACTCTGGGCCTAAGCACTGTCCCTCAGCTCTTCAGCTCAAGGCTAGTGCTGTACCACTTGAACTATGACACCACTTCTGGCTTTTTCTGCTTATGTAGTACTGAGGAATTGAACCCAGGGCCTCAAGCATGCAAGGCAAGCACTCTACCACTGAGCCACCTTCCCAGCCCCCCAAAATAACATCTTTGCACAACAAAGAGGAAGGAAAGACTTAAAGTATAGTTGCTCTATTGAAGAGCTCCTGTAAGAATAGAATATAAGAATAGAATCTCAAACTGGGTGCTGGTAGCTGAGGCTGTAATCCTAGCTACTCAGGAGACTGAGACCTGAGGATCTCAGATCAAAGCCAACTTGGGCAGGAAAATCCCTTAGACTCTTATCTCCAGTCAACCATCAGAGAACTGGAATTGGAGCCGTGGCTTGAAGTGGTAGAGCACTAGACTTGAGCAAAAAAAAAGCTCAGGGGCGGCACCCAGGCCCTGAGTTCAAGCCCCACTACCAAAAAAAAAAGAATCTCAGAACAAATACATTTGTTTTCTTCACATGCAGTCCTTGCTCCACAGAAATTTTGTCCCCAAGGCACTTTGATTGTGCAGTCTACTGCCTCCTGGCTTTCTTGGTGTAACAGTGCCACTGGTTGTTGTTAGGAAGATTCTTGGATAGGTGATGGGTTGTTTTTCTCCCGTTGCTTTTAAAGATTTTCTCTGTCTTTAGACATTTTGTCTATGATGTGTCTAGACATGAATTTATCCGACTCAGAATTTGTCAAACCTCTGGGACTTGTTTTCCAGGAGATTGGAAAAGTTTATGCCATTATTTTTTCATTAGTCTTTCCTAACCTGGCTTGTTCATTTTCTTCATTTATTTATTTTTTCCATTGTTCAGACTAAGTAATCTCTGTTGACCTACATTTGGACTTGATGACCAATCACAAAGATAGGAGAAGATAGGTAGTGATGGTTCATGACTGTAATTCTAGCTATCAGGAAGCTGAGATCCAGAAGATCACAGCTCAAGCAAGCCAAAGCAGACAGGTTTGCTAAACTCCCATCTCCAAAATAAGCAGCAGAAAGCAGGGCTGGAAGCATGGCTCAAGTGGTAGCTGGGTGAGTGAGCTGAGTGAGCAAGGTCACAAGTTCAATTCTCAGTAATGCAACAAAAAGCCTTTCTGCACCTATTCAGAGATTCATACGTCAGTAAATTCCGTTTAAGATGTTCTGCCAGATATGGTGGCCTATGCCTGCAATTACAGCACTCCAGAGGTTGAGGCAGAGGATAGAAGAGAGGACAGTGGCCTTATCCACAAAGCAAATTCCAGAACTGACTCCATCTCAAATAAAAAAAAAAAGGATGCTTTGTAGAATTTCCTTTCCAATAATTTGATTCATACGTATAACACAGTTAATTTATTTACTGTTCTTTAAGAACACATAGGCGGTATCTGGCTCACTTTGTTTTTTCCTCTTCCAGTCCCATTACAGGAGCTTGGGGCCCGAGTTTTGCCGCGTTCTCTTCAATTTTGGAGGTCAGAGTCCGCTGATTTTATATTACCTGAGGATGCATGAACCAGGTGGTAATTTCAGAACTGCTAAACCAACCAAGTTTAGACTCACTCAGATATCCAAAGAACCATATCCTTTTTTTATACTTTGCTTTCATATGATCAGTTTCTGAAAACTATTGAAAACTCAGAGTTTCAGTTTAAGTGTCTTAATTTAAAAAGAAATTCAATGCATTTTTGACCATTGTACAGAACTTTTGTAGCATATTTGGCTAACTTGTTTTCTGTTTCAGCACTGATGCTGTCATTTTGCATGTAAGCAAAATGAAACAAACATAAATCTCAGAAATCTGAAAATGTGTATACTAGTTGGGTGCTGGTGGCTCACACCTGTAATCCTAGCTATTTAGGAGGCTGAGATCTGAGGATTGCATTCTAAAGTCAGCCTAGGCTGACTCGTAACTTCCAGTAAATCATCAAAACAACTAGAAGTGGACATCCATGTGGCTCAAGTGGTAGAGCACCACCCTTGAACAGGAAAACTGAGCATGAGTCTCTGAGTTCAAAGAGGAAAAAAACCCGGTAAACTTAGATACTTAGCTCTCAGCTAAAAGGCTATCTTTGAGAGTGTAATGTTCATTGTTCCATTTTAAGCATTAATCAGAATTGTTAGTCATGGGTTTCTAGGCTCCTCCAAAGAGTTTCAGACATGTTTTATCTGTGGCTCCTTCGTTCAAATAAAAATGTACCAGAAAGCTCAGTGTATAAAATAAAAAATGGTTGCAGCCCAGGTGAGGACTCAGCTATATCTCCTTCCACTCTAACCTTCCTTCTCTCCCACCGGCTTCTCACCAGAGACTTTGATGAACACCAAAGGCATGGAGTATAGAGGTTTCCAAATTGGTGCACGTACAGCTGCAAGAATGAGAAAGACATCAGGATTCTTATTCTTAACCTGTCCTAAAAAGCAAAAGGAAGCTAGCTGCCTGTTCAGGAGGCCCTTCCTCGTCTTCATTTGGCCCTGTTTCCTGACAGAGGCAGCCTGTTGTCTCCCCGAGTGAATCACAGCTCACTGTTGCCATCAGCTAAGTGAGCAAACTCAGGATCACTCACTCACTGGGCAGAATTACATGCAGGCAAATCACTTTGGTCCTTTTCCTTCTACAAGTTTATCACCACATGACCACACACTCTCCAGTGCGGAGTCCCTTGGTGGATTGAATAAGAGATTCTTCCTATTTACGTGAGCTCCAACACAGAACCTTCTCCTATTTCATCTCTACACAATCTTTAAAGCAAACACTTGTGGAGTCGACTCATTTAACAATAAATATATCATCATAGGTATTTTTTTACTTTAGTTTTAACAGGAAAACTTCATTTTCAAGTAGCTAAATGATCTTTGAATGTCAGGGAATCTCTGTGTATGTGTGTGTGTAGATGTGTACATGCATGCATGCATATGTGTTGGTTCTGGAGCTTGAACTCAAGGCCTGGACTCTTTCCCTTAGCTTTTTCTTTCAAGCTTAGCTTTCTCTCTCCCTTAGCTTTTTCTCTGCCGCTTCATCCACAGCTCTACTTCCAGTTTGTTTGTTTTTTGTTGGTCGTGGGGCTTAAACTCTGGGCCTGGCCGCTGTCCCTCAGCTCTTCAGCTCAAGGCAAGCCCTCTACCACTTGAGCCACAGTGCCACTTCTGGTTTTCTGGTGGTTTATTGGGCCATTCCTGCCCAGGCTGGCTTTGAACTATGATCCTCAGATCTCAGCCTCCTGAGTAGCAAGAATTATAGGCGTGAGCCACCAGTGTCCGGCTACTTCCAGCTTTTTTGGGGTGGGTAAATTGGACTTTTTTCCCCAGGCTGGTTTTGGAACATAATCTTCAGATCTCAGCCTCCTGAGCAGCTGGGATTAACAGGTGTGAGCCAGCAACTGGACCCATGATTTCGAAGATCCTTTATTTCTGCATATTCTGTAATTCTAAAAGGAGACCAAAGGAACTGGAAAGGTGGCTCAGTGGTAGAGTTCTTGCCTTGCATGCATGAGGCACCACATAAGCAGAAAAAGCCAGAAGTGGCGCTGTGGCTCAAGTGGTAGAGCGCTAGCCTTGAGCTGAAGAGCTGAGGGACAGTGCTCAGGCCCAGAGCTCAGGCCACATGACCAACAAAACAAAACAAAACAAACAAACAAAAGAGTCCAAAGACTCTAGAAACTTAATTCAGGTCTTTAGGATATCTCAGTCTTTGTTGCCTCCAAGCCATAGCAGTGGTAAAGACCTAGAAGAGGACCATTTATCTGTCCCTAAATGACTCCTCCTCCACGTAGTAGTGCCTGGGAAAATGAAGTGTGGGGCCAATTCAGGCAGTCATCCCCGAGGAATCGAGTAGAGCCGCTACTTACAATTTATAAGTTTTTGTACCCTTATTTTTCTACGGTTGGGGAAAAAATAATGATGGCTTTAAATATCTGAAGGGAATAAAAATTAGGACAATCATTAACACACATGAACAGAAGTCTACTGAAAACCATCACCGTTCAGTAGGACAAGAAAATGCTGAAGTCCTAGTCAACACCCACATAATATAGCCCAGAACCTCACCACACAGTGCAAATGTACAACCATGACCAAACGGTGTAAATAATCTCAATGACTTTATAAAGCCCATATACCCAGTTCACTTGAATGAAGCCATCTGTTCAAAATTAATAACTTATAAGAAATAAAACATAACTCTTTATTTCAGTACCATTAGTATTTTCTTAGAAACCCCAATTAATTCAATGTGGAAAACTTATCATCTCCCTCACTACTTAATCATGGAGCTATACTTGTGAGTGCAGTGTAACTTCATAGAATAATAAAATCTTTGAAACTTTTTTTTTTTGGTCATGGGGCTTGAATTTGGGGCCTGGGCACTGTCCCTAAGCTCTTTTGCTCAAGGCTAGTGCTCTACCACTTTGTGCCACAGCACCACTTCAGTTTTTTTGAGTGGTTAATTGAAAATAAGAGTCTCCCGGAGACTTTTCTGCTTGGGGGGTTACTTCGAATTGTAAACCTCAGATCTCAGCTTCCTGAGTAGCTAGGTTAATAGGTTTGAGCCACCAGCACCCAGCTTCTTTGAAACTGTTAACAGGCTCTCTCTCTGAGGAGTACATAATAGGAAAAAGTTTATTCCCATGAAGCTGAAGCAGCTGGAGAGGCATCTACACTAGGGAAAGTACATCACTAATTATACTATAAGAATGATAGTCATTTTTCTGCAGCTTTTACTCAGAGAAGTTGTAGACTGTCAGCCACTTGACATAGCAAAAAATAAAATGTAAAACAGACATGGCTTGATTCAGGAAGATTGCTGAGCCTTTTCTTCCAATGCTGCCAGATACCAGCCTCCACAAGGCTAAGGTGGGGGGGGGGGATTAAAGATGGAAATTTGACATGTGGGATGGCAGCACCCTTGCCCTTGGGTATGGGAGGGATAGGAATATGCCTCTTTTGTCTCCCATGTGCCTTTCTCCAGCTCCAAAACACACACATGCGCACACTTAAAATATAAGTCCTGCGAGGGTGGAAATCTAGAATGTCTTGTCACTCTTAAATCTCCAGAGCCTAGAACGATGCCTAGCACTCAGCCTGTGCTCAGTACTTGCTTGGGTCTTGTCCCTGAGCTTTTTTTTATCCAAGGCTAGCTCTCTACCAGTTGAGCCACAGCTCCACTTCTGGCTTTTTTTTTTTTTTTTTTTGGTGGTTTATTGAGTCTCACAGACTTTCCTGCCCAGGTTTGGCTTCAAACCTGATTCTCAGATCTCAGCCTCCCAAGTAAGTAGGATTACAGGTGTGAGCCACCAGTGCCATGCAAATCTTTTCTTAACTAGTGCTTCTCTGCCACTGTGCCATTATCCAGTACCAGTTCCAGTACCTTCCAGCCACTGTCTCAGCACATGCTTTCCTGCTCTCTTCCCTCTCCCCCTTACAGTGTGGTCTTCTTCCAGGAACTCTGGTCTCCCTTTCTTTTTGCACTGTCCCTCAGATTTTCATCTTTTCGCATTGTTTCCACTACCTCCTCTAGAAGTTTTCAAATTCCTATCTGCTTCCATGGCTAGCTGCAGTTATTGCGGGTTTCTTATTGAAAATGCTTATTACTAAAATATTTCTTGTCCATTATAATATACCCTTCAAACTGACAGACTTTTGCAACCTTTGTATAATGGTGCTATCATTATCTTAGCCATGTTTGGTTATCTCTTCATTTCCCTGTCTCTCATCCAGTTTCCATATCCAGTAATAAATTTTCTACCTTTGAAAATCCTTGAATTCCAGCTGGGGGCCAGTGGCTCACGCCTGTAATCCTAGCTACTTAGGAGGCTGAGATCTGAGGATCACAGTTCAAAGCCAGCCCAGGCAGGAAAGGCCATGAGACTCAACTCCAATAAACCACCAGAAAACCAGAAGTGGCGCTGTAGCTCAAGCGGTAGAGCATTCACTATGAGCTGAAGAGTTCAGGGACAGTGTCCAGGCTGAGTTCAAGCCCCACAACTGACAAAAAAAGAAAGAAAGAAAAAGAAAAACCTTGAATTGCATCCCATAGGCTCAAACTTAGTCTATCCTTCTTTATAGAAGATCCTAACTGAAGGGGAAGGGGCTGTGGGTAAAGGTGCCTGAGCCCTCAGAGTTCACAGATGAAGGGAAAAGGACAGGCCTGGTCAACTCTGTTGCTCCCTTGCCTTAAATGGTTAAGCGCTCAGTGTAGATACAGATCTGGACCCCAGTCTCCAGTCTCTGGACCTCTTTCTAGAATCCATTTCCATGGAAGGATAGAGGAAAGCCAAAAAGATAAGAAGACCTAGAGAGCGGGGAGGAAACGCTTACACCTTGTCTGTTTGCTTTCCCGTGTTGATTGAGTCCTCACAGCCTGCGGGGGGGCGGGGGGGGTTCCTCACTGATACCAGGGGCGGTGCTGGCCACCTCCTAGGGGTGCCAGGCACTGTCCCCACCCTGGCTTGTCACTGGAAGCTCTGTAAGCAACTGTAAGCTCAGGATTGTGTACCAAGGTTGTGACATTCAATGAGGTCCATCTCTTTCTTTAAAGAAAAATGACATTCTGCAGTCTAGTCCTACATAGAAACCTGAGATGTACGAGTGTGTATCCGAGAATGCTGGCGCTGCTCCAGGAGCAAGGTCATCCCTCCTGCTCACGGTGGAGGTCGGGTCTGCGTCCCCGGGTCCCCCTGCAGCCAGCCAGATGGCTGCTGCTGAAGACTGCTGTGGACAGCGCTTATGGCTGCCAGGAGGAAGCTCTCCATCACTCCTGGTGGGGCGGGCAAATCGTTGCCAGGGAAGCGGGAAGCAGGTGCTCATTGGCTCCCTTGGCTTTAAGAACTTCACGTTCAAATTTTGAATAACTGCAATTATTTTCTCAATCATTTATATAAGACGTACATTTTCATCATTTTTTTATTAGCTTTTAATAGTTGTTCAAGAGGGGTTTCAAGCAAACATGTCAGTTTATGTGTACAAGAGGAGTCATGAAGCAGGGCACCAGTGGGCTCATGCCTGTCATCCTAGCTACTCAGGAGGCTGAGATCTGAGGATGGTGGCTTGAAGCCAGTATGGGCAGAAAAGTCCCCAGGAGATTGATCTCCAAGTAGCCACTCAAAAACCGGAAGTGTCGCTGTGGCTTAAAGTGGTAGAATGCTAGTCATGAGCAGAATAGCTCAGGGACAGCTCTTAGGCCCTGAGATCAAGCCCCACAACCAATGAGAGAGAGAAGAGACAGAGAGAGAGAGGGAGAGGGAGAGGGGGAAGAGAGAGGGAGGGGGGGAGGGAGAGGGAGAGGGGAGGGATAGAGAAGGAGGGAGAGGGAGAGGGATGAATTTAACTCAAGCTTATCATGATGTTACTTATATTTCTCAGTTACTTCAATGGAGATAAGGACGTTGTTGAGGTCTCTAAAAAATGTATATATATATATATATATATGTATATGTATATATATACATATATATATTGTCAGTCGTGGGGCCTGAACTCTGGGCCTGGGCGCTCTCCCTCAGCTCTTCAGCTCAAGGCTAGCGCTCTACCACTTGAGCCACAGTGCCACTTCCAGTGTTTTTCTTTTTTCTTATGTGGTGCTGAAGAATCGAACCCAGGGCCTCTGGCAATGCAAGGCAAGCACTCTACCACTGAGCCACCTTCCCAGCCTGTCTGTGAGACTCTTATCTCTAACAAACCACCAGAAAACCAGAAGTGGCATTGTGGCTCAAGTGGATGGTAGAGCGCTTGCCTTGAGCTGAAGAGCTCAGGGTCAGCGCCCAGGCCCAGAGTTCAAGCCCCACGACCGACAAAACAAAAAAAACACATACATTTTAACACAAAAAGAATTCCGGGGCTGAGCACAGTGTTAAATGACAGTAGCCCGGGGTGGCTGTGGTCCCAGGGATGGGACATGGGGGCTAGCGAGACCTGAAGGTGGATGGCGGCCGTGGAACTGCACACGCGACGTTCACGTTGCCACCAGGGACCTCTCCTACGCAGAGGCGCAGGCCAGATGAGCCCCGTGGATTGTTCCCTGTGAAGGACTCTGTTCCCTCTCCCAAATGTTCCTGCGTGAAACTCCTTCCTTAACCCTCAGCCTCGCACATTACCTGCTCCGACATACCGTGATGTTATCAAGGAGGCAAAAATACAATTTGCAAAGAACAAAAAGGATTTTAGGATGTAAGTTCATGCCATGCCATTATTCAATATAAAATGTTCTTCCCCCCCCCCAATAACTGGAGGCAATCCTAGAAATCATCTAGGCTTAGCTCTTTCTTTTACTGATGAGGAGCGTTGTTTCTGAACATCTCTGGCTTGAAGGAGATTCTTTTCAGGTAAGAATTAAAGATGTGAGTTGGAACCAAGGAACTGTGGCAAGTGCTAGGAGCTACAGAAGGAAGGAAGCCTTCCTGTGGGATAGGTGAGGGTATTGTACACCCCAACATAGACAGGCCTCCTGCAACACAGACAGGGCATTATCCCTGTACAAGGCTGAGCTGGAAAACAAGCAGAGACCCTTCTGTGGTAGTTCTGGGGTGTGTGCGGTCTCTTGGGGAACGCTGCAAGCTTCCTGTCTTCATGAGAATGACTGCTGATGGCCAGTCGTGGTATATTTCTGCACAAGGAAGGGAGTGTTTACAAGACAAAAAATTGGTAGGGTTCTGTTCTGCCCGGGGTATCACCGTGACTGCCTAAGATTTCTGTTGCCTTAAGCAGGGAGAAAGGACAGACACCCTTAGCTTTGGGGACAGGGAGGAGCAACCAGCCCCCCTCTATCTAACTTCTTCCTCTCCCCCCGCAACACCCCACACCCACACGAGCAGAGGCACACACTGACAGGCCACGCTCAGCAGCCAGGGCAGGAAAGTCAGAATGCACACTTCACCAAGGGAAAGCACGCAGCGTCCACTGACTACGCCGTCCCAGAGGAAGGGCAGGTCTGGAAAGAACTCTTACCGACATGCAGAGAGCAAGTCCTGGACTTATTCTTTCTCAGTTACAATCGCCTGCTTTAACATTTCACCCCAAACTTTGATTTTTATAGTGGAAAGCACACAATTGCTGAAGAAATAAAAGCCCTGAGAGAGCGACAGGAAAGAATCGACCAGGAAATTGGCAGGTTTGTTTCTCATTCAGCTTTGTAGTGCTTAGGATCATTTGTAGCTGAACCACAACATATATCAACACGTATCAAAATATATCAACTAGAAAACCAGGGTTTTCTACTTTGCCCTTCATCTGTATTTGTGCCATTATTGGGATTTGTACTTAGAATCTGGGCACTGTCCCTGAGCCTTTCTGCTCTACGACTTGAACCATACCTCCACTTGCAGCTTTTTTTTTGTAGGTCATGGGGCTTGAACTCTGGGCCTGGGCGCTGTCCCTCAGCTCTTCAGCTCAAGGCGAGCGCTCTACCACTTGAGCCACAGCGCCACTTCCGGTTTTCTGGTGGTTATTTGCAGATAAGAGTCTCAGACTTTCCTGAACAGGCTGGCTTTGAACCATGATCCTCAGATCTCAGCCTCCTGAGTAGCTAGGATTACAGACATGAGCCACCACTGTCCGGACAGCATTTTCCCCTGCTTTGGTAGTTAATTGGAGCTAAGTCTTGAAGACTTTCCTGCATGGGCAGGATTACAGGTGTTGAACCGTCAGTGCTCAGCTTTGTTTTTGAGTTCTGATGAGGGTGGTGGCAGAGATGGAGAATGCGTGGGGTACTTGGATTAACCACTGAGACAGGGTCACAAACCCAAATGCCCTGCAAGGGGTTCTACTGTCCAGAAAGTTCTACTTCCTACCAGAGGTCCTTGGAAAAATAATTGTTTCAACTGGAATTTGCTGTGAGATTTTAATTATAAACCATATATGGCCAGAGAGACCTTTTTTTTGCTATTTTTACCTCAACTATCTCTCCCCCTTCCCCCCAGTCCCCCGCGGTCCTGGGGCTTGAACACAGGGCCTGGGAGCTGTCCCTGAGCCTCTTTGTGCTCAAGGCTAGTACACTACCAATTGAGCCACAGTGCAACTTCTGGCTTTTTCTGAGAAGGTTATTGGTGATAAGAGTCTTAAAGACTTTCCTTCCCTGGCTGACTTCCGTGATCCTCAGGTCTCAGCCTCCTGAGTTGCTAGGATTACAGGCGTGAGCCATCAGCACCTGGCCCTCATCTGTTTCTCTGTGCAATGTTTCACACGTCTCCCAAGTTCGTTCAACCATCTTGGGAAACTTTCTGTGTAAACTGCCTAGCAAATGCAGAGCAGATTTAATGCTTTGCAAATGTTGGATATTAGATGGTAAAAAGATAATCAGTTTGGTTACCATTTTTCTTTATTTCATGATTAGGCTCCAAGAAATGTCTACCAAGAAACCTTTCGAAGCTAAAGCTGACTATGAGAATTTCCTACATCAACTGGTATGCTTTCTTCCTGCAGATGGAGAATTCTTTCTTGCTTTGCAAATAGACACCCGACAGTATTTTTTTTTTTGTCAGTTGTGGGGCTTGAACTCTGGGCCTGAGTGCTGTCCCTCAGCTCTTTAGCTCAAGGCGAGCACTCTACCACTTGAACGACAGCACCACTTCCAGTTTCTAGTGGTTAATTGGAGGGAGATAAGAGCCTCACGGACTTTCGTGCCCAGACTGGCTTTGAACTGCGACCTTCAGATCTCAGCCTCCTGAGTAGCTAGGATTACAGGCATGAGCCACCGGTGCCCCACCCGACAGTATTGAATGGTCACAACCATGTTCCAGCACCAGAACACCTTCATGTTGCTTTTGTTATTATTATTTGGCAGTTCAATTTGAACTCAGGGCCTTTTGATTGCCGAACTCAGGGCCTTTTGATTGCCACATACAGGGGCTCTGACCACTTGAGCCTGGCCCGCAACAACTTTTTGCTTTGATTCTTGCATTAGATAAGGTCTCAAGTGTTTCCCTAAGCTGGCGTCAGACCACAGTCCTCCTCCCCATGCTTTCTTTGTAGCAGGGATCACAGACACACATCACGCTCAGCTTGTTGGTTGAGATCTGGATCCTGTTAATTTTTTGCCCAGGTGGGCCTCCATCTCTTAAGTGGCTGGGATTATAGGTGTGAGACACCATCCTGCCTGTCTCTGCAATAGAATTCACTCTTGCTATGTAAACATCCATATGCAAATTTAAGATAATCTCAGTTTTACTTACTTAGTAACAATCCCATTCACCCCATTCCTTGCTTCTGACCAGCGAAAAGTTTTTCTTTTTGGTTGGTCCTTGGGCTTAAACTCAGGGCCTGAGCACTGGCCCCTGAGCTGTTTTGCTCAAATAAAGATTTAGTGCTTGACCACTTGAGCCACAGTGCTACTTCTGGCTGTTTTGGTGGTTAATTTCTTTTTTTTTTGTCGGTCATGGGGCTTGAACTCTGAGCCTGAGCGCTGTCCCTCAGCTCTTCAGCTCAAGGCGAGCACTCTACCACTTGAGTTACAGCGCCACTTCCGGTTTTCTGGTGGTTTATTGTAGATAGGAGTCTCACAGTCTTTCCTGCCTGGGCTGCCTTTGAACTTCCATCCCCAGATCTCAGCCTCCTGAGTAGCTAGGATTACAGGCGTAGCATGAGCCACCAGCGCCCAACATTGATGGTTAATTTCTTGCCTGGGAAGTGGAGCTGTGGCTCAAGTGGTAGAGCGCTTGCTAAATTGCTGAGGGACAGCGCCCAGGCCGAGTTCAGGCCCCACCACTGACAAAAAAAAAAAAAAAGTATAATTTTTTGCCTGGACTAGATTTGAACCTCAATCCTCAACTCTCAGACTCCTAAGTAGCTAGGATTACAGGCATGAGCCAATATTTTTAAGATTTAGATGAACCTTGGATTTTCTTCTTAAATCTGTCTTTTTTGCAAAAAGAAAATAAATAGGTGACCCTTACTGAATTTATAGTTGGGGAAATTTCACATTCAGGTATACAATGTCTAAGAAAATCTGTGAATCTTTATTTTCATAGCATATTGAGGCAGATCGTGAGAGACGCTGTATGGAATCACCATCATCATCTTCAGGATCCTCCTCCCCAAGATCAGAGGACAACTCTGTGGAAGAAATTGGAAGGAGACCAAGAGTGACTCTGTTTTAATGTGTATCAATTTGAATGTAGCAGCATGTTTACTGCAAGTCCAGTTCAGTGTGTTTACCAGTAAATCATCCTTTTCAAAGGTCTATCCAAGCATAATCTTGGCTCTTATTGATTGAAAAAAAAACCCACATATTTTAAGATGGAAAAATAATGATTATAAAGTGTAGAAAGCTTTCAGCCATTTCTTTGGAAGTACAGCTTGATCATAGCAACCATTCATCATAATATAAAACAGAAAGAAGATTAATTTACTGTGGCATAGCAAGTCTTGCCAGTTTCTAAATGCCCTAAATAGTTTCTCTGAGATTTTTTACATTGTTTAGGCCTCCAGGAAAACCAGTGCCCCGCCTCCAGGTTTGGTAGCAAACAAATTCTGCTTCTCGGGTGCTTCGCTGTGATGGCGTCTCTTGTAGTAAGCGTCCTGCACGTTTGCTAGGAAATCCGGCAGCTTGTCAGCAGGTACTATGGACACGGTGCAGCCTCCCCAGCCTGCTCCAGTGAGTCGCGACCCTTGAGCCCCGAACTTCCTAAAACAATGAGCGAGAAAAAACATCAGCACCTACAAATGGAAAGAAGAGCGATTTGCTTGGGGCTTACAGCGGCACGCAGCATGCCAGGTTCTGAGATGAGAGCATGTGGGATAGCTGGGCATGCTGTCAGACATTTTAGGACATAAAGCAATTTGTACTGGTTTAGAATGGGATTCAGATTGTTCTTTTTTTCTTTTGGCAATACTGGGGTTTGAACTCAGGACAAGTGCTCTACGACTTGAGCTACACTGAAGCGCTTCAGTTGTATCTAAAGCTAATGCCTCGTTTTGACTGCCAGTAGTAATTGTTAGCAATGTTTTCATCTCATGGACTTTGGCACTAGCCACACTGTGGCCTTAATTCCATAAAGCAGCCACGTGAAGACTTGTAAGCAAGCTTACAGGTGAATCAGGAAGACAGGCAGCAATTAAAAGGAGTTTATGTTAAAGGCACATAGTATACAAGACGGGGGCTTCCTACAGTATTGTTTCAGATGCATTTTTTAGGCATAGATAGTTCAACTAAAAGAATCAGACTCCTAGTACTAGGACTATGGCTCAGTGGTGGAGTGCTTGCCTGGCATGCAGGAGGCCCTGGGTTCAATCCTCAGCACCTCAACAATAAAAATAAAGAGACCATGCCCATAGAACTGCCTGCCTGGCTTTGTTCTGACATTCCTGCATTGTTATACTCTAGGTTGGCTGGTGACATTACTAACTGAAAACGGTGCAGAACTTTCCCCAAGGAGGATGTGCTGTCCTACCTCTTCCTTGCACGTGCCACAGCTGTTGCGACCACTGGATTTGGGATTTCCATCAGGCGGGAGGTGTCTGATTGAGATGGAGTCAGCTATACAAGCTGCCACCCAGCAACACAAGGTTTCAAAGAGGCAGGCACAGTTTCAGAGGTGAGATCTGATCCGTAGTGAAAAGGCTTATATCGAGGGCAAGGGTTGCTCATCTTTGAAAGACATAACTTACTCTGACAAGTCTACTTATCCTCCCAATGTATCTTCCTAACGAAATTTACTCCAAATTAGTCGCAGATTAAAAACACTCTAATTAGTTTACCACAGTTATATCCCTCTCTTCCATCTAAATGAGCTATTTTACTTCCTGGAAAATTATCAATACAGGGTTATCCCTAGAATTATCCATCAGAATTATTACACTCTACTAAATCATTTCCCCCTGAATCCTCTCAACTGATTTCTTTTCATCTTTGTCTTACTGTGTTTTTCAGGCCAAGCACTGGTGGCTCATGCCTGTAATCCTCACTAGTCAATAGGCTGAGATCTGAGGATCACAGTTCAAAGCCAGCCCAGACATGAAAGTCCATGAGACTCCTATCTCCAAGAAACCATCAGAAAATGGAAGTGGAGCTATGGCTCAAAGTGGTACAGCACTCACCTTGAATGAAAGAGCTTTGGGAATGAAAGGGCTTTGGGACAGTGCCCAGGCCCTGAGTTCAAGGGCCACAACTGACACAAATTATATATATGTATGTATGTTTTTCAAGCAAGAATAGATTTTTTACAAAATACTTACAGACAATAAGATTACTAATCACTGCATATCTCTCAAACATTCAGCTGTAGTCCAGTAGCTGCATTGTGCCCAAATTCCTTTCTCTTAATATAGGCTACAAAATTTCTGGGATTACTCTAAATGCCTAAGCTGGCAGTTGGTTGATTAATTTTTTTTTATTTTTGGGTCCGGTCATGGGGCCTGAACTCTGGGCCTGGGTGATGTCCCTCAGCTTTCAGCTCAAGACTAGCGCTCTACCACTTGAGCCCACAGTGCCACTTCTGGCTTTTTTTTTTCTTTTTGCTTATGTGGTGCTGGGGAATCGAACCAGGGCCTCAGGCATGCAAGGCAAGCACTCTACCACTGAGCCACCTTCCCAGCCCCTTGATTAATTTTTTTTATTGTCATATATAACTCACATCAATAACTACCTGTCACTATGGGAGAAACTATGGTGTCCTTGAAACATCTCAAAAAGGCCCTAAAGGGGCGGGAAGATGGCTCAGTGGTAGAGCGCTTGCCTTGCATGAGGCCCTGGGTTCGATTCCTCAGAACCACATAAGCAAAAAGAAAAAAAGCTGGAAGTGTTGCTGTGGCTCGAGTGGTAGAGCACTAGCTAGCCTTGAGCTGAAGAGCTGAGGGACAGCGCCCAGGCCCAGAGTTCAGGCCCCACGACCAGACCAAAAAAAAAAGGCCCTAAAGTGTGAACCTCAAAGTCAATGACAACATGGTCTAGAGGAGTCAGCGCGCCACGTGGATTTTCTGTAACCCAAAGACCATTTTGCTGAGCCCAATTCACCAAGTCCTTAGTGGGCTTTGTGGGCATCTATGCATATATATTCTTATACTTTTTCATCTGAAGTATTTGAAAACTGCGTTTTCAAAGTTGAACCTAAAGCCAGATTGAGAGGATTTTTTTCTACTATAGCTGGAAAAACAAAACAAAACAAAAAACAGTAGCAATTGTGCCAAAGGCACATGAGTCTCCTACCAGTTTCCCAGAGAGCAGAAGCAGAAGGTGCTTCTAAGAGATAAATTCATTCACTGTTTCTCTACCCCACAGCCACAGAAGAAAATGGACTAGACCTCATTAGCCACATGGTCCACAGGCAGCAGTGCTCACCTTGCTCCAAGAAGCCCTTTTACAAATGCATCCCATCCCTGAGTCAATGAGCTGAAGAGCTGAGGGACTGTACCCAGGCCCAGAGTGCAAGCCCCCACGACCAAGACACACACACACACACACACACGCACGCACGCATGCAACAGAACAGCCTCTGTATCAGAAAACATGATCCTAAAAACTAAGGTGAGTGTGTCTGAGGGATGGAGATGATAAAGAGCATTCCCCTTTGTCCTTTTATCCTCAAAAGGATATTGATACCATGAATTATGCAGGCACCATTTCCTACTTTTACAGACCTGATTTGACAGTAAAGATCTTACTAAGGGGCTGGGAAGGTGGCTCAGTGGTAGAGCACTTGCCTTGCATGCATGAGGCCCTGGGTTCGATTCCTCAGCACCACATAAGCAAGAAGAAAAAAGCCGAGGTGGCGCTGTGGCTCAAGTGGTAGAGCACTAGCCTTGAGCTGAAGAGCTGAGGGACAGTGTCCAGGCCCAGAGTTCAGGCCCCACGACTGGACCCAAAAAAAAAAAGATCTTACTAAATTCCAAGGCACAGGGCAATGGAAACCATGGTGAGGAAATCCAGAAAGAGCCAACTGTGCTACAACCTAGAAAAAGGGAAAATAAGGAGTGATGCCTTGCAGTTCAGCTCAACCTCATTTAGTCCAAAGTGAGCAAATATTATGTATTATACGAGTGAATGCTAATTATAATGTTAGGAAATGTTGAATTGAGAGAAAGGTCATATCCATCTAATACCAGCCAAGCATAATTCCAGGTTTTGGCAGGACCTACTGAAATATATTTGTTCTATTATCTAAAATATATTGTGTAAATATGCAGTCATTAGCAGTTTCTCTAGTTAGAAGGACTTGGAGCTTTTGATCCCTGGGAACTGCCAAGAAACTAAGAAAAATAGAGCTTCTAGAACAATTTTGATAATTTTTAGTCAAGTTAGAAACATTTTCAGATTGCTTTAGATTCAAGAAACCACAACCTTCAAATCCTGTTCAGATAAAGAATTATGAAATGTTGCCTATGTTTAATTTAGAAATGAAGGCCATAAGCCGGGTGCCAGTGACTCACGCCTGTAATCCTAGCTACTCAGGAGGCTGAGATCTGAGGATCGAGGTTCAAAGCCAGCCAGGGCAGGAAAGTCCAAGAGACTCTTATCGCCCATAAACCACTCGAAAACCGCAAGTGGCACTGTGACTCAAGTGGTAGAGTGCTTGCCTTAAGCTGAAGAGCACAAGGACAGTGCCCAAGCCCAGAGTTCAAGCCCCATGACTAACCAATAAAAAAGAAATGGAGGCCATAAGATCGCTGAAGAGCAGTTGCTTTGGTTTGAGCAAATGCTATATTCGGACTAGGTCTAGATCAGCACGTGCAGGATAGAGGCCTAGAGCAGTGAGCCCACAGGGTGGGGGCAGGGTCTCTGGATCTCCTGGAGCGATGCAGAAGAGACCCAAAGCGGGCTGGGAAGGTGGCTCAGTGGTAGAGCGCTTGCCTTGCATGCATGAGGCCCTGGGTTCGATTCCTCAGCACCACAAAAGCAGAAAAAGCTGGAAGTGGCGCTGTGGCTCAAGTGGTAGAGTGCTAGCCTTGAGCTGAAGAGCTGAGGGACAGCGCCCAGGCCCAGAGTTCAGGCCCCACGACCAGACCCCCCCCCAAAAAAAAAAAAAAAAAAAACAAGAAGAGACCCAATGCCTCAGATAAAAAGTCTTCATCACAGTGCTTGCACGAAGATCAGCAGGATGGGCCAAGGACTGAGCAGCCCAGCACACAGTCACACCAGGAAAGACTTCTGAGGACAAGAAAGCCAGTTCATTTCAGTAGTCAGTTCATTCCATTTTGACATGTCTCCCTTAGAAGCTTGGGCAATTACAGCAGGAATACATACAGCCATGCATTGTCTCTACTTTCAGCAAGTGTCCAAACAGAAACAAAAGGCACCAACGATGTTTTCCTTAAGTAAAATCAGGGAACCCATAACATGCTACTAACTTCCTTTCAAAACTGCTCCATGCTCCTCAGGAAATTCTACTTAAGAATTTAGCTGTTTGTTTAAATTCACATTTTGTTCATTTGTGAGTGATCTTAAAAAACTGGACAAACATCATATTCCTTCATTATTTCATTTCACAAAATTACAGTTCCAACATTAATTAAAAAATAGCCTGTATTAAGTTATAGTTTCCTTCCTTCTACTCTTGGTCCTTTCTTAGGACTCTAAAGTGATTTTCTCCTGAAAGGCAGTAAATAACGAAAGAAAAAGCCAGCAAACACTAGTGATAGAATCCTCCTGTTTTTTCCTTTTTCTCTCCAGTAGGCCCTCATGTTGTCCTAAGTGTGTCCCAGGCATTTCCCTCTTGGGAGCCTTCCAAAGGCAGCTAACCAACAGGAAAAAAAAAATAATTAAGTCAAATGTAAAAATAAGACAATAGGGCTGGGAAGGTGGCTCAGTGGTAGAGCGCTTGCCTTGCATGCCTGAGGCCCTGGGTTCGATTCCTCAGCACCACATAAGCAAAAAGAAAAAAGGCAGAAGTGGCACTGTGGCTCAAGTGGTAGAGCGCTAGCCTTGAGCTGAAGAGCTGAGGGACAGCGCCCAGGCCCAGAGTTCAGGCCCCACGACTGGACCCCCCCCCAAAAAAAAAAAGTTCACATGGCATATAAATATTTACACGACAGAAATGAATGTCATCAACAACCAACTCTCTTTGAGCCTGCCCTGTCCTATAAAACCCCAGTACCACCACCAGCCAGCTGTGGTTGAATGACAGCACAAGAGCAATTCATATCAGGAGCCTAAGGATGAGTAGTTTATTGGAGATAAGAGTCTCACGGACTTTTCTGCCCAGGCTGGCTTTGAACCCTGATCTTCAGATCTCAGCCTCCTGAGTAGCTAGGATTACAGGTGTGAGCCACTGGCACCCAGATTAACTTTTCTATATGGGAAACTCAGACTTATATGGTTATGGAATAAGTAGACATTCACTTTGGAACTTAGCAAACAACTAAAGAAAGGAGTAAGGTTCCTTCTATTGGATACAACGCATTTCCCCCACTTAGGAAACAACAGATGAAAAGTCTAGTCACAAACACTTTTAGGTGCCCTTAAGGAAAGGCATTTCCCAAAACAACAGTTACAAATTTTTAAAATGTTCTTTCCACCCCACTTACGATAGCCATAAAAATCATGCACATAGCCGGGCGCCTGTGGCTCACGCCTGTAATCCTAACTACTCAGGAGGATCGAGGTTCAAAGCCAGCCCAGGCAGGAAAGTCCATGGGACTCTTATCTCCCATAAAAACCACTAGAATACCAGAAGTGGTGCTGTGGCTTAAGTGGTAGAGCACTCACTTTGAGCTGAAGAGTGCAGGGACAGCGCCCAAGCCCAGAATTCAAGCCCCATGACCGACAAAAAAAAAAAAAAAAAATTGTGCACACTTTTTTAAGACTTAAAAAAATTTTCTTTGGTCCCAGTCCTGGGGCTTGAACTTGGAGCCTGGGTGCTGTTCCTGAGCTGCTTTGCGCTCTACCACTTGAGCCACAGCTCCACTTCCAGTTTTTTGCTGCTTAATTAGAGATGAGAGTCTTACAGACATTCTTGTCCAGGCTGGCTTCAAACTGTGATCCTCAGATCTCAGCATCCTGAGTAGCTGGAATTATGGACATGAGGCACAAATACCCAGCTTTAAAAGACTTTTTTTTTTTTGAGTGTATGCCAGTTGTGGGGTTTGAAGTCAGAGCCTGGGCACTGTCCCTGGGCTTTTTTGTTCAAGGCTAGTACTGTACCACTTTGAGCCACAGCTCCACTTCTGGTTTTCTGGTGGCTTATTGGAGATAAGAGTCTCACAGACATTCCTGCCTGGGCTGACTTTGAACCACGATCCTCAGATCTCATCCTCCCAAGTAGTTAGGATTACAGGTGTGAGCCACTGGTGCCCAGTCCTGAGCTTGTTTTAAACCACAGCTCCACTTCCAGCTTTTTGGAGAGAAGAATCTCTCAGACTTCTCTGCCAGGCTGGCTTGAAACCAAGATCTTCAGATTTCAGCCTCCTGAGTAGCTAGGATGACAGGCACGAGCCACTGGTGCTTGGCTTTAAAGATTTTTTTTTAAACCACATTTTAAAAAGTTCTTCTATCTTTATTATTTTTTTTTTTTGGTCCAGTCGTGGGGCCTGAACTCTGGGTCTGGGTGCTGTCCCTCAGCTCTTCAGCTCAAGGCTAGCGCTCTACCATTTAAGCCACAGCGCCACTTCCGGCTTTTTTTTTCTTTTTGCTTATGTGGTGCTGAGGAATCGAACCCAGGGCCTCATGCA
>NW_012267227.1:12150449-12153285 GCF_000151885.1 Dipodomys ordii
GCATGCAAGGCAAGCGCTCTACCACTGAGCCACCTTCCCAGCCCCTTAAAAAAGTTCTTCTAGAGATGGACATTTTAAGACCATGAAAAGAAGCTGAGGTAGAACTCAAATCTGTCTCCCCTCCACACTGCCTCGCTGCTCGGCATGGCGTTGCTCCGTACTCAAATGCTGAAAACCAGGACTCTGCATCAGAAAGCCTCGAAGGGCAGAAGAGAAGATGGCGCACCGCTGGCCGCAATCACAGCTCAGGGGGGAGAGGCAAGCTTGCTGCCAGTCCACTGAGTCAACCTGTTCAAGTCACTTTACCTGCAGTACCTTCTCTGGTCTTTCTCTTCACTTTCCTGCTTAATCTCATGATGCTGTGACTTTGTGGAGATGGCTATGAGAGATGTGGCTTTTAGAGAAACTACGAGAAGGTCTCAGGCCAGAAACCCAGGGATCCTCTTGGTGCCCCTTTCTTCCACTCAGTCTTGCCTGGCATCTCTCTCCCTTCGCGGCCTCTGGCAAGGATCACTCAGCACTCCCATCGCCCCCTTTCTCTTTTCCGAGCCAGAGTTTTCCCACCGTCCCCAAGGCGCAGCTCCCTCTCCCCGCGGCACTGCTGCCCTCTCCTTCCTGCACAGTCCTCACTGGACTTCTTGCTCTGACTCCTGAGTGACAGCCATGCTCTCCCCACATTGTTCTCCTCTGTTCATGTCCGCCCAGCCCCTCAGGCTCTGTTTTTTCTGCTGCTCATAGACTTACCGCACTTGGCCCAGTGGATTAAGCAAGTGCCAGCTGACCAGCCCAGGGAGAGAGCACACTGAAGAACCCCAGGAGGCTCACGCTCCCTTTCCCCAGCTTCTCAGGTAAGATTAACCATTCTATTTCTTCCCCAGGCAAAGATGCCTCATTACTGCCCAAACCAGCCCACTTTTTCTTACTTCCAGAGCTGAACAATAGTGGTCTGTTCCTTCCATTTACTGGGCCCTCAGTATTTCAGCAAAGAGCACTTACAATGCAGGCTCTGAAGGCTTTTGGGCAGTGACCAAGCCAACACTGTAACGTGGTGTTCAAGTCTCTGAACAAGTTGGTTACACATGCCATTCGTGCTCATTCGATCTACTTGGCGTAAATTATTCAGCTGGGAGTGTGGTGCGAGTGCGGCAAGCCACAGGCGCCACGTAGTTAATTATATTTCCATTACTAATTGCGCGCAGCCCTGCATTATCTTCTCAGAGTGGAGCGGCATGTGGCCTTGGGGAGGTCTCCGGATTTCCCTTTCACAAGGTCAGGGAGTCTGCTCCTGCGCAGGGGCCCGCGCTGCTGCCCCTCTCCTCCTCACTTATACTCAGGGTTTCGGGACGTCTCTCTCCTTCCACTTCCACCTCAACCCACTGGACACTTGCTGTCTTCAGGCCTCTCTCCCCTCAGATACCTGGACTCGCCCTGGAAGGCAGGGAACGCTAACCTTCTAGTGATTCCTTTGGAATCCCCCCGCATGCCAGCAAGCCCAAGCCTCCCAATCAGCCGCCCATTCTGGACGGAACAACTGGGACACCGGCAGCGTCTAGCCCAGCCATGGCGTAGTAAGAAAAACAGCATGAGCAAGTAAGGGCCATGTGCGAGGAGAGATGCCATGCTGGAAGGTTCACTCCTCACAGGCCTTCAGGTCCTGCTTACAGTGTTGTAATGCCTGGACTCCACGCCCGGGCCTCATACAACTGTGTACCGTGAGAGGCCCTCGTCTACGATGGCGTCTTTAACCTAAGCAGTGTTCTGTGGTGAGAGCCCTCGGGCCCCTCCCTGCTGTGCTCTCTGCCTTACCGACAGATGTCCACCAGCTGGTCCAGCTCTGAGCAGCTGCACTCGTACAAGTCCCGGCAGCTCCCGTGGCTCTGGTTCATCAGCTCTCCCAGCAGCTGGACCGTGTTGTCAGGTGCTTCTTCACAGATTGCCTTAAATCGCAGCACTCGGGCAGCCTCGCTGTACACATGCTTTGCCCGCTGGTAGAGTTTGAAGACAAGCACTGGGGAAGGAAGGAAGGAAGGAAGGACAAAAGAAAGTTTATAGAGTTGCGAGATCACATAATACAAAGAGCGGCAAGTGTGTACATGAATGTGTTCCAGACAGGGCCACACCAAATAACCCAGCTCGCCTCCAGCTCACGATCTTCCTGTCTCCACCCCCCAAGCGTTGGATTCCAGGTGTGCGCCACTACACGGATGACAGTTTTGAGTTCCTCCATTATCAATAACTTAAGACTCGCAGTGGGTTTCTTTTTCACTGAGAGAATTCTGCATCGTTGAAATCTGTCTATTTGGAAGCCCATTTTAATTTTTCCTTGATACTGAATAAAAGCCAGACAAGCGCATGCGCATGCAGGCCACCTGCACATCCCGCTGGAAGGCACATGTGCATGCGCCAGCACATGCTTTCCATGTGCAAGGTACACGTGTGGTACTGTCCTGCTTCACAGACGAGGGCAGTGTGACACGTGTCCCACCAGAGAGTTGCAGAAACAGACCAGACTAGGGACGTCTAGTCTTCAAGCCCTGTCCAGTCTGCCTCACCCCATCAGAAAGGACCACAGACAGTGCTTGTCTGGCAAGAAGCATCCTGGTTAGACAGGGAAGCGTGTTAGGTGCATGTGCCTCTATATAGTGCCGTGTTATTGACCATGACAGACAAAACTGAACCAAATGTCTAACGACAATATAAATTGGAGAATTTACATACTGCTGCTATTAAAACCCCAATTCTAGCCAGGCGCTGGTGGCTCACGCCTGTAATCCTAGCTACTCAGGAGGCTGAGATCTGAGGATCGCGGTTCAAAGCCAGCCCGGGCAGGAGAGAC
>NW_012267227.1:12154765-12166053 GCF_000151885.1 Dipodomys ordii
GATGGCTCTGTAGCTGGAGGCACACAAGCTCGTCCTACCCCATGGTAGGAGTAACAACTAGAGTACCGCCAGCTTCACACGTGCTCGGCAGAGGCTGCAGAGGTGGGATGGGAGGGCTGGGAGAATTGATGGAAGCTCCGTGGCCAGGGCTGAGCATCAGAAGGTCTCTGACAACTCACCAAACCCACGCTGCTACGTCCACAGGGCTTCATTTCTTCCTGTAGAGCAAGGGTGAGACCTTCTCATGAGCCTTGCAGCTCTCACATTTATTAAGTCTACGAAGAGTATTATCCAAGAACATCCCTCAGGTACCACCCTCTGTCACTTCCGTCTGCACCTGCCGCTCTGCTCTCTGCCCTCCAGGCTGACCTGCAGAGATCACAGATCCAAGGGGAGGAAGAAGACCAGAGGGACGGGAGGAAGGAAGTACATGCTGAGGATTTCTGCACAGCCACCTGAGCTACTCTGTCCCTCTGCTGAAGGGCGCTGATCTTCCTTCAAGGTAGCTTTCCTCCTGTGTCAGCTTCTACTTCTCTCTCCCCTAAAGTATGACCGCCTTTTCAGAAGCACATTTACATTCCATTTATGAAGCAAAAAACTCTATGAAAAACTCAAGTTGAATCCTTTCTCTTGCACAGGATTGTCTTCTCCCCCCCCCCCCCCCCCCCCGGGTCAGTCATGGGTCTGAACTCTGGGCCTGCGCACTGTCCCTCAGCAATTCAGCTCAAGGTTAGCGCTCTACCACTTGAGCCACAGCGCCACTTCCAGCTTTTTCTGCTTATGTGGTGCTGAGGAATCGAACCCAGGGCCTCATGCACGCAAGGCAAGCGCTCTACCACTGAGCTACCTTTCCAGCCCAGTCCTGCTAACTCTTAAGAGCTGGATGAAAAGATGGGCAAGGATCCCGCCAGAGAAGGGCCGCTTGTGATGAACTCCCCTGCCATCAATGAGGAGGTGAAGCCTTTGAGGTGATTCAGCTTAGGTAAGGTCATGCAGATGTAGTTCTGCGATGCAACTTAGTGTCCTTACGGGAAGAAAAAGAGACTAGAGGTACAACAGCCAGGAAGAGGGACTTCATCAGACAGTGAATCTGTTGGCACCTTGATCTTGAACTTCCATCCTCCAGACTGCGAAAAATAAATTTCTATTGTTTAAGCCACTCAGCGTATGGTGATCTTGGTATAGCAGGCCAAGCTAACGAATACACTGTTCTTAGGGCTTATGTAAAAGCTTTGTCACTACAAGGATGGGGCTAAATATTCTATAAATTAATGAATAAGTAGAAAGAAGGTTTCCTTCAACAGTGCCCACGCCATGAAATATTACTTTAACTACTTGTATGAATGAAATGTAAATTCATGTGACTTTTCCTATGTGTACTCATCAAATCCAATTAGTTGTTCTTTCCCTTCTTCCTCTTCCCACTGTCATATCAAATTTGCACTCGTATTCTCATTCCTTCTGGACTGTTTTGCTGTGACCTGCTAATTGACATCTCTGCCCTAGTTACTTACTCCTCCCTGCCTCCTGGACAACACTGCCAGACCGAGTTCCTAAAATAGCCTTCCCCATGGTAGTTCCTCCCCAGCCTTCACGTCCCCCAGCCCTGACAGCACCGCTGCCCATCAGCCACACCGGCCACCCAGAGTCACCCACACCCTTCGCCTCCGGACATGCTCTGCCACCCCACACAGGAAGAACTTCTTTCTCGGTGTCAAAATTGTACCTCTTTCTCAAAGTTCAGATTACACTTCCCACCATTGTATCTCCTTCTCAAAGTTCAGATTACACTTCCCACCATCTCTGGAACCACAAGGCCTCAGCTGGAAACCATTTCTCCTCCCTGAACTTGCAGGGCGCTAGTCCCTGGCTTATCATTTAGTGCTCATCATACACTTTCCATTCTAATATATCTCTGAAACGAGTTCTATGCATTCCCCTCTAACGACGCTCACCCACAGCACCGTCAACACCACCTTACGTGGAGGAGCTCCATGTAGGGCTTACACTCAGAATGATGCACGTCAGAGGGTTTTTTTTTTTAACTTTAGTTCAAACCCACCATGTCTCCATCTGGGCACTATTGTTCAAAAAAAATTGAGATTCTACTATTCATAGCCTAACAAAGTATGGAGGCTGAGGCAGGAGGACAGTAGCATTCAGCTTACTATTAAATTTGCAACTGCAGGGTGTCACTGGCTCACACCTGTAATCCTAGCCACTCAGAGGGCTGAGATCTGAAGATCCTGGTTCAAAGTCAGCCCAGCCAGGAAAGTCCTTAAAATTCTTATCTCCAATTAACCACACACACACACACACACACACACACACACACACACACACAGAGAGAGAGAGAGAGAGAGAGAGAGAGCCAGAAGTGGAGTTATGGCTCAATTGGTAGAACACAAGCCTTAAGAAATAAAGGGAATGTGGCTTAGTGGTAAAGTGCTTGCCTAGCATGCATGAGGCCCTATGTTCCATTCCTTGGTACCATATAAGATTAATAAAAGGAAAAATAACCATTAAAATTTTAACAAAAGAAAGAAAAGCTCAGAGTGTGCTCAGGCCCTGAGTTCAAGCCTCAGGACTGGCACCCCCTTTCCCCCCCCAAAAAAAATCACAACTGTTGGTACCAAGCTTGAATGAAAGATGAGAGAGAGAGAGAGATGGCAATGGGCGGGGGGAATGAGTGCGAAGATTAAATGTAGCTGGGGAAAAACACAACAACATGTTTTGTTCCGTCAGTAGCTAGGCCACATGAATCAGCCCACATTGCAATAGAAACTTGTGTCCATCGGTGAGTTCCTTGGAAATGGGAATGATTTATTTTAGGGTATGGGTATCAAAATATCCCAAGGGAAAAAAGTCTAACCAGCATCCAGCACCGGCACAGACTGTCTACAATGCGCTCTGTCTGTGGAGAAACAACAGCCCGGCAGCTGTGCCAACAACTTCTCCAGTCGCCTCCGGAGAAAGGAAAAGCAGCTGATTGACATGAGTGTGCCCAGGGTGGTGCCAGTCACTTAATACATGCTAATCTAATCCAGGTTGTACAAGATACATTTTGAAAGAAAATGATTTTGGTAACTGTAGCTTATCATTATTCTTTCTTAAAACTTGAGGTTGGAAAAAAAATGTCTAAAATAGCAGCTTTAGGATTCCATATGTTTCAGTTTTACTCTTTCTCCTCCCACAATCACAGAGTTACAAAATCAGAGCAGAGAGGCTGAGGAGGAAAGAGGGAGGAGGAGGAAGGATGGTCTCTTTTGCCTGGAATGCCCTAAGCATAAAGGAATCGCCTCGTTTGCAGGTCCGCTGCCATGTCTGCTTGCAGCACATAGGCACAGTGAGCTCTCAGTCAGAAAGCTGTACGCAGATCCCTCCACCATGTTCCATATCGGGGAAAAAAAACTAACTGAATTTTTAAAAAAAAGCAATAGGACAGAACAAATACTATAGTAAAAAGCCATAGGTCCATCACCTATGTAAACAATTAGTACCTCAAATAAGCTATTGATGATTTGCACATTTCCTTCTTACACATCTAAATGTGACCCTCTATAAAATCAGGACGCTTTCTTTTGTAAATACCATGCCATTGTCTCACCTACCACAATTCCCTGTGGCTTCATAGTGTTATCTCATGCCCTGTCTGTACTTCAATTTCCCTCTAGTTTACATTTCACTTGATTCACACCAGGGTCCAACGTCAACACACTGCATTCAGTTGTTATGTCTGAGTCGCTCTAAATCAAGGCTTTACAGTCATTTTTTATATTCTGCAGCCTCAAGGACATGCCCAAGCACATTTCAGGCCATCTCCTAAAATAAAACAGTGCAGTTTTATTAGGGAGATTATGCTTTGCTTTTTCCTTAGGATCACGTGCCTTTACAATTCAGTATTTTCCTTTAGAATGTTCTATAGTAGAAACTGTCCAGAGAGATGTTTTCTGTTAAACCTTAAAGGTGCTGTGCTTTGGGAGCTGGCGGCTTGTGTATGTCCACTGTCCCCACACCAGGGCCGCGGCGCAGAGCTATGAGCATGACTGTCTAATGACCAGGTGCCTGGGCCACTGCCCTGCTCACACGCCCTTACGTAGACAAACAGTGGGCAGGGTAGAGAGGGCATCTGTTTTCAATTGTGATCTAAAGTTATCTTGCCAAAGGCTACAGGAGATTTGGAGACCACCCCTTGGGAGGGAAAGCTGCGCTATGCTGGCTGAATATCACAAACGTTCTCGAAATCCAGGGCTCTGGTTTATTACAAGCTGGCAGTGCATCAGGTCTCTATTACACAGATACCCCAAATCCAAGAAAACCCCCAATTTGGTCCATATCGGCTTTCTTCCCTGTGCTGCAGCTAACTTTATATCCAGATGTTCCAGCTGTCTATAAGCTCTTGTAATCCACGAGAGCACTTATCCTATTAAAGGATGAAGAAAGCCATTTCTGTGTTCATTGCATGCGTGATTACTTTGGAGGCAAATTCAATTTCAGAATCTAACACTAAGCTAGTACTGTTTCCCTGTACTACTCAGGGCCCATCCTATCCAAAGCAAAGGCCAGTGTTCAAAGCCAACACAGCCGCTGGACTCTGGGAGCGCTGGTTTATCCAGTGTGAATCTCAGCGAAATCCTGCCTCCAACCCCACAGCCACGACACCCATTCTGAAACTGAAGTCTTCCGAATTCAAATCTGTTTGAATTACAGAATAAACACTTCCTTTTCCTTAGATTGTAAGTTGTTGCTAGCTCTCCCCTCCCTCAGCTGCCCGGCTTCCCCCTCATGGCCTTCCCACCCTTCTCCCCAAAGCGCGGCGCGGCCGCCTCACTCCAGCTTCAGAACACAGGGCTGCCGCCAGAGGCCCAGACAGTGCTTCATCTTCACGTGCCTGGCCTCTGACATTAAAGTGTCACATGTCCAAATACAAGGAGGCCTCTCAACTCCTCTCTGGAGCAGCCCCCCCCCCCGCCCCTTACTCTCTCCATCTTGTTTTATTCTCCCAATACCCCATCCAGTATTTCCTTGTATGCTTGTTTGTTTCTGGTCTGTACAATTTCCCAGCACTGCAAGGCCTTTAGTAACTGTTCGCCACTGCATCTCCAGCAGCTAGACTAGATCTGACACACAGTAGGGACTCAATGAATGTTGAGTGCATGACTCAGTTCCTTTAACAACAACTCTGCTAACTCTAGTTATGGGGCAAATGCGATAAACACAAGAGCTACCATTCTGGCAATTCATACTTCTCAGCATTGAAGTGTTGAAGGCAACTAGTAAATTTCAGTGCCCAAAGAATACCCTAATGTCCATGATCATAGATGACCAATAATTGTTTATGTTGCATTTGTGCTTAGATGTAATAGAAACTTCTCAAACAAAGATGTTTCAAAGAAAAAGGAAGAATAAACAATATGTAATCATAATTAAGATAAACTTTTTCATGTTAGGCAACCTTTGAGGAGGATGGTTACACAGCCATCTACCAGAGCCCACCTCTAATTAAAGAATTTAAATCAGGACACAAAATAATCCATTCTTATTTTGTCACGTTTGGTGGGAAAGAACAAGGGAAAGTCTGTGACAGAAGGGAGACACTGGCCTGGTACTTTTCTTCATAAAAGCCCTGGGGGCAGCAGCCACAGGCTGCTGCAATCTGGGGAGCTCCCCACCCGCTGTGCACGCAGGGGCTGGGGGCTTCATCTTTAGTCTCCCAACTCCTACCAAGAGCGATTTGAAGAGCTCTGGGTGGGGCTGGGAAGGTGGCTCAGTGATAGAATGCTTGCCTCACATGCATAAGGCCCTGGGTTTGATTCCTCAAGCACCACATAAACAGAAGAGGCCAGAAGTGGTGCTGTTTCTCAAGAGCAATAGCTTTGAGCTGAAAAGCTGAGAGACGGCGCCAAAGCCCAGAGTTCAAGCCCTGTGACAAAAAAAAAAAAATCAAATATGAAAAGCTCTGGGTAAGGTGGCCACCTAACAGCATCAACCCGTAGCTGAGTCCTGCGTCCCGGCCGTATGCGCTGCTGACTGCCTGGGATAGCAAAGATGCATGAAGTAGAAAGCATGTCTTATAGCAACGTGGCTAAGCAGGAAAGGCAAACGGATTCCTGTGCCAACTGTGGCACATCCCTGTGCCCTCAGGATAGAGGGCTCACTGGGGGAGTCGCAGAAGAGTGGCCTTTCCTATGACTTTTCTGATGCAAAGACAGAGAGCCAAAGGTCAGCGCAGGGAACTGTATTCTCAGGCCTGAAGCTAACGGGAACCTAAGACCGGAGCGCAGCAAGCCCTCCTCACCTGAGCCTCTAATCCGGGGCCGCACCGCTACACAAGGATTGTAGATGAACAGCCCATGGGCCATGGTCAGCCACGGTGATGCTTTCTGGACACACATACTATACCTAAACACAGAAACTGTACGTGACAGTCTGGACTTCTGCTTTCTCCGGGCAAAGCTTGCCGCCCTGGCTGGGCGGGGCCTGCTTCCTGCACAGCAATCCCTGGCTGGGGCTGGGGGGAGACCGGGTGCACCTACCTCCTCCCACAGGTTCTGCTGACCCAGCATCTCACGCTCAGCCTGCCTCACTGTTCTCTACGTGCACGGTCCCAGGTCCCAGGAGGATCTGTGGGTGGCCTTTGTTCCACAAAGCTCTGTGGAATTCCTGGCAAAGGGAAAGTGGGCAAACCTCCCTTCAGAATGAGTCATGACACCATTACAAGTCACTGAAAGTCCCCTACCTTCAGCACATCGCTAGCTCCATGCTCCATGCTGTCTGTCTTCCTGTAACTCGCGTCTTTGGTTTGAGCTGTGTGCCCAGACGTGGGTCTGCAGATACCTGCAGCCATTCCATGTCTCATCCACACTGTTGAAGACTCACTACGAAAGCAGGGGGACCACCACCAACAAGATACACGACATCCATGGTCTCAAGAAGTAATAATAGTGTATTAGAGAAATCACAAGGTAAGAACAAGAGCAACACAGGCAGCGCAGGTGGATACATGAAGTCTTGAGGCACCCTGATCAAGCTAGCCTGAGAGCAAAGCCCAGAACAAAGAACTGGACACAGTCGGCAAAAGTCTAGGAAGTAAGATCGGGGAGTAAAGATGGGGAGAAAACAAGAGCCAATAAAGGAGCTTGACAAGCAGGCTGCCAGCATGAGCCATGTGGACCTGGCCACTTGGGGATCTCAGGAACCACGTGGAATGTTCCTTACAAGTGGGGCACACAGGATGGGACGCCGCACTGACACACAATACTCTTTTTTTTTCCCTGTCGGTCATGGGGCTTGAACTCTGGGCCTGGGCGCTGTCCCTCAGCTCTTCAGCTCAAGGTGAGCGCTCTACCACTTGAGCCACAGCGCCACTTCCATTTTTCTGGTGGTTTATGGGAGATCAGAGTTTCATGGACTTTCCTGCCCAGGCTGGCTTTGAACCTCGATCCTCAGATCTCAGCCTCCGGAGTAGCTAGGATAACAGGTGTCAGCCACCGGCGCCCAGCAAGACTCTCATTTTTTGAGTGCCCATCGGTTTAACTTGTCCACAGAAGACCTGAGCAGGTAGAGCTGCTTGGAGTGACAGAGGCACTCAACCCACAGCGAGTGGCGACGGCTCCTGGCGATGCTGCCATCTGGGAGTGAGCGGGGACGAGGGGTCTGTGGGGGAGGGAAAGCCTGCAGAGTAAAAAGATGAGCAGGTGTTCAGCAAACCAAAAGGAGAGGTAGAGGAAGGACTGAGAACGCAAGTCAGGACATCATGGGGGAGATGTGGAGATGGAAACTGTGGGCTGTTTCAGAGAAGCCACAGGGCTTCAAGCGGACGGGAACGTGAAATGGCTGAGGGAACAGAGCCAAAGGAAAACTCAAAGCAGCAGGCAGGGGGGCAGAACCGCGCCTGGCACGTGATGCTGAGGGGCTTCAACGACATACTTCCAACACGCCCTTTTAGCCTTTGGGAAAGACTTCTGTAGAACTTGTTGAGGCCCTCTCTCCTGTGTGGGTGCACAAATACCCAAAATGGTGTGTGCGGTCCAATGTCCATGCAGACGCCACAAAGCAGCGGCTGGACCTAGAAGAATTCGAGTTAGAGCTGAGACGCATTCCAGGTGATAGCAACGACAGCAGTCAGGATTCCTAGCTGTGCGCAGAAATCCGCACCACCCAACTGAAGCGTAAAAGGAACTCCTTCGGAAGCTGTTGGGATTCATTGTATATTCCTATGGTCGTTCGAACATAAGCGCTGCCCCACATCACGCGGGAGTGGTATGGACAGACAGCAGGCTGGACTGCAGATACTTTATCCGCCCATCCGTGCCGGTCAGGATCAAGGCCGCTGACACAGTGGCCACCAGGATGGTGGGAGCTGAGAACCCTCACTTCCATCTCACCAGTCTGATCCCTTAGCTCCAGAGGAGAGATTCCCCCTTCTTACCAACAAGCACAGCAGTGATTTCTCAGAGCCAGGAAAGGGCAATCTGGGCATCGTTAACCTCTCCTCTCGGGACCTCTGCCCAGCTTCCCTCATAGCACTGCATTTCAACTCTACTCCTCCTATTCATTATATGAATAGACTTCAGCCTGTGTACGCCATTCCACTCCATCCCCTGTACCCCACCGCTGAGCCACACGTGAGCACGCTGCACGCCCTTCTCAGAGGCGGTTTGGGAGCTAATCGCAGCTCGGGGAGGTGGCCGGACGCCAGCGGGACATCGATGCGGGCGCTCCCTCCCTGAACCTCACACGGCAGCTCTGCATCAAGCTTTACCGATACAGGGGAATTCAGAACACTGATTTTCATTTCACAAATGAAAAAGGGGTAACCTATTTTTGGAAATCAGACTCCATCTCGTGAGGAGTCTGAACAGAATGAATAAACACACTGGTCCGAGGGAGGCGCAAGGCTTTGCTGCGTGGGAGTGCAATTTGTCTTCCTGAGGCTCTCGCTCCCCACCAAACTCTCGCCCTGGCTGGGTGGGGGGTAAAGCCCCTGTGGCTTCTGCTGCCTTTGCATAATCGTGTCGCTGCACGCTACTGACCAATTTCTGTGCAAAACAGAAAGATCCACGGGGCTAAGCCAAGAGCCGGTTTCCAAGAACAGCAATTCAGAGGTGGGTGGGGGAAACCACTTCACAATCCAGGCTGGGTCCTCTGTTTCCCTGAGCAGCAAATTGTAAAAAGTCCCTGATCCGAGGCTCCGGCTCTTCGCAGCACTTAAGCATTATAATGGAAAAGCACTATACAGTCCTCATTGAAGTTAGTCTGTGGTTTCTAATTTATTTTCCTAGTAATAGTATTTTTCATACATGCAAAGTTTCTGAAATGGTCAAACCCACAGAAACTTAACTGCTGTTTTCAGCTGCATTAGCTTCCCATTCCCAAGCTGCGAAGACTAAATTAAATTAGCATTTTATATTTAAAAGGGGGAAAAAATCTTTAACTACCTGCTTTTAAAAGCAAAACCACCGATGAGAAAAACATATATGCACTTTGAACACAAACCACATCAGTTCATGGAAAACTGCATTCCAAGAAGCATTTGTGAATACTGTAAAATCCGCAGCATAATGCCATTTGTCCGTGGACGGTAACCGTGCCCACACGTTTATAGCTTCCTTTCCCAGCGCTGCAAAGAATCAAGAGCCAGCACTGCCCTTGCCCAATACAGTTCACTCCTCTGGTTTTCCAACTCTGGCTACAGTCACCCCACCTGCACGTCACACTCTGGCAATGGAAAGCTCCGGTAACTCCAAGACAGAGCCTACGGCCCCCTCCTCCCACCCTGTATCACCTTCCGGAAAGCCTGGCCACTGTGTCACCTTCCAACTGCTCTACTTTACCCCAAGACCCATACACAGCCGCCATAGCAAACTCCCCAGATCACCACTGCCGTACTCCTGAATACCCAGCTGTGTGAAAACCTAACATTTCCTTCATCATCCAGCAAGTGAAGGCCTTTATTTTAATTTTTTCCTTTTTGTCGGTTGTGGGGCTTGACCCCTGGGCCTGGGCACTGTCCCTGAGCTCTTCAGCTCAAGGCGAGTGCTTTATCACTTGAGCCGCAGCGCCACTTCTGGTTTTCTGAGTGATTAATTGGAGATCAGAGTCTCATGGACTTTCCTGCCCGGGCTGGCTTTGAACCGCGATCCTCAGATCTCAGCCTCCTGAGTAGCTAGGATTACAGGCGTGAGCCCCCCCCCCCCCCCGCCCAGCTAAGTGAAGGCCTCTTGACACACTCAGTGCTTTCCTTTCTAACAGTGTGTGGTGGTGCTACCTCCCCTGACCTCTATTCCCGCTTGGCCCGTCAGCATCAGCATCCTACCCAGGCTAATTCTGCAGCTGTTTCTGTCTGCGAGGATGCCACAAAGCTCTCTGAGAACGACGGAGTTGCAGGTACGCATCCCTCCCACATCCTATCTGCTCTGCTGCAGGAGGGTGGGGACTGGGCCTGTGCCGGAGGACAGCTCCTTAGAGCATCACAGAAGGTCTATAGTGCAGCAATGCCAGTCCATGTCCACTTGCTCCCTTCTCATTAGCAAGGGAAGACTCTGGAGCGGCTCCCCAGATGGATCACATTTTTATGTTTCTTTCCCAGCTTTGTTGTTTGGAACAGCTTTGTTCTTGGAAACGTGAAAAGAGGAGATGATCTCAAGACACTCTTAACAGGAGCCTGGGGAGTTGGGCAGGAGATTTGGTCCATCAGAGCTGAAGGAGGAACTGTGAGAACATGTCATGCTGCCCACAGCCAGCCTGGCCTGCGATTCTCACATACAAGGGCATGGGTTCCTGTCTTAGCTTTCTTCTATTAATTGGATTAGAGGAAAAACATGGAAGAGAATGAAAAGGGATGAAAAAGAGGCAAGGAAAACCCCAGTGCTTACCTGACAAGTAGCTCATTCCCCAGTAATGACTTTATTGTAATGCTAAATGAAATGAGAGCAAGAATAATGCTGGCCTCACTCATCACCAAGGCATGGTACCTAACACCGTCTTTAAATTATTGGCCTTCAGTGACGTACCTGTTCAGACAAGAAGATCTCTCTCTCTCTCTCTCTCTCTCTCTCATCAGTCACGGGGCTTGAACTCTGAGCCTGGGCGCTATCTTTCAGCTCTTCAGCTCAAGCCAAGTGCTCTACCACTTGAGCCACAATGCCACTTCTGGTTTTCTGGTGGTTTATTGGAGATAAGTCTTATGGAGGGGCTGGGAAGGTGGCTCAGTGGTAGAGTGCTTGCCTTGCATGTCTGAGGCCCTGGGTTCGATTCCCCAGCACCACATAAGCAAAAAGAAAAAA
>NW_012267227.1:12177648-12179322 GCF_000151885.1 Dipodomys ordii
CCTGCCCGGGCTGGCTTTGAACCGCGATCCTCAGATCTCAGCCTCCTGAGTAGCTAGGATTACAGGCGTGAGCCACCAGCGCCCGGCTTACCAAAGGTCTTTTATTCAACCCGTTGCTATGGCTTCCCTCATCTCTCTCCCCTTCCAGCCCACCTTCCTGAAATCCTGCGCCCACTTCCCTTCAATCAAGTCAGAAGTTCCTACTGTCAGACTGACGTTCCTAAGATCCCTGGCCTCTCTTCCAAAGCCAAGCCTGGGAGGTCCTTCGTCCGGCTGAGAAGGAAGGCCCTGCCACACCCTGGCTCCACTGGGCACGCATCGCCTTGTCCGCTCTGCTGTGAGCCTGGAGTCCCCGTTCTCCAGAAACTCCACTCTCCTCTTGGCAGACTGTGTCTGACTGAGCCAACAGAGTGAGTGAAATTGACCACATTCCTGGGTATTTGGTTTTTCTCTGCTGAAATACAAGGAAACGGCAAAGCCCGGAGAACATTAGGCCAACTTCGCACATTCATTCTATCAGCAGACAAAGAATGAGTTCCATATGCAGCACTAAGTGACGGGAGCTGAGGAACTGGGTGGGTGATGCCCCTTAACCAGACAGGCTCTCTAAAAAGTCGCTGTAAGCTTCCCTTGGAGTGTCAAAGGACCACATGAAACTCCCTCTGTCACTGCATCTCACTAACTTACCACAGAGAGCTCAGGATGTGCAAGAGGCAGCAATACAATTCCCCTTCCATTCCTGCCTTCCCAACACACTTATTATTGGCATCACATATTTTATCCCTCAGTGTAACTAAAGGAAACGCTCCTTTATAGACATAAAATATTTCTGGAAAAGCTTACGCCATGAAATACATGTAAAATGTGAAGGATTTTGTGCCCATTAAAGATCCTTGGCTACTTGTTTAATTTAAGAACATAAACATGCGCCTCACTTAAAAGTATCACTTACGCAAGTAATAATTATAACTCTCTATTGAGTTTGTTTTGAAATGTTTTTACTTTAGTTCAAATGCTCTACAAGACTGACTTTTAATGAATCTAAGCCAATTAAGTGTGTGTGTGTTTTCAGACAAGAATTCTCTATGTAGCCCAAGCTGGCCTCAAATTCATGATCTTCCTTGCATTTGCCTCCCAAATGCTATGATTACTGGTATAGGTCACCCTGTCCAGCTTCAACTAGTTTTGAGAAGATGATGTAGAGAGAAAGAGAAAGGAAACGAGCAAAGAAGGAGCTGTCAACATTAAATCGACGTAAATGATCTTTACTGGTTTACTATACTTTCCTGTACTAACTAAATATGAAAGGTACTCAATTTCAAAAGGGGATTTTGGAAGGATGGGAAGGTATGGGAAAGTAAGTGTCATTCATTACCATCTTGTCTCGGGGAATTCTCCTGGATGGCTACTCCCTATGGCTATTTCCTATTCCTATGAACATTCCATTACTATAGTCTGGAAATGAAAAGGCCATCCAGGGGCTGGGAAGGTGGCTCAGTGGTAGAGCGCTTGCCTTGCATGCTCGAGGCCCTGGGTTCGATTCCTCAGCACCACATAAACAAAAAGAAAAAAGCCGGAAGTGGCGCTGTGGCTCAAGCGGTAGAGCGCTAGCCTTGAGCTGAAGAGCTGAGGGACAGCGCCCAGGCCCAGAGTTCAGGCCCCACGACCGGACCC
>NW_012267227.1:12179642-12227800 GCF_000151885.1 Dipodomys ordii
GAGGCCCTGGGTTCGATTCCCCAGCACCACATAAGCAAAAAGAAAAAAAGCCAGAAGTGGCACTGTGGCTCAAGTGGTAGAGTGCTAGCCTTGAGCATAAAGAGGCTCAGGGACAGTGCTCAGGCCCCCCCAGAGTTCAAGCCCCAGTATTACCAAAAAGAAAAGAAAAGAAAATGTCAGGCACTATATTATTAAGGATGAAAAGATCAAATATTGGAGGAGGGCTGGGAAGGTGGTTCAGTGGTAGAGCACTTGCCTTGCATGCATGAGGCTCTGGGTTCAATTCCTCAGCACCACATAAACAGAAAAAGAAAAAGCCGGAAGTGGTGCTGTGGCTCCAGTGGTAGAGCGCTAGTCTTGAGCTGAAGAGCTGAGGGACAGCGCCCAGGCCCAGAGTTCAGGCCCCACGACCACCCCGCCTCCTCCCCAAAAATGTAGTGAGGTTAGAAAGATTAAAAAAAGTTTCATGCTCACAGACAGCTAATGAGGTGCCCGAATCACAACACACCTGGCAAAAACCCGAAAGGGCAAGTGAAGAGCTGCCAGTCCATGGCATCCTACGACCATCCCAGGACGAGAAGAGGACATGAATGCACACAGGTGAGTTAGGGGGGTGTTTGTGTAAACCTGTGTGCATGTGTGCACACAAGCTGGCTTAGTGTACACGTCAGCCTGTCTCCCTCTGTTAGATTCTCCATTCCTGACCCTCCTCAGCCTCACCGTTGTCTTTCTCCTAAAGCTAAAGGAGAAGCACATGGTATTGCCAAGAGTGTGATTGATGTAGCAACCATAAAGTAAAGGCTCGGAAGGTGGCTCAGCAGTAGAGTGCTTGCCTAGCATGCATGAAGCCCTGGGTTCAATTCCTCAGTACCACATACACAGAAAAAGTCAGAAATGGTGCTGTGGCTCAAGTGGTAGAGCACTAGCATTGAGCACAGAGAGGCTCAGGGACAGCGCCCAGGACCCAGAGTTCAAACCCCAGGACTGGAAAGAAGAAGGAAAAAGAAAGAAAGAAAAGAAACCATGAAGTAAATAAGTTTTTCTGTTGGCAGAGGGTGGGTATTGTTTTGTTTCATGTTACTATTGACTCTAGATGATTCCTGAAAGAGCCATCTGGGCCCATGGCCTGTACACACCAAAAGCCATCAGTGCCACTCAGAGCTTCAGAATCACAGAACCCGAACAGATCACCAAGTGGCCAGTACTTCTGCAGCGTATGGTCATGGACGAAGGGGTAATTTTTATAATGAAATGTGTGTCTTTTTTAGGCAGTTCAGGTAAGTAGCCAGGCCAATCCAACTAGAACAGATGCTCCCCTATATTCTCCCTCTTATAATCTGGCCCAGCCCATTGTTACCTTAGTTCTGTATTTGTTTGTCCTCCACTATCACCCGTGTTTGACACACACAGCCACGTCTCCTGGGTCTGACCATGGCTTCGGCTTCCCCCCAGCCCCATCATGCCTTGGGAAATACCCCTCCCTGCCACTAAGTCTGGTGGATGAGCCCCTGGGGCCATGGGGCACTAGACCACACACTTAACTCATTTGTGTAGGCCGTGCCAAGCAAGTAGTCCTTAAAAATATTCCTAGCCAGTTCCTGGGGGTGGTTTGTAGTTTTTCTAAACATCTAAAGGAGCTAAGAATGTTGCTTTCAGGGTGTGTTTAATTTCAATTGTCTCTGGGCCTTCTAAACCTAATTGTTAGAAATCTGGACAGAGCAAACACCGGTTGCAGCACAGGGGCCTGTGGGAGTATGGCTGCCTCACAGCAGCTGCACGCCACTGCTGGACGACACATCTCTCCCTGCCACCTCCAAGTGAGCACGGCACAGACACACTCAATCCACGTGAAGCAGCCATGCGGGCGAAAGGAGCACACCGGCAGTAGAGCCCCCGCGCCCTGCTCTTGCATGGGGTTCCACAGTGAGAACAGACGTTCAAGTCAAAGCCAGGGTTCGCAGTTCATAGTTCCCAGAGGCGTCTGTGCACGCTGGCCAGTGTCATCTCCGCCTCCCTTCACACCATCTCAGCACAGTGTCATCAGCAGGAGTCACATGCTTCAAGTTTTAGGCCAGAGAGAGCAAACGCCATAAGGATAACCCAAAGGGTAAAAGATCTGATCCCTAAACCTCAACTGGAAATCTGGCTGGTTTAGACGGCTGGATTTAGAAAGTAAACCTAATGATATTGATCTAGGCAACTCCAGAACCACAGACTAATTTCTGTTCACAGGGAAACCCTTTGAGGATGGCAGAGTTACAAAATAGATTCATTCCTGGATGATCTCTTTTTCCCTTCTTTTCTTCCTGACGAGGGCAGTCAGTCACCAACTCCCAGTGGATCCCAGCTCAGCCTGCGCCCGCGCCTCTCAGCGTGTGTTCCCCAAAACCCTGCTCCCTGAGGAAGCCCACAACTGTCATTCAGAATCCAGCTCGGACCTGAGCCCGCTTCCGCCATTCCCTCCTCCGCCCGCGTTCTCAGGGCCGGATAGCCCGCAGTACCTATGGGATCCATAGATATGGCACTCCCCGCCCCTCTCCCCGCCCCGCACCCCCCTCTCCCCGTTAGTCACAAGAAGGTGGAGACCATGTTCCACTCACCTGTCACAATACCCACGTGGAGAAGCACGCCTGCATCACCCACTCACCCGCCCTCCACCAGCGCTGATCTCAGCGCACGGCTCGACCACCCTCAAGGGGGATTCCTGCGCTTCTCATGGCAAAACTACGGCCCACTTTGACCAACGGCTTTCACGGGGCGGGAATCAGCAAACTCTTCTGCAAAGGGCAGTATTTAGTTCTGTGAGTTCTTGGGCCCCGTCACAGGTACTCTGCGGGGGTAGTGCAAAGGCAAGCACAGCAAACGCTAGTGAGAGGTGGTTTTACCAAAACAGGTGGTGGGTGGGGGTGGTTTCACCACACACTTACTTTGTTTGCTCATCTCAGTTCTAGAAACCAAAACCCCATCCCTGCCCGCCAATTATGGGATGGAAATGGGATCCCAAGGCTCATCTCTGTGCCAAAAATCCCACCTTCCCTAGCGGCCCCCACAGGGAAATGCAATCTTAACTAGACATCTGTGTCCCTACTACTGACCTCCCCCAAGCAGACAGCCGTTCACCTCTAAAAGAAACAGTGTGCTCTGTCTTCATACTGTGGCTCCAATGTACACCTGGCTTCCAGCAGTTTCTGATGTTACCAGTATAAAAACAGCATTACGTGAAAGCAGCAAAGAGAAATGAGCTTCCACGCTGAAGTGCACCGCAAGTTTCCACATAAGCTTTGGATTTTCTGGAGCTCCAGGGTGATACCTACAGCGGCGACGAGCAGCGTTCTTACCTAGACCTTCTTCTATCAATACTGTTAACCATCAGGAAAAGGGATAGGAAAAATGTGAAATAAAGAGCAGCTAACACAGTTGTAAACCTCGGGAGCGTAGGAATCATGCCTGACTCATCCTTCTCTACTGGACAGAATGCGTGGCATACTCCAAGAAATGTTTGGGAGTGAATGAAGCTAAAGACCTAGAACATTAGATCTGCCAAAGCACACATGTTCTGACTTCCCTAACATGTCCTTTAAAGTCCACAGGGTTTGGAAACGCTGCGGGTGGCGGGGAGAGGAGGCCTTGTGCTGGCCTTCCTCCAGCAGACTCACCATCTTGGGTGTTTGGAGTTAGGATCTGGGTTCGGAGGTCCTCCAGGCTGATTCCCAGACACATGCAGATCTCCTCGCGGCTATAGGGTTCAGGGTGCAGGGCGTCCTTGGTGAGCAACAGCATTGCTTCCAGACTAACCCCCAGCTTGGCCTGCACTTCTTCCAGCCTCATGACCTCGTCCCATTGTAAGCCTTTGTGCTTCGCCAGGAGCTGCAAGTTCACACCGAGACAATGGTCAGTTTTTCTTTTTTAATCTGATTGCACTGTGTTAACTAGCCAGCTGTTCAGATTTTTTTCCAGTCAACCTATCCAAATTTCCCACCATGGCTTGGAAGTGCATGCTGGATTCAGATGTTTAGAATTAAACATGCCCACGTGACACTCGCAGGCTGGCTAAATACTTGTACTAACACACACACACACACACGCACACAACTAATCTACGTTGAGTTTTTTTTAACTATCATTTTCTAATCCCCATGTAACTCATCCATAGTATCCCTCTGAGCCAAGTCCAGAGAACACTGTGCCAATCTCATCTGACTTGCTCCTGAGATGGACAGTTGGCCTGATTTCATTAAAGCACTTCCTGTTTACTACACGCCTCTTTGAAAATGGCTAATGAGTTTAAGTATCTGGGCGTTTGGAGTCAAGTCCCAGATTTTAAATGAAAACCTCATTGGTGACCTTATGAAAAATCACTTTGCTAGGTCACTGGCGTGGTAGAGCTGTATGTTTCTCCACTGTCAAGGACGGAGCACGGCTTCCAATTGTATCCACAGGCAGCCCCACCATCTGACCAGGCCTACCTACTCGCGGGAGCCCTAGTCCAGAGTAGATTCCTCTCGTTCTTCCCCAACCACTAACATCCATCCCTTCCAGGCAGGTGACAACAAAACAGCCGTGTTCTTTCCCAACTGAGGTCTAAAAAACTCACTGCCTGGACGTGAGGAAGCAGGTGCAAAAAGAAGCTGTCAAGAAAGGAGGAAATTAGGCTTTCAGGAAATGGGCATCTGATTCACTTGCCTATTCTGTTGATGAGTTAATTTTCTCTTTTTGACAGGAAGCAGGACTTACCAAGAGACAATTGCAGTCTGGCAAGGGTCACTCATTTCTGAAGAATGTTGATAATTACCTTTTTTTAATAAAAGCCCTGGCTCACATATTGGAAAGCAATTGTTTTTAAGGCACAGCTGGGAAAACAGACAAGATTATGTTTCTCTGTTCAATTACTTCATAGGATATGGTACCTCTTTTAAAGGAAAGATATGAACTAAGACCTTTCTCCTGGCCTTGTCTGCTTCATTTATTAGTGTTGCATTACAGATAACCCATTCATTCATTCATATCCTGTATTTCATAAATAGAGACAACTAAGATGTATATAATGTAATTAGTTTATATGGAAGGAGCTGATACAAGTGATCTCCTGTAGCAATACTCCCTGGCAAAACAAACTTAGAATCTAAGTGAGATAAACAACAAAGCAACAACATAACAATAGAGCTATAGGGTTCAAACTGTGCCTTTTATTTTCATAATTATTAACAATCCTCTGTGGTAATTATTATTACTCTATTTAAAAGAGAGTTAGGCGCTGGTTGCTCGTATCTGTAATCCTAGTTACTCAGAAGGCTGACATCTGAAGATACTGGTTTCAAGCCAGCTAGACAGGAAAGTTCATGAGACTCTTCTCTCAACCACCTAAAAGTCAGAAGTGGAGCTGTGGCTCCAGAGGTAGAGCACTAGCCTTTGGTGAAAAAGTCAAAGAGAGGGCCCAGGCTCTGAGTTCAAACTGGTGCCCAGATGCATACCTGCATGCACAGATAAATGCCATGTCTAAAAATCATGTAAAATCAAGATGGAAAAACACTTTTGACAGATGAATTCCTTGAGGGACAAGGAGCCAAGAAAAGGAAAAGGCAAAACATCAGAGAACACCTCTCCCTATGATAAAAGCGAACACATACTTACAACTTTTTGGTCAACCACTTCTCACCCCTGTCCACACTTGGACTCATCACACTGGCCCGGGCACATGATCCAAAAAGTACCCTGAGCCAGGGATTTGAGGAGGAAGTCTGCAAGGGACACCCGCAGCCCACAAGGATCAGTTTTCAAAGGGAGCCTCCGTCTGGGTCTGGCTTTCCCTGTAGACAGAGGTCCTATCATACAGAAGTTCACATGTGTTCCAGCTTTATGCCAGTTCAGCCCAGGGTCCACTTAGCCCTCGGCGAGGGGGTCGACACCGCCACGGTGGGCATGGTTCAGCCGAGGGGGAAAGCCAACACATGTCCCGGCAGCCGCTGCCCAGCCAGGAGCTGGGGGACCGCGCGGAGGGAGTGAAATAGGAAAGCCACTTAAGCTCTTCCAAATTTGGCTCAGGACACAGAAAGATGAGTGGCAGATGAGCACAGAGGGTGGGTGAGGTTTGATGTTGTTCAAAGTCAGCACGATGAAGGCGTCTGTCACTCGTGGCCCTGCTGACTGGCGAGCTTGGCATCTGAAAGGCAGGACTCTGAGTCACTGCATCACGAGCCATGGGTCATTTCCTCACAGGTCCCCGGCTGGGCCGCAGGGTGGGGAAATACGGGGCAGCAGCTCCTTGTCAACGTTGACCCTTCCCTTTCACTACGGGCGAGCACTAAGTCTTTCTATCACAGACCCCTTCTGGGAGGTTCCTGAGCACTGTGGGCATGAGAGGAAACAAGTGCTTTGTCCACCGCCGTGGAAAGAAGCTGTGATGAGCGGTGGCAGAACCCTGTCTTAGAAGCAGGCCCAAGACGCCAAGAATCTAAGGGCAAAGACTGGGAGGGGAAGGGGATCCTGAGAGGCCGCGGTAAGGAAGTAGAGAGGCCGAGGGAGAAGCCAATAGGAGGGGCAGCAATGACAGGCGGGAGGGGGGAGAGTGGGAGGCTGCTGGGCCTCAGATGTGTTCTACTCAAGGGCAAGAGAGCTGTGTCATCATCCCTCATCCCTTGCTAGTCACGGCTGTCAAAGGCACTAACCCCCCTGGCACTGCTGGGTTGTCCCAGATACTAACTAAAACAATAAGTCCTCTCCTACAGCCAGAAACGGCTCTTGTTCTGAGACTGGCCAGGGATTCTGGTAGGGACAGCACACAGACATGAGGCCTACTAGCAGCCAGCCTGAAAGGGTCCACCTCTGACTGCTCGCTGCACTCAGCACTGTTAACCTGCCCGTGGAAAATTATCCAAGTCTCCTTACCAGGTCAGTGGAGGGGAGAAAAAAAAAATTCTGAACGCAGCAATTCATTCGCGAGGCTCTTTCCCACACAATGAAAAGCAATCGTGTCTGATTGTATGGCTCATGTGTGTTTGTTGTGAAGTTTTCTGGCCGTTCACAATGCAAACAAAACGAAACAAAACAAAACAATCTCTAACCACCTCAATAAGCTAACCAACCACCTGCCATTTTGGTCTTTTGTCTTTTGTAGTTCCCCCCCCCCAGGGCTGAGGACCAAACCCAGGGCCTTGCACGTGCCAGGCGGGCACCATTCTGCTGGGCTAAACCCCCAGCCCCCCACCTGCCATTTGGAAGCTAACTACCATACATTTCTTTATGCATTACTCACATATACAGTTTGACATAATGGGATCATAGGTGCCTTTAGTTTAATTGTGGACATCATTTTCCTCTCTCCTCACCCCTGGAATGCATAGTATTCAAAACTACCATGGATACATTTGCCATGATGGCTAATTCCTATGGCCCCACTGTCATAGTCTCCCTATTAGCTTGTATGCTAAAGAATCAACCTGGTTGCACAAAATGGACCTATCATAATCCTCTCTGAATCTCCAGCAAATCATGGCTAACCTTTAAGGGTATCAGGGAAAGAGCAGAGGCTGAGACACACCTGGACTCTCCAGTCATTTAAACAAAATACCCCGCATTTTGGCCTGAAATTCTCTGGTATGTGGAAAGAGGCATCGAGTGGTTACCTTACGGCTATCATGAGACTGAGTAAGATAAAAATAAAACATGAATCACCTTGTCTGGCCCAAAAAAGGCATTCTAGGAGGATCCATTTCCTTTCCCCTAGCCTTCTCTTGCCTCTCTAGTAAATTCTTCCCCATTTGGCTTCCTTTTTTATATGCCCTCACACACACAAACATTCCCTATTCTCAGATTCTTTAATCATCATTTCTCTGTGACTGACACTGTCCAGCAGTGTGAACCAGCGGCCATACGCAGCACAACTAGGCCTTCACTAACCATCCCAACCCTATGGCCTCCCAAAAATTCTTCCACAGCTTCAAAAGACACTTGCAAATGCACTCCTCTTTCCTTGGTCCTCTTAACTTCCAGCGAGTCTGGGATGCCAGGCACTCTTCAAAGCCACCTGCAAGCTCTCTGCTGCATGGGCTGCGCTGCGTTGGCCCCGCTTCCCTCTCAGCTTCGGCTCCTTCTACCATTTCCTCCCTCAACTGGCTTTTCCTCTTTTATTTAGTTGAAGTCAATGCCCCAGCTTAACACAGGCCTTCTGATCTTTCAGCTGCCATATTCTTTGCTTCAGGAAGCTGAACTTAGATCTTGGGTTCAGATCCTGTCTCAAACCCAATCTGGAGGCGATCATCCTAGTCAAGCTGGAATTCCCAGTATGGTAAGATTCCATGAAGAGGTTCCACCACCTGCCTTTCCCAGTCGTCTTCCACCTTGTTGGCTCCAAACCTTTCAGTGACATCTCTATATTTGCACGCATCATTTCAGCGTGAGCCTGTAGTCCTTTCCTTCCTCATGCCTGCAGGCAGGGGAAGGCTTCTGAGGACTGACCACCCACCAGGCCGCAGGCAGACAGCTGGGAATGGCACAACCGGCCCCTCCGCACATGGGGATCACAGTCTACTTGGGGGGGGGCACGCTAGATAAAAATCACAAAGTGGAGACCATAATCCAGCTGTAATAAATGGATAGAGCTGAACATTACAGGATAGGGTGAGCATCTATTTAAAGCATTTAACCTGATACCCTTAAAGGTTAGCCATGATTTGCTGGAGATTCAGAGAGGATTATGATAGGTCCATTTTGTGCAACCAGGTTGATTCTTTAGCATACAAGCTAATAGGGAGACTATGACAATGGGACCATAGGAATTAGCCATCATGGCAAATGTATCCATGGTAGTTTTGAATACTATGCATTCCAGGGGTGAGGAGAGAGGAAAATGATGTCCACAATTAAACTAAAGGCACCTATGATCCCATTATGTCAAACTGTATATGTAGGTAATGCATAAAGAAATGTATGGTAGCTAGCTTCCGAATGGCAGGTGGGGGGCTGGGGGTTTAGCCCAGCAGAAGGGTGCCCGCCCCGCACGCGCAAGGCCCTGGGTTTGGTCCTCAGCCCTGGGAGAAAAAAAAAATAGGGCAAGGGGCAGGGAGGAAAGGGGCCCTGGAAAACTTCTCAAAAGAGTAACATGCAGGACTGGGGTATGGCTCAGTGGGAAAGGGCTTGCCCTGTATGTGTACGGCTCTGGGTTTGATCTCAAACATCACCAAAACAACAACACCACCAACAAGGGGGGAGAACAGGGGGAGAATAGTATTTGTGCCAAGAGTGAAATGAAATCTAACACCAAAGGTCTTTTTTTTTTTGTCGGTCGTGGGGCTTGAACTCTGGGCCTGGGCGCTGTCCCTCTTCAGCTCAAGGCGAGCGCTCTACCACTTGAGCTACAGTGCCACTTCCGGTTTTCTGGTGTTTTATTGGAGATAGGAGTCTCACGGTCTCTCCTGCCCGGGCTGGCTTTGAACCGCGATCCTCAGATCTCAGCCTCCTGAGTAGCTAGGATTACAGGCGTGAGCCACCAGCGCCCGGCTTACCAAAGGTCTTTTATTCAACCCGTTGCTATGGCTTCCCTCATCTCTCTCCCCTTCCAGCCCACCTTCCTGAAATCCTGCGCCCACTTCCCTTCAATCAAGTCAGAAGTTCCTACTGTCAGACTGACGTTCCTAAGATCCCTGGCCTCTCTTCCAAAGCCAAGCCTGGGAGGTCCTTCGTCCGGCTGAGAAGGAAGGCCCTGCCACACCCTGGCTCCACTGGGCACGCATCGCCTTGTCCGCTCTGCTGTGAGCCTGGAGTCCCCGTTCTCCAGAAACTCCACTCTCCTCTTGGCAGACTGTGTCTGACTGAGCCAACAGAGTGAGTGAAATTGACCACATTCCTGGGTATTTGGTTTTTCTCTGCTGAAATACAAGGAAACGGCAAAGCCCGGAGAACATTAGGCCAACTTCGCACATTCATTCTATCAGCAGACAAAGAATGAGTTCCATATGCAGCACTAAGTGACGGGAGCTGAGGAACTGGGTGGGTGATGCCCCTTAACCAGACAGGCTCTCTAAAAAGTCGCTGTAAGCTTCCCTTGGAGTGTCAAAGGACCACATGAAACTCCCTCTGTCACTGCATCTCACTAACTTACCACAGAGAGCTCAGGATGTGCAAGAGGCAGCAATACAATTCCCCTTCCATTCCTGCCTTCCCAACACACTTATTATTGGCATCACATATTTTATCCCTCAGTGTAACTAAAGGAAACGCTCCTTTATAGACATAAAATATTTCTGGAAAAGCTTACGCCATGAAATACATGTAAAATGTGAAGGATTTTGTGCCCATTAAAGATCCTTGGCTACTTGTTTAATTTAAGAACATAAACATGCGCCTCACTTAAAAGTATCACTTACGCAAGTAATAATTATAACTCTCTATTGAGTTTGTTTTGAAATGTTTTTACTTTAGTTCAAATGCTCTACAAGACTGACTTTTAATGAATCTAAGCCAATTAAGTGTGTGTGTGTTTTCAGACAAGAATTCTCTATGTAGCCCAAGCTGGCCTCAAATTCATGATCTTCCTTGCATTTGCCTCCCAAATGCTATGATTACTGGTATAGGTCACCCTGTCCAGCTTCAACTAGTTTTGAGAAGATGATGTAGAGAGAAAGAGAAAGGAAACGAGCAAAGAAGGAGCTGTCAACATTAAATCGACGTAAATGATCTTTACTGGTTTACTATACTTTCCTGTACTAACTAAATATGAAAGGTACTCAATTTCAAAAGGGGATTTTGGAAGGATGGGAAGGTATGGGAAAGTAAGTGTCATTCATTACCATCTTGTCTCGGGGAATTCTCCTGGATGGCTACTCCCTATGGCTATTTCCTATTCCTATGAACATTCCATTACTATAGTCTGGAAATGAAAAGGCCATCCAGGGGCTGGGAAGGTGGCTCAGTGGTAGAGCGCTTGCCTTGCATGCTCGAGGCCCTGGGTTCGATTCCTCAGCACCACATAAACAAAAAGAAAAAAGCCGGAAGTGGCGCTGTGGCTCAAGCGGTAGAGCGCTAGCCTTGAGCTGAAGAGCTGAGGGACAGCGCCCAGGCCCAGAGTTCAGGCCCCACGACCGGACCCCAAAAAAAAAAAAAAAAAAAAAGAAAATGCCATCCAGGTTGAGATCATCTTCTTTACCTTTTTACCTAAGAGTTAATTTTCTTATTCAGTAAGAGTGTCTTCCAAGAAAACTAAATTCAAATTGCCAAAAATGGAATCTCAAAACAGAATCTCAGCAGATGCTCCTGAGCAAAAGCTTATTTTCCTAACACCAACCTCCTGGGTGCAACTAGTATCAACAGGTTATCTTTAACTCCCTTTTATACTGAACCCTGGATTCTCATGGTTTGCAGAAGCATGATTAGCAAATGCCCTACACCGTGATGCGGTTTTCACTTTCCTTCCTCCACATTGTAAGAGAAAAACTATTCTTTTTTTTTTTTTTTTGTCGGTCATGGGGCCTGAACCCTGGGCCTGGACGCTGTTCCTCAGCTCTTCAGCTCAAGGTTAGTGCTCTACCACTTGAGTCACAGCACCACTTCGGGTTTTCTGGTGGTTTATTGGAAACTGGAGTCTTACGGACTTTCCTGCCTGGGCTGGCTTTAAGCAGCAATCCTCAGATCTCAGCCTCTTGAGTAGCTAGGATTACAGGCGTGAGCCACTAATACCCGGTGGAGAAAAACAAGTCTTTAAAACAATGTGTTCTATCTACATCAGTTAGAAGGAATGTGTTCTAAAAAAGCTACATACACACACCAAAGTACCCCTCAAATGCACTTTTTTACGGTTAAACTCAAAGACATCCTCAAGAATAGGAAGTTCTGAACCAAGTACCAGTGGCTCATGCCTGTAATCCTAACTACTTAGGAGGCTGAGATCTGAGGATCGCAGTTCAAAGCCAGCCTTGGGCAGGAAAATCCATGAGACTCTTTTATCTCCAATTAACCACCAGAAAACCAGAAGTGGCACTGTGGCTCCAGTGGTAGAGCACTAGCCTTGAGCTGAAGAGCTGTTGGATGGTGCACAGGCCCAGAGTTCAAGCCCCACAACTGACAAACAACAACAACAAAAGACTAGCACTCTAGTACTTGAGCCACAGCTCTATTTATAGCTTGTTCTGTAGTTCATTGGAGATGAGAATATTCATGGACTTTATTGTCTGGGCTAGCTTTTTGTTTAAATCTTTTTATTATCTTTAAGTAGTTGTACAAAGAAGTTCCCATTCTACAAAACAGTATATGAATACAAAGTGTCTGGGCTAGCTTTGAACTACAGTCTCAGCCTCCTGAGTAGCTAGGATTGTAGGCATAAACTACAAGCACCTGGCTTTCTTCCTCATTGTGTGTGTGTGTGTGTGTATGCGCATGTGTGTGCGTATGTGCGCATGTGCGCACACTAGTCCTGAGGCTTAAATTCAGGGCTGGGGCACTGTCCCTGAGCTTCTTGCTTAAGGCTAGCACTCTGCCACTTGAGCCACAGTTTAACTCTTGCCCTTTTTATGTGTTGGAGATAAGTGTCACGAACTTTCCTGCCTGGACTGGCTTCAAACTCTGATCGTCAGATCTCGGCCTTCTGAGTAACTAGGGTGACAGGAATGAGCACCTGGCTCTTATCTTCCTCTGGCATCTTTGGAAGAGGACTCTCAACACGAACCCATGGAATTGGTTTTAGCTCATCTGTGGCTGTGGTAGAGGATATCTTAATTTCGTGATAAAACCTTGAAAATAATATTGTGTATGTTTTGAAGTCTCCTTAGGAAAACTACACTTACTCATCAACCTCAAGATAAAAAGTCAACAAAAGTAACCCCTCAAACAAATAAGACACTAATTTCTTCCATCTCCTGAAAGAGGAAGTGTGTCCTAAAGGGGGGGAAAAACGTTCATTGAACCCTTGCTATTGAAAAGTTTACTCAGCTACTTTTCTTGAATGTAAACACTGATCCGATGCTAAGAAGAGCTTACTGTTAAAAAAACGTTTTCCTACATAATCTTTAGAAATTCATGAGTAAATTGTGGTTGAAAGCCAGCCAGGGCAGGAAAGTCCATGAAACCCTTACCTCCAATTAACCAGCCAAGAGCCAGAAGGGGAGGTATGGCTCAAGTAGTAAAGCACCAGCCTTGAGTGAAAAAGCTAAGGGACAGCACTCAAAAGCCCTGAGCTGGGGTCCCATTGCCCCTGCGCCCTCCCCCTCCTCAAAGACCTTGTGGGGCTGGTAAAGGTGACAGCGACCGAAGAGCCAGTTCTGAACCGAAAAGACTGAAAGAGCAGCAGAAGGCAGAGAAGAGTTCCTTCCTTGGCTTCCAGCCGGTCTCCTCCAGTCCTTGATTCCCCGCAATGGCATGTCGTCTCTGTGTCCCTTTCCACACTTAGCACCTGGCTAAATGCTCACCCTGTCTATTCGGTATCCTCCTACTTTAACTGTCCGTGCTGTCTGTCTGTAAATGCTGAACCCTGTCTGCTGTTGGGGGTACCACAGCCGCTTGCTGAATACTTCCGGGATGGGTCGTGTGAACTGTGGAACAGAGGACCCCAAGACTCCCTTGTGTCCCCACCAGCCACGGAGAAGTCGCTAGTTTTGAAATGACCGGGTATACCTATATTGAAAACAGCACATGCAGGGGAGCAGCAGGGGAGGGGCTGACAAGATTCCAGTGGAGGAAACAAGACCAGCTGTTGTCACTCCCCAGTGCTAAGCTAACCCACGGCCTGCTGCTCCACAGACATTCCCCGCCCCTTTCTCCTCCACGGTGGAATCCAGAGGACCTCGCGGCTAGACAGATGTACTGATTTATCTGTTTGGAAGCAAACTGCTCCGCACCCAGTGACCTTCGGCTAGAATGCCTCTGCCCTCAAAATGTTCCCCTAGAACACTGGGAAGGGAAGACATTAGTACCCCATCATGAAGTGAAAAAGAGCCTATTTGGGGTTCCACTGGTTGGTCGCGTTCGTACCTTCGCAGCCAGGCGACATTCCACCACCCTGACGTTGAAGTGGGAAGTGGCGGCTTTGTTCATCTGCACACAGCTGTTGGCAATCACAAACACCGCCCCGCTCGGGAGCTTCACGTCAGTCGCCCTCAGAGGATTGAACTCTATCAGCTTGGCCTATTGGAAGAAAAATAACAAGTGAGATGGCATTTATTTGAATTCAGAAAATACCTTAGCATCTGTGCACTTATTTTCCTGAACAAGTCTTCCCTGGAAAGGCCTTCATTCATTCACATACTATTTATGGACACCCAGGGACTGGACTGGATGCTGGAGAGGGAGAGACAACTCAGACACGGAAAAGCGGCACCTCTGCCCTCACAGCCTGCAGTGCAGAGGAAGAGGCAGGCGAGCGTCAGCGCAGCTGTTTCCAGCCTAGGTTACAGAGACACACAGGAGAAGCACCTGGCCAGGTCCTGGTGAGTGCGGTGTCCTCTGAAGAGGGAAAGCTAAACTGAATCCTACAGGATGAGCCAAACTAGAGCAGAAATCTTGAGGAAAAGAATGTCAAGAAGAAATTGCTTCTGTGAGTGCAGAGGCAACAAATAATGGGAGGGTGTTAGCAGGGCCTTGAGTTTTAAAGTCTGGCTGGGCCTTGGAGTTTGAGGAGCGAGATGGGAAGGCGGAGGTAGGAGCGGGGGCTGGGGGGGTGTCAGATGGGGAACTGAATGTTTTGTCTGCAAGGCCGTTCAGACTCTACACCTCATCTCCACGAACGGCAAGGCTGGTGCCCCCATGTCCGTTTGGCAGGCTTCGTCCAAACTACCCAAAGTGTTTTCTGAGTATTAAGGCAAATTTCCTCATGCCTTGTGTCTTTGGCTTAGGGGAATCAACAACAAATCTTCTTTATAAGAAGGAATGTAGGTGTTCTTGGACAACTGCCAAGCCTGTAGGAGTCTGATGCAAAATGAAGGCAAGATCTTAAAGAAGTGTCTGTTTCTGTTCTGGAAATGGGCGTTTTATGGGCAACAAGCAAAGCTTCTGCCCCATTTGGAGGACTTGAGAGCCAAGGGGAAGTGGTAGCGGCTGAGGAATTCATGCCTGGCTCCTACCACCGAAGCCCCAAAAATGTTGACAGAAAAATGATACCAAAGAGTAAATTACAAAAAGAGGGGCTGTGAAGAGAAATGGTAGGGGAACTAACACTTGGCTTGAAAGCCAACGTGAGAGCATGAAAAGGCCACAGGATGGAGTGATTCAGGGCAGGGGCAGCGTCGGAGGCCCAATAACTAGGGAGCCAAAATACCTGAACAACAAAGGCAAGAGAAAAATTGATGTGGGGTATGATTCCAAATACTGAAGGTAGAACAGCAAATTAACTAGCAGTAGCCCTGAGTTACAAAGCATCTGCAATCTCCTCCAGTGGAGCCTAACAGAACGCGCTGCCTGTCCCTAGCATGCTAGGGATCTCAAGGCCTTCCTCTCCATATTCATTTCCTCTCAGTTGGTATTTCCAAATAATCTGTGCCACCTACAGTTCCTTCTTCTGCAAGAAATGATATGGACTGGTCCATGCCTCCTCCTTCAGTGCCAATGTAACGCTCACTCTTGGCACAGATTTCTGCCAGTTCCACCTGGAAAAGCAAAAATTGATTTATTTGAACTGTGAATATAGTTATGATCTATTTCTCACCCACTGCTTAGTCCAGACATGACACGTAGGTTTGAACTCCAAGGCCAACTCTCAAATTCACTGGGACAACCTGCTAACTGAGGCTCTGGACTGCCATTGCACCTGGTAGGAGAACATACCAAGATCAGCTGCCAGCTCTGCTGTGGGTGTGGAATGAGAGGAGGAGACACTGCTTCTGCTCTCTCTATGAGACTCCAGAGACCAGCAACTTCCCCAGTCTTTCTCTTTAGACTCCATCCCTGTCTAGACATGTCGCTGAAACTCTCAGGTCGGCACTCATTCATCGCTGCTGCAGCTCCTTTTGTCTTCTGCCACTGGACGATTCCTTACTCAGCCTTCCTAAAGCCACACTAGGATCACAGTTTCTATACTCGAAAAGTCATGCCATCTCCCTGACATCACCATTGAACGTAAGGATAGGACCTTTCACTGGGCACTTCTTCCAACCACGATAAAGAGGCCCGATGGATGAACACAGTTCTGATCCAAACTGAAAATTTCAAGAAGACTGCTCAAGAATCTATAGCAATCAAATCCAGTTAGATCTGTCAGACTGTCTCACACATGTTAATACAGCCTGGTATTACTTCTCTCCTGCTGACCCTCAATAGCCAACTTGTTGGCCTCATTCACTGGGTTGCTTGCTACGGTAGTCACTGAAACGTTCCTCCACCATGAAACCTTCTGATTGTCCCCACGTTGACATCCACTTTCTTTGAATGCTACACATGAACGAACACATGATCATTTCATGTCTTCACTCTCACCGCTATTCAATGAGCCAGCCACTCAATCTTCTAAGGCTAGATTCAGAACTCTCTGTCTTTGTTTGACTAGAAGATATTTGTAGCATAATCATTCTGAAACATTCATAGACAGCAGTCCCTTCTTGTCTGCATGGTTCGCCAAGAGTCTTGAGTGATCTAAGGACTTCTGTATGCCCTGCGTCCCACCATGCCAAGTGCTGCTTTCATTTTGAGGATCGTGGCCCGAACACCACCAGACGGCGCTTGCAAAGTGTCAAGTTTCTTACTGGTCATGTGCATCCACTCACATTAACGTTGCCTGTGACATGAGGTAAACTTGGGATGTTGACATCGGGGGCATTGCGCGTGGCACGCAGACACGCCGAGCCACACACCTATCCATAATAGGCACATTAAAAATAAATTGGCAACCAAAAGGTCAAAACACTCCGCCTTACAGTGCAGAGGAACAGCACATACGTATACAGCACTGTATGCAGCCCGCGGTGATTCGTGAGGAGGCCTGGGCGCCCATCCCGCTGTCACCCGGGGACAGGATGCCACATTACCTCCTCCTCAACAGAAGGTGACAAGTGCTGTTACCAAGGGCCACGCATGTGCCGAGTACGCCGTGACGCTCCTTCACGCCTCCAACAGTACCACCGCTTCCCTTACACAGAGGAGACCACAGGGCTGAGACGCACATCAACTGCATCCGTCTACCCCTCGCCTGAAGCCTGTGTTCCCTGCATCCTGAGCCTCGATTACTTTCCCCAGAAGTAGAAAAGACAACCCACTTCTTTACTTCCGAGTGACGTGAAAAGACCAGATTCGCCAGTGTTTACACAGCAAAGAAACTACAGTATGAAGTCTATGCCTCTTATTTTTGAAATCTCTTGATGTGTGACAGTTGTATACGTGATGAACACAAGATATTGATTTCTCAAAACTATCTAGAGAAATGCAGAGAGCCCCTAAAAGGACCCCTTATCTTTGTATCGAGGAGACTCCACCTGCAGGACAGCGGACACCCCGGTTCCTTGGTTGCCACCTCTTGTGACACTTTCTAACAGGTTAATCAGAGAACAGGATGGACAATACCCAACAGCTCCAAATGGAGAGAATAAATAAAATGTAAATAAAGAAGTTAACGGATAAAAAAGCTAAGTGCCAGTGGCTCATCCTAGAAGCCTAGCTACTCAGAAGGCTGGGATCTGAGAATCTCGTTGGGAAGGTGGACCAGGCAGGCCGATCCAAGAGTTAGCTCCAATGAACCAGCAAAAATCCAGAAATGGAGGTGTGGCTCAACTGTTGAGTACCAGACTTAAGTGCAAAAGAGCATGAGGCACTGGTGCACACAGTGGTGCACACAGACTCTCCCGCTCTCGCTCTCTCTCTTTCTCTCTCTCTCTCTCTCATAAAATAGATGTCTCTGCATTTTACAAATGAGGGGACTTCCTAGGTTTATGGGCTGAGATTAGGCCAATGATTACTACAGCCACAGTTAAAATTCTCTTAATTGCCATACTATGTAATGTGGAGAACCATGACTACCATCTAGCTGCAGGGTTATTGTGATAATCCTAAGAATTAAATAAAAACCCCTCCAATAAGAGCAACTCACAGTGCTCTAAAGCCCTATACATTGTCTGAGTTTGTTAATTTTACCAATGAGTAAATCTGTGCAAGAATCTGAAGCCCAGTGTGAAGTGGAATATAGAACTTTTATTTTGGCTGGGAAGGTGGCTCAGTGGTAGAGCGCTTGCCTTGCATGCCTGAGGCCCTGGGTTTGATTCCTCAGCACCACATAAGCAAAAAGAAAAAAAAAAAAGCCAAAAGTGGTGCTGTGGCTCAAGTGGTAGAGCGCTAGCCTTGAGCTGAAGAGTTGAGGGACAGCGCCCAGGCCCAGAGTTCAGGCCCCATGACCAGACCCCCCCCCCAAAAAAAAAGAACTTTTATTTTTTCAAGTGTTCAGGGAAAGACTAAGATTCTGGATAGCCCCACAAAGGCCAAATCACAATCTACAGTAATAAAGTCTGAGGAACACAGCAAATTGTATGCCTTGTTTGAAGTATCCCAGACTGACTGGGGAGAGAAGTCCCTACCACTAAACAAAATACGCCTATAGTGAAAACCTCAAGTGCAGGCGCAGCAGCTGGCTCCCCAGTGAGCTAGCCCTCCCCTCTGCTGCCAACAGCAAAAAGGGCAGGTCCTAAAGGTTCGGGGAAAGCAGAAAATTGTGAAACAAAGTTAAAAAGATGTGAGGGCGATCTGGCTGTGACGTCTTGTCACCCGCTGATCACCGGACTTGATTTGGCTGATCGGTCTGGCTGGCTAAGCGGTCTCCCCTGCCTCCCTTACCATTCTCAGTTGAAGAGGCCCCGTCTTCGGTCAAGGGTATATGAGTAGCTGCACTCCCCTGCTAGAACCTCCAAACAAGCCCTCAAGGTCCAAGTTCTATTTAAGGAAACAACTACATAATTAGACAGTAGTACAAAATCATAGCCCAACACAGCGACGGCATGACCTGAACTCAGTCATTCGTGGAGGGATTCAGTTGCACCAGGATGCAAATGGAGGTAGAGAACGAGCGTCTGTCACGCTGAGTGCTGGAGGGGAGGGGAGATACGTGAGTGCTCGCGCCTTCTCTGTCCTTTGTGACACTGGATATAGAATCATGAAAACATCCTCCAAGAATGATCATCTGAGAGACTTGCAAAGGCACTAAACCAGTGCTCCGTAGCTACTTATACTCTATAAAGTCTCAACTGACTTCCCAGGGATAAGCAGCAGCTGTCAAAAACACATTAACACAAGTGTACAGAAAAGCAGGATGCTGGAAGCTAACCACAGAAAACTCAATAGGAATGCAGGCGTCCAGTGCTGTTTAGCAAAGGACCACGTCATCTTTCTACAGGATGGCTGAGGGGGCCTAAGCCTTTCCTAGTTCTTTGCACCCCACAAACACAACAAAACCTGAAAACTGTGGAGCAAGATCGGCAAAGCTCTAACAAAGCTGGGGGGGGGCGCGGGGGGGTTCACCGTCCTTCCTTCCAGTCCATTGTCTTCTGCTGTTAACCAGAGCACTGCGGCCACCGCAGCTCTCCATCCCTTCCTTCTGAGCATCATTAGGGAAAGCAATTTGCCAGAGAAACTTTGCTAATATTTGTGGCCCACAATTAAGTATCTATTCTGACTTCTGCCCTCTAAGCAATTAGAACTTTGACATTATTCATAGACCATCTTTATAGAGTTACTGGAAGTACTTAATAAGGCTACTTTGCCTTTCAGTGGTTCTCTTGGAACAGCCCAGGGACCAAAAGTCATGTGGGCTCCACAAATTAATCAGCTTGCCCATTCACTGGCCAGTGAGACTCAGGGGAACAGGGTTACACTTAACAGTCACTTCGAAGCGCTAACGATTCACGGATGTGCTGCCTAACTAAGCCTAGATATTTATATGAACAATAAGAACAAGAAAAGAGGTGATATTAATACAGTGAGATCTAACTTCGTGTAGCCGTGTTAGTAATGTTTTTAACCAATCAGATTGTTAAAAGGTGAATTACACAAAAAGAAATGTTACATCTTTTGCCTCTGAGAAGCTTAACTATTCTGAACGTACCTGAATCAAGACAGACTCAAATTACCATTGATGAGCTACACTAAGTTCAAGTCAGGACAAAGAAGGAAATCAACAGTCCCATTCATTCACTCAACCATTGTTTAAAGGGTGTCCTGTGGACAGGCGGACGACCCAGTGGCTGCTCTCAAAGAGGTTATAATAGCGACACCGTCTTCTGGTGTTTTGCTACTACACTACACGCTCCTTTGGAGACACTCTAGACTGTGCCATGGAAAATAAAAACAGTAGTCATCATGAGCCTGCTATAATTTTAATATAAAAGGAGGAGAGCATTATTTTTGCTTCATAAAGAGATAAACCTCAAATGGTGCTGTGGCTCAAGTGGTAGATCACTCGTCTTGAGCTGAAGAGTTCAGGGACAGCGCTCAGGCCCAGAGTTCAAGCCCCACAACTGACCAAAAACAAAAAAACAAAAATCTGTTAAAAAAAAAAAAAAGGAGAGAGAGATACCTCAAAGGAATCAGTAACTTTTGCACTCTTTTACTCCAAGAACAATTGAGGATAGTGAGAATCAGTTTCCACAATGAGCATACCAGATACAACTAATAACCCTGACGATTAAGACTGACAAGTTCCAGTCAGTACTACAAGAGAAAGAAATTTTTTAAAAATGGAACTCAGTGATGGGTGACAATGTTGTCAGACACCTTGTATTCAGATACTGTTTTGTAGAATGGGGGAAAAAAATTGGAGCTCAGATACTAAAATCAACAGAAACTAGAGGAGCAAGGTTCTGGAAAAGGACACTTGAAAACCTGCTAAAATCCCCAACCATCAAACAGTTGGAGAGATGGTGTCTCACCAGGACAGAAGGAGATTGTTCCACTGCAGAGTGCACGGTGGAAGGAACTCAGAGGGCAGCACTTCGGACACTGGAAATGCCCCGGGGGCAGAGTCCGTCTCTGAGTTGGTGTACATAGTAAGTAGCAGATCCAGGACTTGGATCCAGAACTCAAGAGACTTGGCTCGTGCTTTTAAGCATAATATTACATTTTACCCTTAAGAGAAGAATGTGGGGAATGGATCACAAGCTCCAATTTCAGAAACTCCAAATTTTGAGTTTTCTGTCCTTATTTCTCACTAAGGCAGACAAATACAATTTGTTACATCCCTTTCATTGTTTAAATTCCTTTTAAAAAAGGAAAAGAAGTGGGAAGAAGCAGTAACTATATACCAATGTAACTGTTATTGGGAAGATGTGTGAGAGCGCTGCTGAAGAAACCCATTCCTGTGGGAAGGTGGCGGAAGGCGGCCTGCTGAGCCTGATGGACTGGGACAAGCAGATGACCCTCGTCACTGCTACTGAAATGCCAGAGGTCTCCGATGCCTGTGGTGAAGACTGGTGCTACTTCCTGGTCTGGCAGATGGTTATTTGGTTCTGATCTTCCCCAAAGGCTAAATAATGATGAGAATAAGGCCTGGGTTGCAGGTCTACAATCTGTGGCTTGGTAAATGTTATCTTGGAACCGCACATCCCTTTTCCAGGGGCCCCACGTGCTCCATGGCTGGGGGTGAGAGGTCTTCATATTATGTTTCCAGCAATGTAGTCTTGTCTGTTTTGAAACCAAAGTGTAGAACTTTTGACTATAAATCAATATAAACCCTTCAGGAGAAGGTAAAGAGAGGGCACTCAGTGATTATTATTTCCCTTTCCAACTTAGTAACAAGCATAAAACACCTTAGAATTAACACCTAGTAACTCAGATAACACAGACTAAATACAGATATAGACACAAATCAAAAAGAAAAATAATTTCCCTGAACCATCATCTGAATCAACCAAATACATAACTCAACCTATGCATTTGCCTAAGACAAAGGAGTTCATTGGAAATGACTGTCAATCAGGACTACTTAATTGATTTTAAACTTCTGGCTCAACAAGCAAAAAAAGAATATCATTCTACTATTTTATGACAGATATACAAGGCTTATCTTCTTCCTCCAATGGTCTGAAATTAGAAGGCAGAAATATGCACCAACCTTTAATGGAAATAAATTAGGGATAAAAGAGAGGTCTTGGTAGCCACTGCCCCTCCCCTTTGGTAGCCATTTACATGACCCAGGAAGGCGTCCCATGTCTTCGCCTCCTGCACCCCATTACCACCTCCCTGTGTCATAGCTCCATCTGAAAATTTAAGAGGCAGGGAGTGAAATCCAGAATATTCTAGAGTAGAGTCCAAGAGGAATGGGGCTGCTGTGATAGCTCTGTTGATGCCCATACTGTGTTTAGGAGACACACTTCTGTATCAGAATACAATGACTGGCAGAGCCTGTTAACCTGCACAAATGCTTAAACTGAGGTCAACACTTTCAACAACTGGAGTGGAACGGTCCTTGAATAACTAGAATGGACTACAGCTGCAGGAGAGGACAGGAACTTACCAGAGGTTGAATCAGCCCTTATGAATAGCACTCCTCAGTAAATGGGGATGAATGAAATAAATTATCAGAACAATAGCCTTTCAAGTAGCAATATTACAAAAAAGCCAAAATAATTATTTACATTATTACTGCATTAACTTAATACAGTTACATTACACTGCATGATCCAAATCAGTTAAGACGAGAGTCTCTGCTGAGACAAGGATTTTAAAAAGGGGTGGTGTCGATGCTTGAAAACCTTGCAGCAGGGGCTGGGAAGGCGGCTCAGTGGTAGAGCGCTTCCCTTGCATGCCTGAGGCCCTGGGTTCGATTCCTCAGCACCACATAAGCAAAAAGAAAAAAAAAGCCAGAAGTGGCACTGTGGCTCAAGTGGTAGAGCGCTAGCCTTGAGCTGAAGAGCTGAGGGACAGCACTCAGGCCCAGAGTTCAGGCTTCACGATTGGACCCAAAAAAAAAAAAAAAGAAAGAAAACCTTGCAGCAGTCTGGAGGAAGACATCTGCAATGCACAATGGAAAGCACTAAGGGGTTAAACTGAGATCCTCTAGGGCAGGGAGCATGAATCCAAGATAAGGGAAAATCCATTAAACCATTTTTCAACTCCGGACTTAACCCACAGTCCCGGTCAGTCATCCCGCCAAAGCAAAGCATGCCAGGTGACTTGGATGGTACTGAGTGAGCAAACACATGGTCAGCGACCAACACAAGCCTCCCTCTGCCTCCTGATGAAGAGGGTACTCATAAGCCAAGGCCAGCACTGTTTATCTTTCTTTCCCATAAGGCACGAACTACACAGCTATAGAAACCAAAAAAGATCAAATGACAGTCCTGACTTCTATCAACACCACCCACCCAGAAAGAGAAAACAAAGGTTAATGCACACAAGAAAGCATGCAAATGACAGGTGGCCCTGTCCTCAGCCGGGACACTCCAGTCCACCTGTTCCCTTTAGAAGCTTGGGCTGACCCCCCCCACACACACACACACGCACTCATCCCGGCCGGCTGGCAGGATAAATATGTACTCATCTACTCACATATACTACCGTTGACTGCTTTTCATCTAACAGAAAGCATTTTAACAAACTAAGCCTGGGAAGTAGAAACCCCTTAAAAATTACAATAATTAGAGGTACGCAGACATGTAAATATTTGTTAGGCAAACCAAATTTGTGTTGCCTGGCATTTTCTTTGGAGCCTGCCCATGTCATTACACTGAAATGTGATATATACAAATGCTGAGCGACTGCAAGTGAAATAATGTGACCCTATATACAGTGACGGTTTAAAATTACATTGGCTTTGGTTATTTTTATGTTAGACATCTCAGTTTATTCCAAGCTTAGTACATTTTGTTTCCCAGGCAAAGCAGTGGAGGAAAACATAAAAATACTTAAAACAACACTGCAACAATGAGGAGTTTTAACTCCTTTAAAAAGCTGTGAATTTGTCATTTTAAGTCATCAGTATTTTCATTAATTCAACAAACATGCACTAAGGATTGTATCTAGTAAGACTCATAATGGAATAGCTAAACATAATGGGTGTTTAATAAATCTTTCATAACTTAGTAACAAAGTATATAAGCAGTGGATCTATATGTATCTCAATATATATTTTTAAAAAATCGGAACAAAAACAGTACTATTGGGGAAACAGAAGCCAGGTGACTCACCAGGAAGGGGTCATCAATACAGTTTTCCTTCAGTGGGTATTGGGGGAAGAAGTGTTAGGCTCCATCCAATAATAAGGCAACCATTTGATAAGCTAAAATTGTGGAAATCTGACAAAGTAAAAAACCTCCTTAAAAAATGTCATTGTCCAATTTGCCTTGTGAAGGATAAAATGTGGTTGTGACTTTAACTAGGTAATGTGAAATATGTGAAATTTATGTAACCACCTAATCTCGATTAAAAAGAAAAAATGTCACTGTCACCAGGTGCTCGTAGCTGATGCCTGTAATCCTACTCAGGAGGCTGAGATCTGAGGATTGCAGTTCAAAGCCAGCTGGGGTAGGGCGTCCATGAGACTCATCTCCAATTAACCATCAGAAAACCAGAAGTGGAGTTGTGGCTCCAAGTGGTAGAGCGCTAGCCTTGACTAAGAAGAGCTCAAGGACAGTGCCCAGACCCAGAGTCCAAGCTACTCTGTGAGACCTTGTCTCAAAAATAAAACAAAAAAGAAGGTGGAGGACTTAGCTGCTACATTAACAATCCACTTAACTGTGTTTATAATGTGTTTTGCCACAGATGGATAATCATTAGATTTTACATTATTGTCACCAAGTAACAATTTTATCCCCAAAGCTGAAGCAAATCCACAAAAACATCTAAATATAACAGCACTCTACATTAGAACATAAATGCATGTTCCTAAGGGAAACGATTTAGTCTTAAGGAAAAGTTACATCTTTTAAATTTTTCTGATACTTTTTTGTTTTACCATCTCATTTTCTTTCGCAAATAGTGTGCTTTATCATCAAATTTAGTTATTACCACCTTATTTAAAGAACTAAAATATTTATAAAATCTGACAATTTTATTTTAAATGCAAGCTCAACTATAAAGGTGAAAAGGAATGTAGAGTCCTAACTGAATGTTTACATGCTTTACAAAGCAGAATCACAATTCTATCTGAGGAGGAAACTTTAATCAGATATTCTCTGGGAGCCTCATAGCCACAGAATCATGGCCAACTTTACCTTCCTTGTAACCTACCTAAATTGTAGGAGATTACAGGCTTTGATGACCACACATAAAGTTCCACAGATCCTGCTTCCTCTTGATTTAAATAAACACAGTGGAAATTAACAACTGTTAACAGCCCAGAATGTCGTCTTCTGTGGGGTATTACCAAAGATCTTTGAAACAATTGTATTTTATTTGCATGCTTAAAGAATTAAAACAGTCTACTGGAGGAAGAGTAACCTGGGTGGCGCTCATTAATCCATCATTTGAAAGTGATACCAGAGCCAGCCAGCCTGCTGGTGTTTGTTGGGAGACCAGACTGTTTGCTGATGCGAAGCAGGCCACATGGGTGTTAACGACACATCCTGAGTTTCTGGAAGTCGAAGTGAAATGAAATGGGATCCCAATTCCTGCTTCCACTATTGCTCCAAGAAGTCCTGAGGGTCCATGGGAAAGAGTTTAATTACAGGGTAAAGCTTGCACAGGAAAAACTACTTTAACATGTCCATCTGCAACTCAATAGACTGCACATCTGAAGTGAGGAGAAAATGTTAACTTTGCCATTCATGAATCCAGAAAACATTATCTTCCTGGTCTAAGGGTTTATTCTTTAAAGAGTTACTATTGAAGAAAATGAACAAGATACATAGTAAGAGGTTAATGGTACTTGGAAACTGTTTTTGCTAAAAAGTACTGCAAATGTCCACAAGGTAACTAAAAGCAGGGAAGAAGCCTGCCGTTCGTGCCTCCATTAGAAATCTGTCTGCTTGGAGCCAGTCTCTTCCACACCCACTTTGGAGCCACTGTGGATTCTAGGATGGCCTAGACTGATGGATAAACATCTTTTTTTTTTTTTTTTGTCGGTCATGGGGTTGAACTTTGGGCCTGGGCGCTGTCCCTCAGCTCTTCAGCTCAAGGCGAGCACTCTACTGCTTGAGCCACAGTGCCACTTTCGGTTTTCTAGTGGTTTATTGGAGATAAGAGTCTCACGGACTTTCCTGCCCGGGCTGGCTTTGAACCGTGATCCTCAGATCTCAGCCTCCTGAGTAGTTAGGATTACAGGCATGAGCCACCGGCGCCCGGCTTGGATAAACATCTTGTAACCAGAGTGGAAGCCATAATCCAAGCAACAATGATTTCCTAACCAAGAGGAGGTCCTGTCCAACCATCCTGAGATGACGATCAATTGGACACCTTTGACTACAGAAACATCTCTGTCTTGGACTGTTAAACTATGGGTATCTATCTTCTCCTTCCCCAATTCTTCCTTTATCAAACCTAAAGCACATGTCTGTACTTTTTTTGGTTGGTCATGGGTCTGGGCACTGTCCCTCAGCTCAAGGCAAGTGCTCTACCACTTGAGCCACAGTGCCATTTCCAGTTTTCTGGTGGTTTATTGGACTTTCCTGCCCGGACTGGCTTTGAACCCTCATCCTCAGATCTCAGCCTCCTGAGTAGCTACGATTATAAGCATGAGCCACCGGCGCCCGGCATCATGACTGTACTTCTGAAATCTCTTGTACTTTTAAAAACCAAAGACAACTTAATTTGTAAAAGAAAAAAAATCATTCTTCCCCTTGGTCAATCATTTTGGGGTTATCTAGCTAAAATATTAGCAAATTACTTTTATATACCCCTATTTCTCACAAGGCAGAAGCGAATGATATAGGCATTGGACTCACTAAATTATATTATCTTTCTAGTCTCACTCCTTAGAGTTATCACCTAGAATTTGATCCTCATCTCTTATGTTCAATCATCAAAGGAATTAGAATAATTGAGTTGGAGAAAAAAAAAGTCACAATGTACTAGCTCAAATGCTTCCCAATTCTGAAAAAAGTATCAAGACTTATAAATTGCTCAATGTGCTTTTAAGAGAGTGAGCTATTAAAAAGTTAATAGAAAAGTACTCAGAAGAGAAAACAAAAAACATGTCTATAAAAACCAAGCCTAAAAATTAAATTTGGAGAAATAGGGAAATTTAGTAAATGACACTTTCTTAGATTTCTCAAAAGTAATAAATTACAAACACAACCTTTTCAAGGGATGTGGGACTTTGCAAATTAGATAAATGTCCTTAAGTTTTAAAAATTACTATTGCAAAACATTTTACTGAATGAATGTCTGCTAAATGCCATTAGACCTGAGAGTGGCCACGTTTCAGCATTACATTCATGTGGAAAAGTATTTATTGAATTTAAATTTTATTAACTTGAGGACTATAAGTTTGAAAGAGGAAAAAAAAACTTTTCTAATCATTTGAATTTTCCCTATTTGAGGTGATGCATATGTTAACAAGCTTTATTTAATTATCTATATTGTATTCACAAATGTACTTAAATTTAATGACAGGAAATATGCAATGCAACTTTGAAATGCTTCACAATGATTTATAGTGCAGGGCTTTTTTTTTGTCTGTCTGTACAGCCATGGGAAAGCTGGATTTCACTATTAGTCCTCACATCCTTTTTGGTGGTGGTTGTTCTTTCTTTTTATTCTCCTTTTTAACTGATTCTTTTACTTTAATTAAAACTAAGAGCACTCTGCCCAGAAATAAAAATATGTGTGGTTAGTTAAAAGGTTTGGTTAACCCAGTTTCGCCATCTAGTGGACACTAAAATTACAAAGTTTGTTTAGGCAATAAATTTCTTATCATCCAGTTTATTATACAAAGTAATTGTGAGCAAGAAAAAGAGAAAATGGCCATGATGCTAAGTGAGATGAACCCCAAGATATGGACACAAGAGATCATTCTTTGTTGTTTTTCATGTACTATGTGATGTTTTATCTCCTTTGTATGTTCTTCCTCCTATGGTATATCCCCTGTTGTCACTGTACATATGTCTAATTTGGGGAGGGGAAGGGGAATAATAGAACGCTGAAACAAGGACACAGGATGACTCGTTGCAATAATGATACCCACAAGGCAGTATATTGGAAATGATCTTTACAAATTCAGGTGGGGGTGGGGCGGAGGATTGAGGGAGGTGTGGGAAGGAAGGGATAGTGGAGAACAATAAGGGAAGGGGTAACAATGCTCAACAAGAAATGTGCTCATTGTCTTACTCATGTAACTGTGACCCCTCTGTACAGCATCTTTACAATACGATTTTTTAAAAATTTAAAAAGTAAAAAAAAAAAGTGGCAGGGGTTTTCCTACCAAAAGATTTTTTTTTTTTTTCCTGGTCATGAGTTTGAAAACTCAGGAGCTAGACACTGTCCTTGAGCCTCTCTGTGCTTGAGCCACAGTGCCACTTCTGGCCTTTTCTGTGTATGTGGTACTGAGGAATTGAACCCAGGGCTTCATGCATGCTAGGCAAGCACTCTACCAACTGAGCCACATTCCCAGCCCCCAAAAGAATTCTTAATTAGCAATACCAAGAGATTCATGTTCAACTGTGACACTGTAATACTATTTAAACCATAGTGTTCAAATTATGTTAAAATTTAGACACAGTGGGTATCATCAAGAAAACAACAAGTGCTGGCAAAGATGTGGAGGGAAGAGGGAAGAAAGAATCTTTATGTTTGTGGGAATATAAATTAGTCCATATCCACCATAAAACTCAGCATGGAGGTTCTTCACTAAACTAAAAATAAGCCCAGCTAAACTACAAGTGAGCCATCGCTCAAGCTGCTTGGGAGGCAGAGATCAGAAGATCATGGTTTGAGACCAGCACAGGCAAGAAGTTTGTGAGACTCCATCTCCATCAATGGCATGTGCATGCCAGCTATCCCAGCTTCAGAGGAAGCACAATAGTTGAGCACAGTAGCACATGTCAAGCATCCCTAGCAATATGGGAAGCTCAAATAAAAGGTTGGCAGCTCAAGCCAGCCTTGGCACAGAGCGAGACCCTACCTTGAAAATAAGCATTGATGAAAGAAAGGGTCTGAGCAGGCCTGAGGCAGTAGTGCCCTTGCCTAGCAAGCACAGAGCTCTGAGTTCAATCCTCAGTACTGCCAGGATACATAGCTAAAAAATAAGTGACATAAAAATAGCCCATGCGCCTACTGTATCACCCATGAGCAAATATCAGGAAAAATGTAATTCAACACACAGCAGAGTACTTGGAACACCATTCATAATCACCAAGCTACAGAATCAGCCCAGGTACACAAAACCACTGAATAGGTAAAGAAAATGTGGCATATTTACACAATCGAATATTATTCAGGAATAAATAAGAATGAAAATACTTTTCTTTTCCAGGAAAACAAATGGAACAGGAGATTATCGTGTGGAACAAGATAAGCCAGCTCAGAAAAACAAACATCACATGGTTTTGCTCGTCTGTGCAATCTATACTCCATAATGATGACAATAATATGACCTGATTGCAAAAGGGGGACTGTTGAGTAATGGGGTGGGGAGAAGAGGAGAGGCCAACGTGGGTGACAACTGAAGTACATCATACATATGTAAGAACTGTTATGTATAGGGAGGAGGAGTTAAGAATAATAGAGCAGGTAAATTAGACCAAAGTACATTATATGGACATATAGAAATAGCACAATGAAACCCCTTTATACAAATAGTTACTCTTAAAAAAAAACATTTTCTGTCTTTGTGTATGGTATATTCGTGTGTATATCTTTGGGAGGGCTGGGGAAAAGGCACAGAACTTGAGGGAAAAAAAGAGGGAAGACGTGCAGCAGTGGAGCTCACTGGAGACTATACCACGTGTGGGTGGAGAAGGAGGGAGAAGCTGGAAGAGAATAAGGGAAAAGACACTGTAGGAAAGGAAACGTTACCTAACTCATGTAATCGAAATCTCTCTACAGACCTCCTTTACAATAAGTAATAACAAATATAAATAAAAAGATGATAAATCAAAAAACATTAAAAAGGTTAAGATAGCTTTTAATGTTTTTGTTTCCAATAAGATCTATTCCTGGCCAGGTACAGGTGGCTCAAGTCCGTAATCCTAGCTACTCAAGGAGGCTGAGATCTGAGGATCGTGGTTCAAAGCCAGCCCGGGCAGGAACGTTCATGAGACTCTTATCTCCAATAAACCACCAGAAAACTGGAAGTGGCACTGTGGCTCAAGTGATAAAGCATTAGTCTTGAGATGAAGAGCTGAGGGACAGCGCCCAGAACCAGAGTTCAAGTCCCAAAACAACCAACAACAAAAATCTATTCCTGAAAAAAAATCCATTAGAATATTTACATGTAAGTATGAGTTTAATTATTTTTTGGGGGGGGGTCTGGTCGTGGAGCCTGAACTCAGGGCCTGGGCGCTGTCCCTCAGCTCCTCAGCTCAAGGCTAGCGCTCTACCACTTGAGCCACAGCGCCACTTCTGGCTTTTTTCTTATGTGGTACTGAGGAATCGAACCCAGGGCCTCACGCATGCAAGGCAAGCGCTCTACCACTGAGCCACCTTCCCAGCCCCTATGAGTTTAATTATTATGAACTTGTTCATACAATTAATCTAAGAATTGCTTCAACCCTTAGATCTCAGAATCTTAGTGCAAAAAGAGACATCAAGGGGCTGGGAAGGTGGCTCAGTGGTAGAGAGCTTGACTTGCATGCGTGAGGCCCTGGGTTCGATTCCTCAGAACCACATAAGCAAAAAGAAAAAAGCCAGAAGTGGCGCTGTGGCTCAAGTGGTAGAGTGCTAGCCTTGAGTTGAAGAGTTGAGGGACAGCGCCCAGGCCCAGAGTTCAGGCCACACGACTGGACCCAAAAAAAAAAAAAAGAGAGACATCAAAAATTACTGAAAGCCTAAGCTGGCTTATTTTTACCAGATTTGGATGGTAATGTCATTCCCTCTTAAACTGGGGGGTGGGGGTGGGGGTAGTAATAGAGCCAGCATGCAGACTCCAAATTCAGCTTTATTTTTGTACTTCCACTGCTTTCTTTGGAGCAAAGTATCCCTTTTGTACTTTTCTCTAATTTTTAAATGTCATAGGAGAATGTGGTTATTTTATAGATGACAATGTAATAATTCACTCAGGTAATCCAATCCAATTGCCTCATTCATGCCAGACACTGTAAGAAAGTGACAGAAAAGCTTCTGAGGTTGTTAACTATGTTCTGGACTGTTGCACTTTATTCTTCCATTTGAGATGAGAAAGTCATTCCTACCATGAATTACAAGAGGCTGGCTTACTCAACCACAGAGAAGAGGAATGAACCTGAGCCATCCACCCCATGATGGCGCCCTCCAGGTAGTGGTGGTGTTTTATTGATGAGAATTGGCGTACTTAGTCTTAAGGCTCAATGTGGGCATCAAAAATGCCATCTACCCCCTCTTCTGGCTCCACACCGTCCAGAGTTGCCAGCAACAGGGCTGTACTAGGCTCCCTAAGGCTCTAGAGGCGGGACACTCTGGTCTAAAAAGTTGGCCATGGTAGAACCTCACTAGCATATGGATCATGGTACAGTTCTTTGAAATTTCCCACGTGCTAAACAGATGCGAGGCTGCATTATTCATAATTCAAAAAAAAAGGACATATCTTACTGCCCAAATTCGATTAGAAAAATATTACTGCTTACAATACACATCTGTCACAACTTTGGTTCTTTGGGGTAAGTTTCTGAAGGTAAAAGATCATGCACAAGGAATACTACAGAGTGCTGCAGTACATTTCAAAGGGGGAGAAATCCTGACTGTAAGCCTTGATTCTGTCAGGCTTTTCTATGAACTTATCCTTTACTTCCAAGTGAAACAAAATTATGGAGAATACACTCATCTCACCAATGATAAAATTAAATGCATGTACAATAGCCTCACCCGATGTGTTAACAATGACTGAAGTGACTTTTGCTTCAGAATCATTATTTTAAAAGAAGTTAAAAAGCTAGGCGTGGTAGTGCACACCTGAAACTCCAGCACTAGGCAGGCAGAGGCACAAGTCCAGGGTAAGCCTGGGCTAAATAATACACATTATAACAGACTGTCTCAAAAAATAAAAAAGTCTAACAGAAAGTGGACTTTCAAAAAATTAGATACTTGTAATACATAACAAATTAATGGTTAACATTTAAAGAGGTCTTGTAAAATAATAAGAGTGCAATTAATGAATAGGAGAAAATTAGCTGAGGAGCTATACCTTCAAATCCCAAAACAGACACAAGCAATAAAAGACATGGAAAAGGTGATCATGCCCATCTTATCAGGTTGGAAAATATCTTTAAATGGATAAGAGTATTGATAAGGTGAAAGGAAATTTGTTGCAGAGTAGCTGGTAAAATCTCTCTAGATGGCAAACTTGACAGTGCATTGACAGTTGAAACGGGACTATTTTTTCTGTCAGTCTTGGAGCTTGAACTCAGGGCTTGGCGCAGTCCTTTAGCCTCTGTGCGCTCTACCTCTTGAGCCATAGCACCATCTCCACCTTTTTTGTGTGTATGTGGTACTGAGGAATCTAACGCAGGGTTTGATGCCTACTAGGCAAACACTCCAGCACTAAGCCACATTTTAAATTTTTATCTTTAAGTAGTTGTACAAGGGAGGTGTCACTTAACAAGGCAGTTTATGAATATAATGCATCCCCTTCAACAATCTCACCTTCCTTTGGCCCATTCCTTCTCTTACATTTCTCAATGTATATCCATTGAGTATAGATGGTATATACAACGGTATATAAAATGAATTCTTGACTGCCTCCTTCATTTCTATCCCTTTCCCCTTATCCTCTCCCTAACCCACTGCTTCCAAGTACCTATTTCCTGGTACTTATTTTGCTGGGCTTTGACTTAGTCTTTCTAAAAAAATTGTACTGAAGTATTTAAGCTCTCCATAGCGTCTAGGGGACCCTTTTTTAATCCAATAATTTCATGTCCTAGGATTTATGCCAAAGAAAGAAATAAGCAAGTGTGAAAGTAATTGTGCATAAGAATATTAAGTTGTATGCTAGTAGCACTCACGTCCAATCCTAGCTACTGAGGAGTCTGGGATTTAAGGATCATACTTTGAAGCTAGCCCAGGCAGAAAAGTCCATGAGACTCCTATCTCTGATGAACTTTCAAAAAGTTAGAAGTGGAGAGTGGTTAAAATAGTAGAGCACTAGCCTTGAGCAAAAAAGCTCAAGGACAGAGGCCTAAGGCTCTGAGTTCAAGCCAAAGAAATGGCACCAAAAAAAGAAAAAGAGAGAGACAGAGACAGAGAGAGAGAGGAAGAGAGGGAGGAAGGAAGAAGGGAGGAAGGAAAGGAGGAAGGAAGAGAGGAAGGAAGGAAGGAAGGAAAACAAAAGAAAAGAGAGAGAAAAGAAAAAAAAGAATCTCAGCAAGTAGAAACATATTTTGTAAGAAGAGCAAAGGGGGAGGGCACACAAATGGCGGGAGGGAGGGTGAGCAAACAGAGTCAGTATATTCAATATACATTATGCAAAAAATGAACTACATAACTTGAGGGTAGGGATAGGAGGGGAAAATAAGAAAGGATGAAGGAAGGGGTGACAATGACCAAGAAGCATTGTACTAATACCCTGACTTATGGAAATGTAACCCCTCTGTGTAACTACATAGAAGCAGATACATGAAAATCACCCACTTCCATCTCTTTTCAGGACTTCAGAAGTGTCTCGGAATGTAAAAACACCCTCAGGGTGTTTGTTCCCTGTGTCTAGGTAAAAGCCTGCTTGAGTGAGAAAGCAATCATTTTTGGATCAAACACTGTGCTGAAATCCAGGCAACTGTACTCACAAGTGACTTGTCTTTAATCACACTCTATAAATTCTCTAGCCTCACTATTTTCTCTGAAAAAGTTGAAGACGACTAAAACTTACAAAGCTACCAGAGACTAGAGATGATGTGTTTAAAACAACCAGGTGCTTCATAGTAACAGGGGAAAAAGCATCTTTCACTCCTTGTTATTGTTGTTATTGGTGGTGGTGGTGGTCATGGGGTTTGAACTCTGGGCCTGGGCGCTGTTCCTCAGCTCTTCAGCTCAAGGCTAGTGCTCTACCACTTGAGCCACAGTGCCACTTCCCATTTTCTGGTGGTTTATTGGAGATAAGAGTCTCACAGACTTTCCTGCCTGGGCTGGCTCTGAACCCTGATTCCCAGATCTCAGCCTCCTTAGTAAGTAGGATTACAGGCGTGAGCCACCAGCAACTGGCCACATCTTTCACTCTCAAGTAAATCCTAATATAGAACTTTTAACTTAAGGTTCAAGTTGTTTTAGTAGTATCTTTAAAATGCTACTAAGATATCTATCTCTTAACCTGCAGTGCAAGTTCTAAACAGTCTCCAATTGGTTACCCTTTTTTGTTGTTGTTGTTGTTATTGTTGTTGGTTGTAGGGCTTGAACTCGGCCTGGGTACTGTCCTTAAACTCTTTTGCTCAAGGCTAGTACTCTGCCACTTTGAGCCACAGTACCACTTCCAGTTTTCTGAGGGTTAATTGGAGATAAAAGTCTCAACGGACTTTCCTGCCTGGGTTGGCTTTGAACTGAGATCCTCAGATCGTAGCCTCCTGGTAGCTAGGATTACAAATGTGAGCCACCAGTGCCCACCTTTATACTTTCCATTCAAGTCTCTTCTCCACTCAATTTCCCTTTTACTGTTCATAAGACCAATACACTTCTAAAACTTTCTATAGCTATAAAACATACCCTGGCTGCTTTTGTATTTTCTTGCTACTTAAATCTCCTTCCTTACTAAACTCTTCCCCTGAACTTTTCTAAACACTCCTATAAGGAAGCTAACGCAAATGCCGTATTACTCCACAAAGCAGGACAAGATCTAGAGAGACAAAGCCAGGGCTCAGGTGTGGGGAGCCTCCAGTATCAAGTATCAGCCTGGGAGACAGAATAGGGCAATTCCTGGAAAAGAATGATGGAAACCGATGGCAAGCACTGTGGCATTTGGTGGGGGCCAGTTGAGGACCTTGTTATTTAGCCTCCTATTTCCTACCTTAGCATTTTTGGTGCACACAATGAAAACAGGAGTAAGGTAAGGGCTACCCCCATAGGTGGTATACTTAATATCACCCACATTGTTGCACTTAATATAGTGTTTCTCTTTTTTGCTGGGTGTAAATCAAAGTTTGGAGACCTCCAAACACAATGATCTCAAAAGTTCAAAGAACTGCAGGCAGCCAGGCATTGGTGGATCACACTTTTAATCCTAGCTACTCAGGAGGCTGAGGTTTGAGGATTGTGGTTCAGAGCCAGCCTGGGCAGGAAGGTCCATGAGACTCTTATCTCCAACTACCAGAAAACTGGAAATGGCGCTGTGGCTCCAAGTGGTAGAGCGCTCACCTTGAGCAAAGAGAGCTCAGGGACAGTGCCCAGGCCCTGAGTTGAAGTCCCATGATCAATACCCTCCCCCTGCATAGGATTTACAGCAAAAAATTCTTCAAAACCACTTGGAAATGGTGACCTACAGCCTCCAGTCTGCTATTCTCTAACTAGTTGTGTTTGCCTTCGTTTATGCTAAAGGTAAACAAGTATTTAGCCTAGGGAAGGAAATGGAAAAAACCAAAGGTGGCATAAACAACCTCTTGGGAGGAAGGTTTCTAATCCACAATCAAACAGATTAGTCATAGCACCCAAGTGAACCCAAACCACTCCAAAATGATTAAATAAATGATTCAGTCTCCAATTTGCCTCTTCAAAAAGAATACAACCAGAGACATAAGCGCCATCCTTCATTACCTAAAGAAATGTGGTATCTTCTTACTTGGTAAAAACTATGAGAATGGCTTTACGTTTCCATTATTAACTGAAAATTTCCAACATATTTGAACACAGGCCACCCAGGGCTAACACTAAAGCTTCCCAGTTTTTGTAGTAGTGAGCACCTGGCTTCAGTCCATGTTCAACACTTAATTAAGAGATTCTTTGCAAAGATTGTACTCTGGATTTACCATCTTCGAAGAGGCCAGCTGCTGCAGTTCATTAACAGTCAACATCTGGCTGGAATGTTCTAAACTACTATTTTCCTTAACTATTATATGGATGAGGTTTTTGTTATTCTACACAAACTGAAACAAGGTCCTTGTATGGACCTCTAAACATAATAATTAGTGACAGTGCAAATTGGTTTCTGATTTTTCTTATACCATGTAGTCAGCTGCTATTAAAACAATCAAATTATATGTTAAACCTTTGAATAACTGTGAGGTCGTTTTCATTTTATAATGTAGACATGTCTTTGCACAAGGTCTCATCCCATAGGTCAAAAATTATTTCACCCAGATGTAGTTATATAGAAAAAAAAACAAAAAACAGCCTTCAGCTTCAAGGAAGTGGCCCTTATAAACTCAAGAAAGTGAAGACTGGGACATACTTGGCTCAGAACTTTGAACATTCCACTTCTGCTGCCGAACCTCAGAGGTCCCCTGCACAGGATGGGTTTCCAACTTCAAACACATCCCTCTGAGAAGAGACGCAAGCCATGTCTACCCAGTTCATTTGCCCCTGAAATTAAGTTAACTAAATCTGTTCAGAGACTTAACCAACTAGAAAACATCCCTGTAGTCAAATAAGTTTTTAAAAGGAATTTCATGAGGCTGCATAAGAATTTCTAGGCCTCAGCTGACACATATTTATAAGTCTGGCTCAGAGAGCTGTTGTAACACACAAGTGGGTCCCCTCTGCCTGAAATGTCCTTGGGCCCCTCCCAGAACTTCATGTCAAGACACAGTCTTCTCTTTCTTAAAAAAAGGTTTTAGAACTCACCACCTATTTAAAACCTCTCTGTCGAACTTAACCAAGAAGCCATTATTTCAGCTTCATTTCCCATTTGCCCATGAAATACACCCCGTAGGAGATTGATATTCAATTAATACACCAGTTTGTGTTCTGCTATGTGCATTTAGGTTCCATAGGGGTAGTCGGCGTTTCTTTTTTCTTTGCCAGTGTGGGGTACAGATGGTACGGTTCTCCTGGGAGAAATAACCACTGGAAAACACATCTTGCTCTCCATGGCTCAGAGCCTCTCCAAAGTCTTCCAATCCCTTAGTATGGAAGCCAAGGAAGTCTCTACACAACATGGCCCCCAACTCCCCGCTCACTCACAGTGCCCCTAGATCCCCATACCCCAACAGGGGCCTGTGCAGGGCCCGGAACAGGAAAAATTTGCTTTCACCTCAGGCTTTTTCCCCTCAGTGCTCTGGCCTCTGCCTCCCTTCTCTGCTCACTCCTTGGATCTTTGTGCAAACTTTCCCCCCTGGGAGAAGACTTCTCCTAACTCCCCCATTCAAACAGCTGCTTCCCCTTTTACTTCAAGGTAACAAGAGGGTTTCCACCTCAGGCTGCAGTGCTGGGCCACACCTTTCCCGTGTATTCCTCCACTATACCTTCCAGGCCCTCCAAAGCAGGCCTTCTATACATCACTTGCTCAATCCATCATATCAGAAGTTCAAAACCTACACTGTAGGTTTGTGGGCAGAAACCAGCCTGAAACATGTTAATTACTACTTAAAGCTGTTGATTACAGTGTTTCCCAGGTCAGCCAGGTATTCTAAGAGCCCCCACAAGAGACACTTAGTCCTTCTTTCTTGGACTCCAAGGACAGCATCAAGAATGGTTATAAAAACTGTATGCAAATCTAGAGCCATCTGAATCTTTAGCTAACAAAACGGAGGCCTTCTTTGCAGAATATCTCAACAACTAACATTTTCCTAGTGAGACCCATCTTGTCATTTCATAGTTAATTTTTTTGGGGGGGGGGTCGGTTGTAGGGCTTGAATTCTAGGCTTGGGCGCTATCCCTCAGCTCTTTTGCTCAAGGCAAGCGCTCTACCACTTGAGCCACAGTGCCACTACCGATTTTCTGGTGGTTTATTGGAGATAAGAGTCTCACGGACTTTCCTACCTGGGCTAGCTTTGAACTGCAATCCTCAGATCTCAGCCTCCTGAGTAGTTAGGATTACAGGCGTGAGCCACCAGCACCCAGCTCATGGTTAAAATTTTATAGAATATTTCTATTTATTAACCCCAACTTTTTTTTTTGTCAGTCGTGGGGCTTGAACTCTGGGCTAGGCGCTATCCCTGAGCTCTTCAGCTCAAGGCGAGCACTCTACCACTTGAGCTACAGCGCCACTTCCGGTTTTCAAGTGGTTTATTGGAGATAAGAGTCTCACGGACTTTCCTGCCCGGGCTGGCTTTGAACCGTGATCCTCAGATCTCAGCCTCCTGAGTAGCTAGGATTACAGGTGTGAGCCACTGCCACCCGGCTCCCAACTTTTTTTTTTTAAGATCTTTTTTTTTTTTTCAGGATCTTCAGCTTGCTAGGCAGGCGTTCTACCACCTGAACCAGGCTCCTAGCCCAATACAACCCTTTTTGAAAGATGTTTATGTTGGGAAAGTATATACTGATATGCTAAAATCTCAATATAGTACTGTTAACTGGAGATGTAGCTCAAGTGGTAGAGGACAAATCGTGAGTGAAAAAGTTGATTGAAAATGTTGACCAAGAGCACAAGGCTTTGAGTTCAAGCCCAAGTACTGGCGCCAACAAACAAAATAGTATGTAGAGGACGCCAGGGGTCAACGGAGAATGCATATGGGCATTATTATAAAAGTAAGTGCTTATTCCCAGTCTTTTGGTTTGATATTCAAGAAAATTAGTATGTTTTTCATACTACTTCTGTATTGTTTACACAGAGAAAATGTTATGGGTTTTTGCTTTATTTTGTATTTTTGTTTTTTAGACAATGCAGGAAAATAGAGATTTTTGAGTTGAACAACAATGCATTAAACTGTTCCTATTTAAAATAGTAAGAAATAAGCCCCTGCTTAAAGATTTTGTGCAGAGCATCTGACTTGGGGAATGGATTCCTGCCATTAAATGGCCGATGCTTGTATTTTCTTGGATGCTTTCACCCAAAACCCGTCAACAAGCTTCTCCATGAGCCTTTCCGAATTGGTCACAATCCAGCAGTTCATCTGTTCTCAATTTCTGGCCTTGATTCACTGAATCCCTTCCTGCCTCTTCCTCTTCTAGTCCTCCTGAGGTCATTCAGGAGGACTTTTCACGCTATTGCATTTCTATTCACTCTTTTCCTTATTGTTCTTTCACCAAAGGGGTGTATACATATAACCTACCAGAACAAACCTACCTTCTTTGCTTAGAGCAAAGAAGGTATCCTGAGTTCTCACCTCTTTTCCTATCCCAATGTGGTATGCACCTAGGGAAACTTTTTGTTGCTGTTGTTGGTGGTGGTTATGGGACTTGAACTCTGGGCCTGGGCGCTGTCCTTGCGCTCTTCATCTCAAGACAAGCGTTCTGCCACTTGAGCCACAGCGCCACTTCCAGTTTTCTAGTGGTTTATTGGAGATAAGAGTTTCACAGACTTTCCTGCCCGGGCTGCCTTTGAACCGTGATCCTCAGATCTTAGCCTCCTGAGTAGCTAGGATTACAGGCGTGAGCCACCAGCACCGGGTTTAGGGTAACACTTTCAACTCTGCTCGTGCTTCAGATGACCAAATCTTCGGACTAAAACATCACTTCCTACTTTTTCTATTGTAAACTTTGCTACTATGGCCAAAAAAAAAAAAAGTTTAATATCATTCTCACATTTGATCAATTCATTTATGTAGATATCCTAAGCTAAAACCCACTGCTACTTAAAAGACTTTAATCTCGGGGCTAAGAAGTTGGCTCAGTGGTAGAACGCTCGCCTTGCATGCTTAAGGCCCTGGGTTCGATTCCTCAGCACCACATAAGCAGAAAAGAAAAAGCTGGAAGTGGCACTGTGGCTCAAGTGGTAGAGTGCTAGCCTTGAGCTGAAGAGCTGAGGGACAGCACCCAGGCCAAGAGTTCAGGCCCCACGACCGGACCCCCCCGCCCCCCAAAAAAAGACTTTAATCTGTTGCCTCTGTTTTACAATGCTATTTTTGAGAAATTCATTTCTGATTCTTTGACACTGATCTCTTCTTTCCTCGCATCCCCTCAATCAGCTTTTAGTGTCTTTGATGTTAACACAGACTTTCAACATTTCCAGATAGTAAGCTTTGGTTTGGCTTTTTTCCCCCTAATGATGCTAACACCAGGTGAGGCCTCTTAATTTGGGAATTTACAGAATTTTCTGGAGAAATTATATTTAAAAACTAAAAATTTCTAATGAATGTCTTCTCTGTTTCTCCTATTTGGGGCTTTTTCGTCTTCTCTCTTTTAGTTCATCCCGTTTCCTCCTACTTTACCAATTAGTCCTTCAAATCCTGTCATTGCATTTTTTGCTGTAGCTATCATCCACGAGTTCTTCTCTGTTCTTAAAAAAAAAACTATTGTTTTTTCAAGGATTTGGCTCTTTTTTTTTAAGCTCTGAGAATATCTTGTCTTCTTGAAGAATTCTGTTCTCAGCATTGTCTCTGCTTCTCTGAATGCCTGTTTTTCTTTGTTTGCTTGCTTCATTTTGAAGGCTTTTTTCCAAAATGACTATCCTTGTAGTCTCATATTTAAAAATGAGGTACACAGCTGATTAGAATTTCTGAAAAGAGCCTCTATCAACCTCTAGAGTAAAAAAAAAAAATTGATGGCAGGAGGTTACCAAATGTCAGTGTCTGCAAATGTTTTTGTGGGACAGCCCTGTTTCCTCCGGCAGTCCTGGTAGGGGGCAGAGTTATGGGGCTGCCCAAGTGCTGGAGCTGGCCAACAAAGGAAACTGGAAATTTCACTGTTCATTCAGCATGTCCTTTAATTCCCCAGGACAAGAATTCGTTGTCCTGGGCAATTTTCTTGTCCTGCCTGTCTTAGTGCTCAATGTCCCTAAGTCTAGAAAGTCTTTACTACTTCATCAGAAACTCCAGTCTAGATGGGGGAAAGGTCCCAGGAAAAGGAAGGCTTTGAGGGTCGAACTAATCCTCCTAAAGACTTTGCAAGAACCAACACACTACTGGGAATGTAGCTCAGTGGTACAAGGCTGGCCTACCATGCATAAGGCCCTGACTTTGATCCTTGCCACAAGGAACAAAAAAGAATCCACAAACGATCCGACCCTGCTTTCTTCCTATAACTTCCAGAAAAGTCATCCGGTAGATGAGTCAGCTTCCTTCCATCTACATCCCCTTCCACAGCACTTGGCTGTGACCTTTCTCCTCTCTGCTAAGTCATGCACCGTTCTTCCATCCACTTTCCATCTTTGTGTTTTGTGGTTTAGGGTTATTTATGTCTACTTGGTTTCTCAAACACGGGGCTTGTATTTCCTTCCCTTAAGTTTCCCCGTTGTTTGAGAATGACTTTAGAAAAAAAAAAGAAAAAAGAAAACTGATAGAAAGAGTAGATATGTGGTTTCTTTAATTCTGACATCTTGGAACCAGAAATCTCTATTCTTTCTCATAAATATCTGACCACACTATACTCTTTTCTACCAGTACCAGTAGGATTGATAAATTCTGCTTTTTGGATTTTATGGGTGAATAGCATTTCTATTTTATTTTATTTTTTATTTTATTTATTTTGGGAGGGGGTCCAGTCGTGGGGACTGAACTCTGGGCCTGGGCACTGTCCCTCAGCTCTTCAGCTCAAGGCTAGCACTCTACCTCTTGAGCCACAGCACCACTTCCGGCTTTTTTTTTCTTTTTGCTCGTGTGGTGCTAGGAATCGAACTCAAGGCCTCAGGCATGCAAGGCAAGCGCTCTACCACTGAGCCACCTTCCCAGCCCCTCAAATCCAGACTTTATAATATAGCTAAAGCTATCTTTCTAAAGCACAGATATGAGCTGGTCTCTTCATAAAACCCAGCAATGACTTCTCACAGCTATCATGATGATATGATTTACAAGGCTCCTCAACATGATTTACAAGGCTCAGTCCTGATCGCCACTGTTATCCAAAGACAATATGCGCCAGCCATAGTAAGTCCTTTTTCATTTCTTCAGTCAGTTATGATCACTATTACACTTGAATTTCCACATTATGTCCCTTTCGCCTGCTAATAAGCTCATCTTACATAATCAGTGTTATCAGATCAACAGTTTATTTATTTACTTATTTATTGCTAGTCCTGAATCCTGTACTCAGTGCCCAGGCGCTGTCCCTAAGCTTTTTTGCTTCAAACTGTGATCCTCAGATCTGTCTCTTGAAATAACTAGGATTTTAAGCATGGGCCACTGACATTTGGCTTAAATGTGTCTTTTTTATGGGGGTTTTTTTTTGGGGGGGGGGGGGGGGAAGTAGGGAGGTCAGTTGTGGGGCTTGAACTCTGGGCCTGGGCACTGTCCCTGAGCTCTTCAGCCAAGGCAAGTGCTCTACCACTTAAGCTACAATGCCACTTCTGGTTTTCTGGTGGTTAACTGGAGATAAGAGTCTCATGGACTTTCCTGCCCAGGCTGGCTTTGAACTGTGATCCTCAGATCTCAGCCTCCTGAGTATCTAGGATTACAGGCACCCAGCTTAAACATGTCTTAAAGGACTGGGAATGAAGTTAACTTTCTCTTCATCTGTGATACCTGTCTGTTATCAAACCATCTGTAAAGCTGACAAGGTTCATGCACATAGCTGATAAAGAACCTATGGGAACATTTTATTCGAACCAGAACACCAAAATGTTAACTAAGCTGAGCACACCTGCTCTGAACGGCAATGTCAAAGATTTATGTGGGCTTATAACGTCCATATAAGACTTTCTGAGCTCTTGTCAGATTTATATAGTCTCTAAACAAGCATTTTCTCTGTGTACTACAGTGTTTTTTAGAGTTATTTCAGTGATTAGCCTACTGGCATCAACAGACATGCTCTGCAGTCTCTTTTTTTTTCCTGGTCTTTACCCTTTTTGCCCACAGCTCATCAAATATTTAAAGCATGACATGAATGTAAGTAGTCTCAACCATGAGGCCTAGATTCTTGACCTAAATTTAAGTTAATGAAGTAATCTTTGAAAAAAGATATCCTTGAGGCTGGGAAGGTGGCTCAATGGTAGAGAGCTTGCCTTGCATGCCTGAGGCCCTGGGTTCGGCTCCTCAGCACCACATATGCAAAAAAAAAAAAAAAGCCAGAAGTGGCGCTGTGGCTCAAGTGGTAGAGTGCTAGCCTTGAGCTGAAGAGCTGAGGGACAGCACCCAGGCCCAGAGTTCAGGCCCCACGACCGGACCCCCCCCCAAAAAAAAAGAAAAACGATATCCTTGCCAGGCACTGATGGCTGAAATCTGAGGATCGAGGTTCAAAGCCAGTCCAGGCAGGAAAGCCCATGAGACCCTTCTTTCTGATAAACTTTTAAAAAGTTAGAAGTGAAGCTGTGGTTCAAATGGTAGAGCACTGGCCTTGAGCGTTGAGTAAAAAAGGTCAGGGACAGGGACCAGGCCAGGATTTCAAGCCACAGGACCAGGGTAAAAAAGAAAGATACCCTGTATTCGAATTCCAAGTTTAGTCCACGAGTGTTTTAGCACAATTCTATCTAGATCTGTACCCTCACTGCTTAAAAAATATCAGCCATCTCTTATGGCTGTATCACACGCAGAAACTACTAAGTATCCATACTTGCCTAGGTATGCAGTGCTTTCAGGCAAGACTAAGTTTCCTGATCAAGGAAGACACCCTGATTATGAGACTGGGATGTGAATGCTTTAAAAGAGGATTCTTAACGGTTTTCTGACACAGGTGGCTTACCTTGGAGAGGTTCATTCCCAGCACTGTGAGGGTCACTAAGCCAGCACAGCAGACCAAGGCACTGGAGCTAGAGAGGCCAGAACTTGGTGGGATATTTCCATCTACCAGGCAATTCATTCCAGTTGGATTACTAAGACCAAAATGCTCCTGAGAAGATAAGGCAGAAGAGCAATAGCAATGTTGGTGTTAGACTGAAGAAGCATAAAACTGTCTTTCATTTCCCCAGAGAATAAAGGTATAGTGACAGACCTAGTTGTATCTCCAGAAACTAGTATGTCATTCAGTTTAGTCGAGACCATGCATGAGGTTTAATGACTCTTGCCACAAGGTAAGGAAAGTCCAAAGATTACTTTCTATTTTGTTCAACAAAAAGTTAGTAACTCATGTCCTACAATTGCCTTCAATATTTTTTTTCTGGAACATTAATTTTTGAACAAATATGGAAAAATAGAAGGCCATTATAATTCAACCCTAATGCAAGCAAGATAAGAAAAACACAATTACCAGTAGCTTGTTTACACAAAATGTCTGTTTCATGAAAACTTATAAAGGAAGAGTTTTCAACTTTCTCAGTTCTGTTTTACATATAGAAAAAAACATAAGCACCGGGAGATTAGGAGACTCACAAAATCCCACTTAGGGAGCTGGCCCCAAGCCCCAGTTCTCCGTTGAGACTTCTTGGCTGCAGTTAGAAACCTGGGCCAGCATACTGTCGCTGTGATTTAATATAAGTCAGCTATATGAAGAAATCCAGATTTTTTTTTCTTTTTACTGGAGCTTATAAATACAAGTTAGCCATATGGTAACTTTAAAGAAAGCCAAATTTGAATTCAGCCACAACTGAGAATGCAGACTCCATATGAGACAGGTAAACTATTTCTCCTAATAGGAAAGCCCAAGGAAATAATCAGACCTTAACTTAAAGATAAATAGCCCTAATAAATTTATAAGCCTATCTAAAACTAGGACCCTGTGCCCTGTGGAAGACACTATTCCCCTAACCTTTGTGGTTTAGGATTAATACAAATTTAAGGCTATATCCTCCTCTAGAAAAGGTGCCATCATCTTCACAAATTAAACTCAAGACCAAAGTATGAAACACTATTACATTCCCTCATTACATATTTCATCATACATACTACTGCAGGGAGAATTTTCAATAAACTCATTAGAATAACAAAGGAACAATAAGACTTTGCAAATAAAAGAGTGGTTTTCTTTTCCTTATTTTTTGTTTTGTCCTTTTTCTTAGTTGGCAAAACTCATGTACCACAAAAGAAGAGATTCAGTTGGATGTACTTCTTGATTTCAAGTCATCTAGAAATTTCCTTCCAGAAACACAAACAAATTATGAACTGAAACTGCGCTGCTGCCAATGTGCTTCCCTAAAGAACATGAGACAGCTTGTTTAAAAACGTGATCCTTGGAGAACACTATAGTTAACTATAAACGGATCCACAGGGTGTCTTGAATGTGAATCATACTTACAAACTTATCACGCAATGTTTAAATTAAAATGTACAACAGATTCAAAAGCACAAATGAGTTGTGCCAAATTCTGCAATAGCTCTATCCCAAAAGGATAACATGTTCAGTTGCATATAAACAGATTATTCCCTGGAACTTTCTAGTACTTGAAGGTTTCTGAACAGGCTAACATTTAAATCACTTTTTCTGCCAAAAGTTCACTGTTACAAACTTGCTTTTTTAACACAGAAGTTGTCAAATCAAAGAAGGAATCTTTAAACCCTAAAAGGTTCAAAAAATATAACAGGAAGTGGCGCTGTAGCTCAAGTGGTAGAGCGCTCGCCTTGAGCTGAAGAGCTGAGGGACAGTGCCCAAGCCAGAGTTCAAGCCCCACGGCCGACCAAAAAAAAAAAATAATAATAATAATATATAACAACATGCCTTACTTAGGCCACTTTACCCATATGCTAACAAAATGGCAAATTATCAAGAGAAGATCAGATACAACTTTAGGCAAATGCTTCCAAAATGCTGTAACGTGTATCACTAGCCAGGCAATCTGAAGATTTAAAACCTGTCAATAACTTTTCCCAGAAGTTATTACCATGTGATCAAGAAGAACATAACACATTCAAGAAAGAAAGAAGCAAATGCAGTAACTCTAATACCACACCTCCATGGTTAAGAGTACACCACTACATGTCAGAAATCAGGCGGGTATGTTTCTTTGCGGGCAATGTCACTGAGGACCAGCAGGTGGGTAGAAGCACAAGCTCTCTGAAACACAGCTTGTTGGCTTGTTTGCTTTTGATTCACAAAGGCAAAATCATCTCTTAATGTCCTTTACCTAGGGCTACAAGAGTCAGAACATTTAAAATAAAATATTGAAACATGAACGTGGTACTGAAAACAGCAAATATTGGTTTATCTGTGCTTTGTATTTCTTTAATTATGAGAGAAACTAGGAAAATTGCATTTTTTTTTCTGTTGGGGCACTATACGTGACATGAAGAGATTGTCCTAGTAATTATTCATTGTTTCTAGGAAACTCCTGGTGTTCAGACACGTCATGACTGCTTCTTCCCACTCCACCTGGACCAGCAGAAACATTACTGTTTACTAGCTGCCTGCAGCTGCCAAGCACTGTATCATCCCCGCAAGGACCAGCACAGAAGTGATGTCATTTCACAGATAAATCTCAGACTTCAGTTAAATGAACACAGCTGGACAGAGCCCAGACTCAAACATGGGGCTGTCTGACTCTAAATCCCATTACACTATACTCCCATATGGCCCAAGAATGAAATATAAATAATATTACTAGAATAAATCCTCAACAGAAAGTATGAACAAAGATGTAAAAATCAGACAGATGTTTGTCAGATGAACCTCATTTTTGAGCACTGGCCAGCTATGTGTCACCCCGTGAAGATCTCCCCCAGAAACAGTCACAGCTACCTCACTTCCTGAAGCAAGTTAACAAAGCAAACACGAAATACCAGTTAGGATTGAAAGGAGGGGGGAAAATGATATAATATGCATAATAATGGCGTAATATACATCACAGGTTCAGCTTCTACTGGGTGTCTTACAAATTAGTTTACCTGAATTCCTTTAAGTCCACACAGGAAATAGTTGTGCCACAAAGGTTTGGTTTTGTCGATCTGAATGTTATTAACACTGGTACTGAAGTCCCTGCAACACCAAAACACATTGTTAAAATTTAAGTCTGGTGGCCCTGAGCTGCAACATCAATGGCTGACTGCTGCCATCTTGTGCTAAGACAGTGAAACTGAACTCTCCTTTTCCTTTTCCTTTTCAACATATGCACTTTGAGCTAGCCCAGAATAATGAACACCTCCACCTGCTAAAAGTTGTAGCGACCTTAATGACTAAACTATCGCTAAGTGACTACTTTTATTTTCTGAACCAGAGAGCAACCATTACACTTTAGCATAATCTACAGCAATTTTCTCTTTCATGTTGGTCCTTGGTAAGCTGGGGTAAACCACATGAATCAGTAATCCTGAGCCTGTTTGGCAGACCCCCAAAGTACTCAGAACCCCCTTCTTACTCTGTGCCAGCCATCCAACTTGACTATCTGCACAGTTTAAGTAAAGAAAGGAACAAGAAAACAATTATTCTAATGGATTACAACCACTGAAAAAAAATAAGATTCCAAGCCAGGCACCAGTGGCTCACCCCTGCCTATAATCCCAGTACTCATAAGGTTGAGACCTTATGAGTCAGTCCAGGCAGAAAAGTCCCTGTGAGGCTCTTATCTCCAATTAACCACTCAAAAAACAGATGTGGAGCTGTGGCTGAAAGCATTAGAGCACTATCCTTGAGCCAAAGAGCTTAGGGACAGCACCAAGGCTCTGAGTTCAAGCCCTTGGTAGACAGAAAAAAAGAAAAATAAAAAAGGAAAAAAATGAGCCTATACTAATATACTGAAATAAAATCAAATAAATATCTCAATGAAGAAGGCAAAACATGGGCTGGGAAGGTGGCTCAGTGGTAGAGCGCTTGCCTTGCATGCATGAAGCCCTGGGTTCGATTCCTCAGCACCACATAAGCAAAAAGAAAAAAGCCGGAAGTGGTTCTGTGGCTCAAGTGGTAGAGTGCTAGCCTTGAGCTGAAGAGCTAAGGGACAGCGCCCAGGCCCAGAGTTCAGGCCCCACGACCAGACCCCCCCACAAAAAAGAAGGCAAAACGTTTATTTAAAAAAAAAAATCAACTGCTGACAGCTGGTGAATCATGCCTGTAATCTTAGCTATTCAGGAGGCTGAGACCTGAGGATCACGTATCACAGTTCAAAGCCAGCCTGGACAGGAAAGTCCACAGACTCTTATCTCCAATTAATTACCAAAAAGCTGGAAGTAGAGCTGTGGCTCAAGTGGTGAGTGCTAGCTTTGAGCAAAAATTCTCAGGGACAGTGCCCAGGCCCTGAATTCAAGCCCCAAGACTAGTACAAGCAAGCCGGGCACTGGTGGCTCACGCCTGTAATCCTCACTACTCAGGAGGCTGAGATCTGAGGATCGTGGTTCAAAGCCAGCCCGGGCAGGAGAGACCATGAGACTCCTATCTCCAATAAACCACCAGAAAAC
>NW_012267227.1:12229380-12231517 GCF_000151885.1 Dipodomys ordii
CAAGTGGTAGAGTGCTAGCCTTGAGCTGAAGAGCTGAGGGACAGCGCCCAGGCCCAGAGTTCAGGCCCCACGAACGGACCCAAAAAAAAAAAAAGAATGAAATTTAAGCTGGGCACCGGTGGCTCATGCCTTTAAGATGGGTGCCAGTGGCTCATGCCTATAATCCTAGCTACTCAGGAGGCTGAGCTCTGAGGATCACAATTCAAAGCCAGCTCGGACAGGAAAGGTCAGGAAAGTCCATGAGAGTCTAATCTCCAATAAACCACCAGAAAACTGGAAGTGGCACTGTGGCTCAAGCTGTAGAGCCCTCGCCTTGGGCTGAAGAGCTGAGGGACAGCACCCAGGCTGAGAGTTCAAGCCCCACGACTGCCAAGAAAAAAAAAGAATGAAATTTAGTCAAGACTAGCAATCACTACCAGGCAATAATTCTGTACGACAGTGTGCAATTCTACATGGGACATGAGGCTAAGAGGGTCAGCATTTAGTAGAAAAGGAAAGTCTTCCAGGTGGCTCAGAAATATTTAGTGACTTTCCAAGGATACCTGGTCTGATTCCAGCTCATGAGCACTTTACTATATTGTTAGTCATAAAACTTAGAATGTCTCCCTCAGTCAGCAAGGGTCACAGAATTTAGAAGCACATAAAGCTATCTAGCAAATCTGATGGGTTTTGAAAGTCACAAAAACCGGGGAAAAAAGAGGAGAGTTGTATAGATGTAGAAAGCTAGATGCGTAACATTGAAGAAAACCCTGTAAAGTGCCAACCTGCAGAGTTAGAAGTGTAGCTTAAGTCTCCTGTAGAAAACAAAATTGTCTGTCTTTGCTGTTTCCAGCAACCTTGTCTTGCCTTTCTGCTCAGTATTTTCCTGTGGCTCAAAAATGGGCCCTTCTTTTCACACCTACCCCATTCCTACATCATCATCAACCTGCTTTCTCCATTCTTACTCTCACATTGCAGAATTCTGTGAATACAATTCCTGAAAATGTAGTAAGGTAGGACTCATGAGGTATGCGCCTTTATGCCTAATTCCCACTTAATTTCATTCATTTCTTCACTTGTTCTCCCAACAAACATTTTCCAAGTATCTATGCTGTTTGTGTCAAATGCTGTGCTAGACCACGTATAATGACAATACCATAAAAAAGAAGTAACTTAGAAAGATGTACAAGACACAAACCCTGAAATAACAAGCACTTCTGAGATAAACTAAGATCTAAGACAAATGGATATACATATATCGACATATATGTACATGCGAACATGTGTGTACATATGGATACATATATGTATATATATTATATATGCACACATTAATCAAAATTACTTTTGAAAAAGACAACATCAAGGGACTCATAGTACCTGACTTCAGGACTTATAAAGTTTCAGTTATCAGATATAAAGGCAAAGAGATCAGTAGAATAAAGTCCATTACTATACTCTCACATTGACTTATTTCTCTGTTTATGGTAAAAATGGTGGAAAGTAAAAGGATAGCAATATGAAAAAAAAAGAAAAGAAAAACCTCAATCCTTATCACATGCTACATACAAAAAAACATTCAAAAAGCATCACAGACCAAACAGAAGAGCTAAAATTATTAAACTTTATTAAATTATTAAACTTCTAGAGAAAAACATGGGGGAAAATTAAGTGATCTTAAGTTTGCCAAAGACGACTTTAATAGTCAAAAAGTACAAACTAGCCAAATACCAGTAACTCAGGCTACTCGGGAGGCTGAGATCTGAGGATCAGGGTTCAAAGCCAGCTCGGGCAGGAAACTGTGAGACTCTTATTTCCAATAAACCACTAGACACCCGGAAGTGGTGCTGTGGCTCAGCGCTTGCCTTGAGCTGAAGAGCACAGGGAAAGCACCCAGGCCCAGAGTTCAAGCCCCAGGACCAACAAAAAAAAAAGTACAAACTAGTCAGGCACTGGCTCATGCCAGTAATCCTAGCTACTCAGGAGGCTGAGATCTCAGGATCACAGTTCAAAACCAGTCTAGGAAGGAAAGTCCACAAGACTCTTATCTCCAATTAACTACTCAAAAACCAGAAATGGCACTGTAGCTCAAAGTGGTAGAGCACTAAGCTCAAGGACAGTGCCCAGGCCATGAGTTCAAGCTCCACAACCAAAAAAA
>NW_012267227.1:12232967-12236516 GCF_000151885.1 Dipodomys ordii
TGGGCCTGGGCGCTGTCCCTCAGCTCTTCAGCTCAAGGCTAGCACTCTACCACTTGAGCCACAGCGCCACTTCCGGCTTTTTTCTTTTTGCTTATGTGGTTCTGAGGAATGGAACCTAGGGCCTCATGCATACAAGGCATGCACTCTACCACTGAGCCATCTTCCCAGCCCTCAATATTTTTTCTTTTCTAGTTTATGAGCATCAAGCAGATCAAATATCTTTCTCTGTTCTCACTGAGTATTAGCATTTTTAACATGAAAAATTGAAGTTTTAAATATATTTTCCCTTGTATTAACGGTATTTGAATTCAACTCCCTTACTCCGTAATGAACTCTACTAACGGGAAAGACTTTGCCTACCTTTGTAGCCTAAACAAATGTCTTGCAATTAAATCATCAATGGTCAAGTCATGGGTAATGTGCCAGGCAAAGGTAGGAGAAGAAATCATAAAAAGATCTACTCTCATCTATATTTGCAATGTATAAGCAAGTAAAGGAAGCCATCTCTTCTCTTTTGCATGCTAATTTCTTCTATGACTCAGAGAGTTTTTCCTGTTATACTATAATGCTTTGTAGAAGCTATTATTTAAATTTGGGTCATTATTCACATAACAAGTAAAAAAGAAAAGATGGGCTCAGCGAGTTCACTGATTTCCTATTTTTCTCTCTGACTACTCCTTGGCAAGTACTGATCAACTGAGAAACAATGTTAATAGAAGACAATTCATATACCAGCATGTTTTTTATTCTTTATTTTTGGTTTTTTGTTTTTTTTTTTTGGGGGGGGGGGTCCGGTCGTGGGGCCTGAACTTTGGGCCTGGGCGCTGTCCTTCAACTCTTCAGCTCAAGGCTAGCACTCTACCACTTGAGCCCACAGCGCCACTTCCGGCTTTTTTCTTTGTGCTTATGTGGTGCTGAGGAGCCGAACCCAGGGCCTCAGGCATGCAAGGCAAGCGCTCTACCACTGAGCCACCTTCCCAGCCCAAGCATGTTTTTTATTCTTTAAAATGGATTGATAAAGGGCTTTTTAATGGATTAGCAAGGATGGAGAACTGGTTTTCAGAGTTATCTTTCTTCCTTCTTACTTTCAAGACAATAACATGAAACAAACACAGACAGATATTCAAATAAGTAGGCCTCCTGCCTGGCCTGATGATATATGCCAGGAATTCCAACCATTCAGGGGGCAAAGATCAAGAGGAGTCAGTTAAAAGAAGCAGGGTGAAATATTCACAAGACCCTCATCTGAACAAGCAGTCCATGCTCCTATAATTCCAGGTATGAGGGAGTTACGTAAGTAGGGAGAATTGCTACCACAGACAAGACCAGGCAAAAAGTATGAGATCCTGTCTGAAAAGAAATTAAAATCTAAAGGGCAGGGGCATGGCTAGTATACCACCACTCCCCCCCCCCCAAAAAAAAAAGGAGAAGCACAGCTGTGCTGTGGGGGAAGATTACAACCCGGGAGGCAGCCTGCTGAGAATGAACAATTGTGATATGTTCCATCCTCTACCCTGGATTCCAGAATCCATGGTGCTAGAATGCCAGCCAGTTGAGCTGTGGAAGTACGGAAGTAACCAACCTAAGTAGGGAAAGAATGAGGGAGTTGCTTGGAGTGGACAGGCTGCTCCTGTTCGTTTTCATATGTGGATGTTTCTGGCACTCGGAGGTACTTGGGGCCTTGTGGGGTGTGAAGCCATTGGGGATCAGAAAACTCATGATAGGAGTAGCCCCAGGACCTTGTCTGCAGGGCGATGGCTGATGACAGGGTCATGGCACTGGCCTCTCCTTCCTCGACTGTGGTGAGGTACTGGGACTTGTGCTGGGCAATCCCGAGCTTCCAGGGAGTGCTGCTAGGTGCAGTGGACAAAGAATAGGGGGACGGGGTACTGGAGGGCATTATCAGAGCGGAATTCTCCGTGTGCATCCCAAAAGGCACACTGAAAGTTGCAAGTAACTTTTTTTTTTTTTTTTTTTTCCGGTCGTGGGGCCTGAACTTTGGGCCTGGGCGCTGTCCTTCAACTCTTCAGCTCAAGGCTAGCACTCTACCACTTGAGCCACAGCGCGCCACTTCAGGCTTTTTTCTTTTTGCTTATGTGGTGCTGAGGAATCGAACTCAGGGCCTCAGGCATGCAAGGCAAGCGCTCTACCACTGAGCCACCTTCCCAGCCCCAGAAGTAAGTTTATATACAGTGACAAATGGCTCACACCTGTAATGCTAGCTACTAAGGAGGCTGACTTCTGAGGATCATCGTTTGAAGCCAGCCTGGGCAGGAAAGTGGTCTCATCTCTACTGCACTGCCAAAAAACTGAAAGTGGAGCTGTGGGTCAAGTGGCAGAACACTAGCCTTGAGCAAAAATGCTCAGTGAAGTGGATCCAGACATGGGGCCCACGCTAGTATGATTCCATTTTGAGCTTTGCCTTTTTTTTTTTTTTTAGAGATTTTAGACTTGATGGGCCTGGTTCCCAGAATGAAAAAAATGCATCTGGTCCCCCTCCCCTTCACCTAACCCACCCTTGATTGTTCAGTTGAAGACTGACCCATAAAACAGATAGGTTGTAATCTGGCTCCAGCTGGCGACACCATGTGCTTACGGTAAACTCTGCCTTTTGCACATGCTTACAGTAAACTCTGCCTACTGGCCACCTGTGTGGGGTCTGGTTTGACTGTACAATCCTTTGTGTGTGTTACAATCCCATTGGTCATCTGCATGTGACCAGGCTCGACCTCATGGATTTTGCCTTTAAAAACCAAAGAATGGGGGCCGCTCGGGGGTCACAGTATCAGCTCCGGAGCCTGTGCTGCGGCCCTGGCCGGCCAGAATAGGAACCTTCTCAATAAAGTTGCTTCTTTGTTAACAACTTTGTTGCGGTGGGCTTGTCACTCCAGACGACTAGGCAGGCTTGCCTGCCTTATAGGGGTCTTCCTACTATACTCAGGGACAGTGACCATGACCCAAGTTCAAGCCCCAGGACTGGCACCATAAAAGAAAAAAAGAAAAGAAGAGAAAGAAAGAAAGAGAAAAAAAGAAATGTTCTTAGGTATATTAATAGAATATCAATTTCATAGGTTATTATGAAGATATTAAAATAAACATTATGACCCCTACAGAAACAAAGAAAAAGAGGGTATTTCTTTATATTTTTCTCGCTGGTACTAAGGCTTAAACTCAGGGCTGCATCTTTTACTTGGCTATTTTGCTCAAGGCTGGTGCTTTACCACTTGAGCTATACCTGTACTTTCAGCTTTTTGCTGGTTAATTAGAGATAAGAGTCTCACAGAATTTTCTATCCCAGTTGGCTTCAAATATGGATCCTCAGATCTTAGTTTCCTGAGTAACTAGGATTACAAGCATGAGCCACCAGCGCTCACCAAGAGAATTATAATAACTGAGAAAAGAACAGAAAATTATCAATTATTATGAAATATAGAGATAAGGAAATAGTATAAAAATTTGTTTTAAAAGATTTTTTATTATTAAACTTAAAAGTATTTCACTGGGGGCAAGGAGGAGTTGGGGAGGTGAGGGGGGAAGGGATGGTAGGGG
>NW_012267227.1:12238582-12240911 GCF_000151885.1 Dipodomys ordii
GAGAGAATCATAGATAACAGTTAAAAAACTGGATTCAAGCTTTATTGACTAGGCATTTAAATATTCCCAATCCTTTATATTAAAATGCATTTGGGTTGTCCAGTTAAGAGTTGGTAGAACTCTTCTTCATACAGCAACATGTACAGCAGCATTATTCCTAAGAATAAAAACAGTGGAAGCAATCCAAAAGACAACTGATAAGTGGGTAAACAAAATGTAACGTATCTGGGGCTGGGAAGGCGGCTCAGTGATTGAGTGCTTGAATGCATGAGGCCCTGGATTTGATTCCTCAGCACCACATAAACAGAAAAAGCCGGAAGTGGCACTGTGGCTCAAGAGGTAGAATGCTAGTGTTGAGCTGAAGAGCTGAGGGACAGCGTCCAGGCCCAGAGTTCAAGCCCCGCCACCAACAAAAAATAAATAAAAAAATTAAAAACCTAAAAAAAATTGTACCATATCTATACAACAGAATATGGACTGGAAAAAAGAATCACATACTAATACATATTACAATATTGATAAATCCTGAAGACATTCTAAGTGAAAAGTCACACAACAACACCCTCCCCCCCAAAAAAACCCTGATAGCCAGGTGCTAGTTGCTCATGCCTGTAATTCTAGCTTCTCAGGAGGCTGAGATCTGTAGACTACAGTTGGAAGCCAGCCCAGCGAGACTCTTATTTCCAATGAACTACTCTGAAAAAGCAGGAAGTGGAGCTGTGGCTCAAGTGATAGAATACTAGCCTTGAACAAAAGGATCTCAGAGCCAGTGCCCAACCGAGTTCAAGTCCCAGGACTATCACAAAGAAGAAGAAGAAAAAGCAAACCTGTATTTTATGATTTCATTTATTTGAAATGTCTGGAGTACTCCAAATCTATTAAGACATAAAATGAGTAGTTGCTTAAGGCTTGGGTGCTGTGCAGTATGGGATGACCCAGGGTAATAATTTAAGTGATGATGAGGCTCTTTTGAGGCTAGAAAATGATCAAAATTAGATTGCGGTGATGGTTGCAAAACTCTTGTAATACTGAAAACTATTTAATTGAAAACCTCAAAAGGATGAATTATATGGGATGTGAAAATCAAGTAAGAATCCAACAATTTAAAACTTAATCATAAAAAGGAGGGGTCTGGGAAGGTGGCTCAGTGGTAGAGCGCTTGCCTTGCATGCATGAGGCCCTGGGTTTGATTCCTCAGCACCACATAAACAAAAAAAGCCGGAAAAAAGCTGGAAGTGGTGCTGTGGCTCAAGTGGTAGAGCGCTAGCCTTGAGCTGAAGAGCTGAGGGACAGCGCCCAGGCCCAGAGTTCAGGCCCCACGACTGGACCCCAAAAAAAATCATAAAAAGGAGAGAAAAGAGAGTGCTGATAAAGATACAAGGAAAGCTAGAACATGTCAGAACGGTTCTAGTGAGCAACGTGTTGAATGCATACAATACAGTACTTTTTATTTCTATTTGACTCTCATAGAAAAACAAAAAACAGCCAACCACTGGTGGCTCTTTGCTGTAAACCTAGCTGCTCAGGAGGCTGAGATCTGAGAACTGTGGTTCAAAGTCAGCCTAGGCAGGAAAAGTCCATGAGAGCTCATCTCCAACTAACCAGTAAAAAGCTTAAAATGAAGCTATGGTGGTAGAGAGCTCAGGTGGTAGAGGGCTATCCTTAAGGATAGCAGGCAGGTCCTTAGTTCAATCCACAGGACCAGCGTCCATGCAAGCAAACACACACACACACACACACACACACACACACACACACACACACTACACCTATGAAGTTGAAAAGGCATCTTGAACAGAAAGCTGGACAGGCTCATGCTGGAACTCTCAGAGAATTACAGTATTCTGTTTAGATTTAGCAAAAATCATCCCTCTTAAAATGAATATGTGCCCTCAAAACATTCCTGCAAGCTAGGCACAGGTGGCTCATGCCTATAACCCTAGCTACTCAGGAAGCTGAGATCTGAGGATCCCAATTCAAAAACAGCTAGAGCAGAAAATTCTAAGAGACTCTTCAATTAACCAGCAAAAAGCCCTAAGTGGAGGTGTGGCTCAAGTGGCAGAAAATTAGCTTTGAGCAAAAAAGCCAAGCACAAGTGTTAGGCCAAGTTCAAGCACCAGTACTAGCAGGTGCACACACATGCACCACCACAACCCTCACACAAAGATTCCTGAAAACAAACGAGGCTGGAAACAATTGCAGTGAACACCTATATAAAAAACAAGAAAATAGTAGAGCATATTATGAAGTCTTCTGTAGCTAGCACAAATACTAACATTAAGAATTTGCTGGGAGGGGCTGGGAAGGTGGTTCAGTGGTAGAGCACTTG
>NW_012267227.1:12246191-12250213 GCF_000151885.1 Dipodomys ordii
CCACCCCGGCCGGGGCCGGCCCGCTGGCGAGCTCTCCCTCTGGCGCCTGGAGACCTGCCCCACCTGGCTGGCGGCTCCATCTGTTTTTCTTTCTTCAAAGTTAGCGTTCCTCAATGACTAGGCTGCGGTCAAAAACTAACATGTTTCGCTGTGGCCTCTAACGGGTAATAGGCATCTCCAAATCGAGCCGCACCTGACACCGGAGTGGCGCTCATCCAGAACACAATCAACAGTGAAAAGGAGGAAATGTGGGGTTGCCAACCCCTCCATTTCGAGTTACCTAGGGAAATCAGGACACCCCAACTCGAGAACTTCACCAGGTCCACATACGTGCTTAGGCATCGTCGGTCCCACCACCAGCGCCACCTCCCAAGAGCAGGGGACCTCAGGGTGCGATTCAGAAGCAAGGACTGAAAGGTCACAGTGTGTCCAAGGTCACATTGGTCATTCATAGCAAAACTCAAACTAAAATTTTTGACTCTGCACTTTGTAGCTCAAAATATTAAGATTAAATGCAAGTGAAGCAGAGAGCAGCAGAAAAATCCTAGGGTTTTCCAATTAAGGAAGTTTTGGGTAAACACACTTTCATTACTCCATTGCTATAATAAAACAGAGCATCCCTAAATAAGACACCTCCCCAAATATACCAGTATGTATCCTACCTTCCTTGTGCCAAGAGTCTTACTAAGAAAGCACTTTTTTCTTTTTTTGTCGGTCATGGGGCTTGAACTCTGGGCCTGGGCGCTGTCCCACAGCTCTTCAGCTCAAGGCGAGCGCTCTGCCACTTGAGCTACAGCGCCACTTCCGGTTTTCTGGTGGTTTATTGGAGATAGGAGTCTCACGGTCTCTTCTGCCCGGGCTGGCTTTGAACCGCGATCCTCAGATCTCAGCCTCCTGAGTAGCTAGGATTACAGGCATGAGCCACCAGCGCCCGGCGAAAGCATTTTCTATAGTACATTATTATCTCTTTTAAAGCCCCAACAGTCCTCATGGGGTTGAACAAACATTGTCGCTTTCAAGAAGACATTACTAAGACTGGGGACAGGGATGAAGTAGTAGAGCACTCCTACATAGCTGGGGTTACAGGGATGAGCCACAGAACCTGGTTTACAGCAATGTCTCTCTTATATGAGGCAATCCTGAGATGAATTGGGACACATTTGTGACTGTTTAATCATTACGCATACTTCTTACCCCTTATTTAAACCTAAATCCTTCCACTCTTACTTTCATCACTGAAAGCTGAGCTGAAATGTTTACTCTGCCCCTCCCTGGAAGAGCCACACCACATTAAATATCTTCATTTGTCCTTCATCATGATCCCTCCATTCCCTTTTTTACTGGCATGTTGGGGTGAGTGGCTGGACCTGAACTGTGGAACCCCTAGAGTGAAGCCTCTAAAACTCTGATTACACAACCATCACAAATGTGCTTTTAAGGAAAGAAAATTCCTTTCCTGAATAAAGTGCGTAAGATATGCTACAGCTGAACTGAAGGCAGCAATATTTGACTACTAGATGCCCATTTGATTTCTGGCCTCATTCTCCACCCTTCACTGAGCTTTTGCTGGCTGACCGTTATGGACTGCACTGGGTGGCTTTATCCTACAGCTTCTGCATGGATTTGGTCAATAAAAGAACTGGCAAGATAGGAGAGTAAGAGAACTGAGAGGTTAAAGTAACCCTACACACAGACACACACACACTCACAGTGACTACTAACTTCCATGGTTCCCATTCCTGCTGTGCAATTTGCTCTGGCAACCCATTTCTTCCCTATTCACTTCAAGCTACATGGGCATTACAATAGTATGACTTCCGGCCAGTTGGTAGTCTCTATGTGTTTTACCTTCTTTGTTTCCTTGAATTCTACCAACACACCTGCTATGGTGGCTGGAAAAGACAGTACACTAAGTGTTGGTGAGAATATGGGGAAACTAGTACTCTATACACATGTGATAGGTGTAAAAAAAAAAGGATAAAGCCACTCAGGAAAACAATTTGCATTTCTTAAAACTTTAAACATATAACTGCATATGATCCAACCATCAATACTAAGCATTTATCTATGTTTGTATCCATTACTGCGCAACAATATTATCATAAAGTTAATGGTATAAAGCAAATACATAGTACTTGTTGTTGTTTTTTTTTTTTGGGTCCGGTGGTGGGCCTGAACTCTGGGCCTGGGCGCTGTCCCTCAGCTCTTCAGCTCAAGGCTAGCACCCTATCATTTGAGCCACAGTGCCACTTCCAGCTTTTTTTTTTCTGCATATGTGGTGCTGAGGAATCGAACCCAGGGCCTCATGCATGCAAGGCAAGCACTCTACCACTGAGCCACCTTCCCAGCCCCTACTTGTTTGTTTTTTAACTGCATTTTTTTATCTTTTCTTTTTTTGGTACTGGGGATCGAACCCAGGAGGATGCACTTGCTAGACACACACTTTCAAACTGAGCTACATCCCAGCCCACAAACACAGTTATTATACTACAATTTCTTTTTTTTTTTTTTTTTGGTCTGGTTGTGGGGCCTGAACTCTGGGTGTGGGTGCTGTCCCTCAGCTCTTCAGCTCAAGGCTAGCGCTCTACTACTTGAGCCATAGCGTCACTTCTGGCTTTTTTCTTCTTGCTTATGTGGTGCTGAGGAATCGAACCCAGGGCCTCATGCATGCAAGGCAAGTGCTTTACCACTGAGCCACCTTCCCAGCCCCTATACTACAATTTCTTTGCCTTTGGGATTCAGCTGAAATGGGTCCTCTAGAGAAACACAGTCTTTTCTGAGACTCAAATGGGGAAGGATTCATAATCCAATGGCAGCTTTTAGAAGTCAGTTCCTGTGAGCTGTCAGACAGCACAATTAATTGTCGGCTTTTGGCCAGATACCACCCTCAGCTTCCTGCCACATGGTCTTTTGAAACCTAGGTACTTGCTTTTCTCAAGGCCAGAAAAGGAGAAATCTGTCTTAGCTAGAGGGGCTTCATGGTGCTATATAATGCAATCATGTATACATCGTATCAAAGACAGCAGCTTTTTCATGTCCCATTAGTTAGAAGCAAGACACACTCCCACTACCACTCAAAGGGCAAAGAATTATGCAACAGCATTGATAGCAGCATGGACCCCAACGTTTATCCATCACATTACTTGTACACAAATATTCTGGGACACAAACTGAAGGAAAAAGACACAAATATTCATCAGCAAGCAGTGAAATTGAGGCATAGAATAGAATACTCAAGCCATAAAAGAACCAATCGCTACATGCAACAACCTCATAAATCACCAATTATACTAAGAGAAGCCAGACAAATGAGAGTATACATGTTTGATTCCAATAATTCAAAAGTGCGGAGGGCACTGGTGACTCATGCATGTCATCCTAGCTACTTAGAAGGCTGCGATCTAAGGATCACAAGTCAAAGTCGGCCAAAAGTCCATCTTATCTCTAACCACAATTTTTTTTAAGCCAGAAGTGGAGTTGTGTCTCTAGTGGTAGAGTGCTAGCCTTGAGCAAAATGACTCAGGGACAACACCCAGGCCCTGAGTTCAAGCTCCAGTACCAGAAAAACAACAATAACAACAAAGAAAGAAACTAGAAACAAAGTTATAGGAACAAAAAGTAGATTAGTGGCTTCCTGGGGGAAATGAAGGGAAAGGCGATAAATGACCAAAGACTCTCTGCAAGTATTTTATGAAGAAACTTCTAGAGCTGGGGATGTGACTCAAGCAGTAGACGGCCTGACTAGCAAGTGCAAAGCCCCAAGTTTAAGCCCCAGCACTGCCCCCATACACACACAAAACAATTCTGCAATGACAAATGTTTTCACCATCTTGGTATAGTGATAGTCTCACAGGTGTACTTATATAACAAAATTAGATTGGTTAAGTCTATTGAACTTAATGTACCTCAATAAAGCTCTAAATTATACCTCAATAAAGTTGCTGTTAAAACTACTTCTTTTTTTTTTTATTGTAAAGATACTATACAGAGGGTTACAGTTACATGAGTGAGGTAATGAGTAC
>NW_012267227.1:12251250-12254653 GCF_000151885.1 Dipodomys ordii
GCCACTTCCGGCTTTTTCTGCTTATGTGGTGCTGAGGAATCGAACCCAGGGCCTCAGGCATGCAAGGCGAGCGCTCTACCACTGAGCCACCTTCCCAGCCCCTAATTTCAGAATTTTTATCTTGAGTAAAATGCAAAGTTAGAAGCCAACAAGCCTCCTAACTACCTTGGGATTCTATTTGCTCTTTTGATGACTATAAGCTATTATAAGTAGATGAATCATGTTACTTACTTTCCTAACTTCCAAGAAGGATGAGTGGTATTATTTTGCTGGGTGAACAGTACTAACACAGACTTAAACCTAGAAAATCGAAGTTTTGCCTTGTTTTAAAGTTACTAGGTCTGGCAGTGCAGCTCCAGTGATAGAACACTTGTCTGCTGAATATAAGGCCCTGAGTTTAAACCCCAGTATCCCATACATGCACAAATGTCACAAGGACTAATCCTATAGACCTCATAACCTTTCAGAAAGAATTTCTGTGTGAGGGCTGGGAATATGGCTTAGTGGTAGAGTGCTTGCCTAGCATGCATGAAGCCCTGGGTTCGATTCCTCAGTAGCACATAAACAGAAAAAGCCCAAAGTGGTGCTGTGGATCAAGTGGTAGAGGGCTAGCATTGAGCACAGAGAGGCTCAAGGACAGTGCCTATGCCCTGAGTTCAAGTTCCAGGACCAGCAAAAAAAAAAAAAAAAGAATTTCTATGTGGCATTTAATGGTGCTGTGGCTCGAGTGGTACAGCACTAGCCTTGAGCTGAAGAGCTCAGGGACAGCGGCTAAGCTGAGTTCAAGGCCCATGACCAACAACAAAGCTTTAGATGCCAAAGTGATATGTAAAGGCTTTTCCATCCTAGTATTTTATGTTTGAAGATGAATTTTAATATAAACTAAATATTAAATGATATCAGGGAACTGTTCATTGTAAGGATGATGCTATGATTACACAGAATAGACTTAACTTTAGAAAATACACATAGCTGTATTTAGGGGTTATGTTGTCATGTTATCTTTATCTTGTGTTCAATATATATATACATACAATAAAAGCTGATAGTGGGTATATATGTGTCCACTATTCTTTTAGTTATATATATTTGAAATTTCTCATAGTGAAATGTTGGAAGGAAAAGGCTCTGAGAAAATATTTGTTTATAGGTGAGACAGACAGTATTACTGTTTTAAATACAACTGAAGAGAACTATGACCAAGAAGATGTCAAGGTTTTAGTGAGTACTAAAAACAATCTGTGTTTGGGAGCTTTTTTTCCTAAGGAAAAAGAAAATTCCTCTTTGAGAGCTTTTTTCCTAAAAAATATTCCTCTTATGGAGTTTTCCTAAGAAAAAGGGGAAGTTATTCCTTTTTGGAGCTTTTTTTCTTGTTTTTTTTTTTTTTATTGTGAAAATAGCGTATAGAGAGGTTACAATTACATGGGCAAGATAATGAGTACATTCACTGTTGCCTCCTCCTTTGTTTCCCCTTCCTATCTTCCCCCCCCCCCGCCCTCCCCTGGAGCTTTTTTTCTAAGGGGAGGAGAAAAAAAATCCTCTTTTGAAGCTTTTATCCTAAGAAAAAATTAGACTTGAAATAATATTAAATCACAATTGCTTAAAACTGCTGTTTTTGACCCATTCTGAATGTGTAATTATAAATTAGGCTGCACTGGTACATTCAACAAAGAGTTAAAACAATCATCAAAAGGGCTGGAAAGGGGGCTCAGTGGTAGAGCGCTTGCCTTGCATGCCTGAGGCCCTGGGTTCAATTCCTCAGCACCACATAAGCAAAAAGAAAAAAGCCGGAAGTGGCGCTGTGGCTCAAGCGGTAGGGCGCTAGACTTGAGCTGAAGAGCTGAGGGACAGCGCCCAGGCCCAGAGTTCAGGCCCCACGACCAGACCCCAAAAAAAAAAAACAATCATCAAAATAATCAGGAGTGTAATGGGCAAGGAAGTTCACACCTATAATCTCAGCACTTGGGAGGCTGACACACACGAAATTCTAGTCCAAGGCCAGTTGTGGCTAATAATAATAGTATTACAGGCTCCTGTGTTATTAGTTACTCAGGAGGCTGAGATATGAGGATTGCAGCTGGAAGCTAGCAGTGGCAGGAAAGTCTTGTGAGATTTTTCTTTGGGGGGGTGTCCAGTCCTGGGGCCTGAACTCTGGGCCTGGGAGCTGTCCCTCAGCTCTTCAGCTCAAGGCTAGCACTCTACCACTTGAGCTACAGTGCCACTTCTGGCTTTTTTTTTTTCTGCTTATGTGGTGCTGAGGAATCAAACCCAGGGCCTCCTGCATGCAAGGCAAGCACTCTACCACTGAGCCACCTTCCCCTTGTGAGATTGTTATCTACAATTAACTATCAAAAAAAGGGGGGGAAAAAGACCAGAAGTGGAGCTGTGGCAAAAGTGGTAGAGTGCTAGACTTCAGAGAGAGGAAAAAAAAAAATAAACAAAAGGTCACAGCACCCAAACCCTATGTTCAAACCCCTGACTGACTGACACACACACACACACACACACACACACACCAACAACAAAAACTAGTATAGGTGTCTACTCATCTATGTTGCTGCAATAACTAGGAGCATAAATATTTCAAAAATACCTATACTGTAACTGTGAAACATTTACCATTTCAAGCAGACAGAACTGGAAGTTGATCTGGAAAATGTTCCCTGTTTGAAAAGCAGGGGTTCACTCCTTCCCACCCTACCCCAACTCCTATTGACTTCAATTTTCCTTTATCTTTTCGAAAGCAGCTAACGAGTTGGTGCGAAAGGCTGCTTTTGCTTTCAAAGCAGTCTTGACATGAGTTACCTTAATTGGATTCCCAAGGGCAATAAATTTCTAATTCGTTGGGGGAACTGAATTAAGAATTGAGGCGCCTCAATGGGTGCATGCATACGGAGTTCAGGATGTCCCTTCATTTTATTTTTGCAAATACTGACAGGATTGTCACAATAATCCAGGGGTGGTGGACTGTGTGTGTGTGTGTGGTTGAAAAGAAAATCTGCAAACATCCCAGGGACCCACCACAGCACCGTGCGGCCTCACGGAGGAAGTAACTACCTGCTCCCTGGGACCGGCGTGCCAGCCTTCCCCCCCCCCCGGAAGGCTTCGGGTCCTAAGCTGCCCATTATGTTCACCAGAAGGAAGAAAGTTCCAGAGTGTAGAGCTTCTGGCGCGAGCTCAAGATTGTTCGAGACCCTCAGACGCGACGCGCACCACCATCATCATCATCATCGCCGCTGCCGCCACAGGCCCCAGTTGCTACGTCTGGTTGCTAAGGCACCAACCGCCCCACCGGAAGTGGCGGTAAGTGTAATGGAGGGGGGGGAGGGTGCCCTTCCCTTTTCACCCCGTCGCGAATCTTCCGGAGGTGGAGCTTATTCGTTCCGGGTGGAAACTTTAGCTC
>NW_012267227.1:12255073-12256010 GCF_000151885.1 Dipodomys ordii
GAGAGAGAGCGAAGAGAGAGCGAAGAGAGAGAACGAGGGAGAGGGGGAGAGAAGTGGGGAGTGACGCTTCTCCGGGGCCGCGGGGCATTGTGGGAGAAGGTTGTCTCCGATTTCTCCTCCCTCCCCGCCCCCCCTCCACCCCTCGGGCTCGGCTCCTCTCCTCCCCTCCCCCTCCCAGCCAAGATGTCTGACATGGAGGATGATTTCATGTGCGACGACGAGGAGGACTACGACCTGGTGAGGCGCCGGGAGCGGGGCTCTGGGGTCGGAGATGGGGTCTGGGGGTCGGGGCCGAGGCCGTGGCTGCTCTGGCTTCCTCTTCGTCGAGCATGGGTCCCTTTCCCCCTTCCCCCTCTTGGCGTGCAGTGACAGGACGGGTTTACCTCCTCCTCCTCCTCCTCCTCCCCACGCCGGGCCCTGCGTCTCCATCGTGGGGGGGCGGGGAGGGGCAAGGAGGGAGCACAAATCATAAAGAGGAGTTGGGGAGGTCGGGGACTGGGGGGGGTGGGGGGGGGTGTGTGGAGGATCCCAGGCCTGGCTCGTCGTGGGGTTACACGGACGCCCCTGAACCTTCGGGTTAGGTCGGGTTCTCCAATGCCTCCCTTCCTCCTCCCCCCTTTTCTTCACTCTTCCTTCCCCGGCCCTCCTCCTCCTCCTCCCTCCCTCCCTCCCCTCCAACGCGCGAGCTGCCTCGAGGGCCGTGCAGGGGGGGGGGGGAGATCTTTAGGCCCTGGCTGGCTTTCCTCTTTCACCGGGCCCAGTTAGTTTTCTGGGCTCCCACCCCCCCCCCTCTGATGATTAAGAGTAAAAGCGGGTGCAGAATTCTGGGAGTGTTGTTGTTGTTGTTTTGGGGGGGGTTGGAGGGGGAATAGGGGAAATGGAGGAGGAGGGAGGGGGGAGGGGAGGTGGTGGATACTGCCTCCCTCCACCCCCCCCC
>NW_012267227.1:12256060-12267210 GCF_000151885.1 Dipodomys ordii
CCCCCCCCCCCCGGCCTGACTGGGAAATGCTACCCGGTGCGTCTCCTGGAAACAGCTTCCTTCGGCTAGTTGTGTGCAGGCTGGATTTGGGTGGGAAGCAAAGGTGCAATGGAGAGTTGAGAGCAAAAAGAAGAAAAAGAAAGCTGGCGGGGGGGCAGGCAGGGAGGGAGAGAAACTAGTTGAACTACTTGTTTGGTTCTTTAAGAGAAAAAGCTGGTTAGGGGGATTTGGTTTTCTGCTATTGTTGATGGTGGGTTTTTTTTTTTTTTTGGTGGGGGTGGGGATGAAACCAAGGAGTGTTTGTGTTTTGTTGTATTTTTTGTTTTTGGAAAGGTATGGATTAAACGAATGGCTTTTTTTCCTTCTTGATTTAAGAAAATTCCTCAGTTGTAGAAGCTTTAAGATCTCAACAACATAAAAGGAATATTTATTTGGTTGGTGATTTTTTTTTCCTCTTCCAAGATTCAGGTTTTGTGAATTAATTCACAGGTTTTAAAACAAATTTAGCCGATGGTCAGATTGTTACGCACACACCCTACTGTGTGGGAACTAAAAAAAAAAACTTGACCCCAAAAATTAGCATCAGTTTTCTATTAGGGGTATTTTGTTTGGTTCTTACATATTATGGAGTTTCTGCATTAGGATAAAGTTGTGAAGTAGATGCTTTGGGAAGTCTGGCTCATTTTATTTTATTTTTTTAAAGAAATGTTATCAAGATACTGTTTTGAGTTAATGAATGGCTTCTTAGTATAGAGGAATAATATTTCCAGTTCATCTTTTTAAGTTTTTTTAAAAAGCACATTTTGTGAAAGAGGAAAAGTGCTATTATTGGAAAGTCAAAGAGGTTTTGGTGATTCTCTTAAGTTACTTTCTTTAATAGTTTCTGCAGAAACCAAACTAATTGTAGGCTGTGTCCTCAGTTCATTAAGAATGTATTAACTTGTACTACTTATTAAGTTTTATTTATTATATTTTATTTATACTACCAATTTTTTTTAAGTTTCCAAGTGTTTTTAAATGCTTTTGTAGTATTAGTTTTTGTTTTTTGTTTTTGCCAGTCGTGGGGCTTGAACTCTGGGCCTGGGCCCTGTCCCTCACCTCTTCAGCTCAAGACTAGCGCTCTACCACTAGAGCCAAAGCACCACTTCCCACTTTTTCTGCATACGTAGTGCTGAGGAATTGAACCCAGGGCCTCATGCATGTGAGGCAAGCACTCTACCACTGAGCCACCTTCTCAGCCTGTATTAGTTTTTTTTAAGTATTTCTACTCCTCTCTTAACTACTGATTTATTAAACACATGGGTTATTAGCACTATGATTAGCTTGAAGATGCTAACTGAAAATATAACGTAGAAATATCAATAGAAATCTTATTGTACTCTTCATTTTTGCAAAAATGTTAAACATCATGCTAAACATAATGGAGTTAAATATGTATTTAACTTTTTTCAAAAAATTTCTTAACAGCAGAAAAGATTTTGCACTGCTACAAAATTAAGTGAAATCCTCTCCCTTTTTATTTTTCAACTATTTGGTTAAATAATTCTCTCCCTTATTTGACTGTCACATTTTGGATTCCCAATCATATATCAAATAATGGAAACTGTCACACTCCATCTAACAATTGAAAGTTAGGGTGATAAAAAATATTTTTAATAATTTCTTTTTTCTTTTATTTTGGGTGGGGAGGGTCTGGTCGTGGGGTCTGAACTCTGGGCCTGGGCGCTGTCCCTCAGCTCTTCAGCTCAAGGCTAGTGCTTTACCACTTGAGCTATGACGCCACTTCTGGCTTTTTTCTTTTTTCTTATGTGGTGCTAAGGAATCGAACCCAGGGCCTCAGGCATGCAAGGCAAGCGCTCTACCACTGAGCCACCTTCCCAGCCCCAATAATATTTTTTCTTGGTAGACAATTTCCTTCAATGGATTTTTTTTTTTTTTTTGTGGAGTTTGAACTCTGGGCAGGGGCGCTGCCCCTCAGCTCTTCAACTCAAGTGTAGTGCTCTACCACTTGAGCCAGAGTGCCACTTCCTGGATTGTTTTTAAAAGATGAAGAAGGGAGGTAGTTGTCATTTCATGCTTCCATACTACCAGAAGAGTTTCGTATGCTAGGTGCCAGTGGTTCACACTTGTAATTATTGCCATTTAGGAGGCTGAGATCTGGAGGATCTTTGTTTGAAGCAAGCCTGGGCAGAAAACCCTTTCAGACTTGATCCCTAAAAAAACTAGCAAAATGCTGAGCTGTCATGTGTGTACCCGTATGCATGTGTATGTGTGTGTGGTGTATGTCTATACCTGATTTTTTTTTTTTTTTTGGTCGGTCATGGGGCTTGAGCTCTGGGCTTGGGCCGCTGTCCCTGTGCTCTTCAGCTCAAGGTGAGCACTCTACTGCTTGAGCCACAGCGCCACTTCCAGTTTTCTAGTGGTTTATTGGAGGTAAGAGTCTCACGGAGTTTCCTGCCCAGGCTGGCTTTGAACCGAGATCCTCAGATCTCAGCCTCCTGAGTAGCTAGGGTTACAGGCATGAGCTACCGGCACCCGGCTATATACCTGATTTTAAAAAAAAATTTTTTTTTTTTTTGATCAGTGGTGGGGCTTGAACTCTGGGCCTGGTAAAAAAAAAAAAATTATACCTGCTGTTGAACAAAGGGTTTTGCTGGGCTTTCTTGCCAAGGTTGGCACTCTACCACAGGAGTCACCCCTCTTAAGCATTTTCTGGCCAATCGGAGATTAGCTTTTTCCTCCCAAGTTGCTTCAAACCTCCATCCTCAGATCTTAACTTCTGAGTAGCTAGGTTTATAGGCACAAGACAGTGATCCTTTTCAGAGCATACGTTGTCTACCAATACATAAATTGTATGACTGTACCATGTTTTATCTGGTTCCCTGGTGATAAGAATTTGGCCTATTCTCTATCTTTTACTATTATAAATGAAGTACAGCTTAAAAAAATCTTCAGCTACAAACAGGTTTTGGCCTTTTTCGTAGTTGCAACTGTAGTTGAAAATATATATTGAGTTAGATTTAGTAATTAAGGTGGATAATCAAGCTGTGCAATACACTTTTAGGTTAGAAACATTTGACTCCAATAAAGTTACTTCTCTTGAGAATTTCAGAAACATGACTACAATCCCTGTCAGTACCATGGAATAATTTTCCTGCTTTAAACTACTGCTTCAAAGAAAACTGTGGTTCAGTAAGTTTAGTGAGTTATCACAAAGCCTGTTGCATTGTATCCTAAATGTGGCTTCTGTAATGAAATTAAAAAGATTCAGAGAAGGATAGCTAAAAGTAAATAATGGGAAACAGCTCTTATACGTTAATAAAAGTTATCAATTTAATCAGTGAGTTAGTCTAATTCTCATTTAATTTTAAGCATGCAAACAAGCTTAAGTAATAAGCAATATTTTTTCATATTAACTTGAATTTAGGTTTGAGTAACTTCTATAACTTTGAATTATGAATACAAACCAAAGTGAATTTGTGCTTGTACATTACATTCAAAAATGTGGAGGAGAATAGAAAGGGGTGATAGATCAAGAAGCACTGGGTCACTTAGACAGACATGCTAATTTGCAGCCCCCTATACAACCTTTTGAAGTTGAGAAAGTAAAAATGAACACACAGGCCTCTGTGGGAAGCTTCCTACAGGAAACCCCCCAAAACTTGACTGAAACGGAGCTAAAGCATTGAGTGTAAGGGATGTGCCTAAATGTATGGGATCAATTAATGGGAGAGTCAGAACTTTTATGTCTTTCCTTGAGAAATTTCATTTGAAGACTGAAAGTAGAGAACAAGTAAGAGATGGTTTTGATTTGTAACACAGATAACCAATTAAGAATCCTATCTAGGGCTGGGAAGGTGGCTCAGTGGTAGAGCACTTGCCTTGCATGCATGAGGCCCTGGGTTCGATTCCTCAGCACCACATAAGCAAAAAAAGGAAAAAGCCGGGAGTGGCACTGTGGCTCAAGTGGTAGAGCGCTAGCCTTGAGCTGAAGAGCTGAGGGACAGCGCCCAGGCCCAGAGTTCAGGCCCCACCACCGGACTCAAAAAAAAAAAAAAAGAATCCTATCTATATTTAAGAATAATGAGATGTGGCTCTAGTGTGCCTCATATCTGATCAAATGGTCAAGTTCAAGGAAACCTTGTGAATAATGAGTCTTGTTTTCCTAAAACATTTCTTAGGCTTGCCTTGGCAAGTTGAAAGTTGAATTATTAAACTGAAAAGTAGGAAGGTTTTTTTGGCGAGATGGTTGTTGAGGAATTCTTAGCAAAAAGTACAGTTTCTACTAAAGCAGAGATCTTAAAATGAGTAGCACATCTGGGGAGATGAGAATAGATTTGCATAGTGTGGCTGGATCACAGATTGCTGTGGGTGGGAGATACTAGGACGTGAGTTACATAAATACCCTGCAACTATTACTGTACTTTAAGGTTTTTACATCTCTTTTACGATGTTCAAGAGCTCGTTTAATTTACATATATTGCTTGAAGTTTTTTAAAGCAATCTTCACATGTTGATTAAAATGATAGTTTTTGATATAAATTTTGTATTTAAATTTTTTGGGGGATGGGTCCCAGTCATGGGGCCTGAACTCTGGGCCTGGGCGCTGTCCCTCAGCTCTTCAGCTCAAAGCTAGCGCTCTACCACTTGAGCCACAGCGCCACTTCCGGCTTTTTTCTTTTTTGCTTATGTGGTGCTGAGGAATCAAACCCAGGACCTCATGCATGCAAGGCAAGCACTCTACTACTGAGCCACCTTCCCAGCCCCTGTATTTAAATTTTTACCAGTGACCATCTCATTTGACATAAGTGAATTCAGTTTATTAGTATTTATGCAATGTTTTTTCTGTATTCCCTGTTAGGATTAATGGCACCTGTGTGTGTCATCAAGCCATTGGTAGTTATTATAGGTAACACGTCTCTTTAATTTTACATCCTTAGTATCATTTAACATCTTATATTTATAGTCCATTCCTTTTCATTCTATTTGATATCAAGCCTTCATTTATCGTATCCAGACATCAGACATTGGCTGCTCTGTCTGGATCATCATCATCATTATTATTTCTATTATTATTATTATTTCAGCTGTCCTTTCTCATAACTCCTAGTCGTATTATTTTTCTTTTTCCTCTTCCCCTTCCTGCTGCTCCTCCTCCTCCTCCTGCTCCTCCTCTTTCTCCTTCTCCCTTCTTTTGCTGGTCCTGGGGCTTGAATTCAGGGCCTGGGTGCTGTCCCTGAACCTCTCTGTGCTCAAGGCTAGCGCTCTACCACTTGAGCCACAGTGCTACTTCTGAGTAGTTTATTCAAGATAAGAGTCTCACTGTCTTTTCTGCTTGGGTTGGCTTCAAACTGCATTCCTCAGATCCCAGCCTCCTGTGTAGATAGGATCACAGGCATGGACCACCAGTGCCAAGCCTAATCATACTTTTTATACCTGATTCAAGTATCTTTTCCTTTCTTTAACTCTTGAGTAGTTGGTTGTTTGTTTTTTAGTTTGTCTCTGAATATTGCTTACATCGTATTACATTATAGTATCTACTTCTATTACATTGTATATCTATTTCTATTATGTTGCATACAACTATTTCTTAGTAGGTCCTGTGTGACTTGAGGGAAAGAACTTAACTTGCATGTGTCCCAATACTTATTTGCTGGTGTGTGTGTGTCTATCTATCTATCTATGTATCTATGTATCTATCTGTCTATATTTACCTAATGATGTTTGGGTCAGTGATGAATCACATGTAAAAATAGTAGGCATGTAAGATTATATGCCCTACATTTGAGTGCATGGCTGTAGCCCCAGCTTTGCTAGCTTTGTTTGTGTAAATATATTTTATGATGTAAATATATTTTTTGCAATGAGAAAATTGTCTAATGATGAATTTTTCAGAGTATGTACCCATTAATTAAGTAGAATATGACTATTAAAGATGATGGGATTAAAAAATAGTTTTAAATTAGGTTTGCAGAGTGAATGTCCTTGTGACATTGAAAAGCATGTGAAATTATTCTAATTTCACCTCATTTATAACTCTCTCTTCCCCCCTTTCTAAAACAATTTCAGTAGGTTTCAGTGTTCTTTTCAGACTTGAAAACAATATAGTTCAACTATAATTATGTTTATTCATCCTCCTTAGTCCATTCCCTCCCACTAATACCTACCCCAACTACAAGCCTGTTTTTGTTTCGCTCCAAAATCATGCTTTTTAAGTATAAATAATAAAAGTATGCTGGATATGGTGACCCATGCCTTTAGTTCTAGCTACTCAGAAGGCTGAGATCCCATGATCACAGTTGGAAACCAGGCCAGGAAGACAAAATCTGAAAGACTTTTATCCCCAAATAACCCAACAAAAAGCTAGAATTAGAAGAGAGGCTCAAGTGGTAGAGTTCTAGCCTTGTGTGAAAATAATAAAGATCATCTAAATGATACTTCTCAAGACTTTAAGAAATATCATGTTTAAAAAATTAGTGATGCCATCAATTCCTCAGTACCACATATACAAAAAAAATAAATTAATTAAAAGAAGAAAATCCATTTTAGCGGGGCTGGGAAGGTGGCTTAGTGGTAGAGCGCTTGCCTTGCATGCATGAGGCTCTAGGTTCGATTCCTCAGCATCACATAAGCAAAAAGAAAAAAAGCCGCAAGTGGCGCTGTGGCTCAAGTGGTAGAGCTAGCCTTGAGCTGAAGAGCTGGGGGACAGCGCCCAGGCCCAGAGTTCAGGCCCCACGACCAGACCCAAAAAAGAAAAGAAAAAAAAAAAAACCATTTTAGCCGAGTGCCGGTGGCTCACGCTGGTAATCCTAGCTACTCAGGAGGCTGAGATCTGAGGATCTCGGTTCAAAGCCAGCCCGGGCAGGAAAGTCCCTGAGACTCATCTCCAATAAACCACCAGAAAACCGGAAGTGGCGCTGTGGCTCAAACAGTAGAGTGCTCTCCTTGAGCTGAAGAGCTGAGGGACAGCGCCCAAGCCCAGAGTTCAAGCCCCATGACCGACCAAAAAAAAAAATTAGCGATGCCAGATCCAGGTGCTATGGCTTGTTCAATCCTAACTACTTGAGAGGCTGAGATTGGGAGAATCCCAGTTTCAGGCCAACCCAGGCCTCCCTCTCAATTGAGAGAAGCTGGCATGGTACACTCACCTGTCATTACAGCTATAACTGGGAAGCCCACAGTAGGCAGCTTGTAATCCAGGCAGATACTTGAACAGGAATTGAGGTGCACTCTCAAAAATAACCAGTGCAAAAATGACTGGAGGTCTGGCTCAGCAGTAAAGCACTTGTTAGCAAGCAGGAGGCCTTGAGTTCAAATGTTCATACCGCCACACACAAAAAACGTCGGACCAGTGTAACAACTGAAGTGTAGTAAGCAGGCTGTTACGCACAGCCTGAGATGAGGTTGGACTCATTGAGCTGTAAGTTCCAGGTGATGTCTTCTTGGTGTCGGGCTCAATCCACACGAACATAGTTAGGTCAGTTGTTAGATTCGTTGTGGTAATTTTCATAATTAGCAATAACATTTATTTAATAGTTCAATGATAACTATGCAAAAATATTAAATATTACCTACAGCTAATTATATATCAGACCAAAAGAATACACTCATAAAATGTTGAAAGCTGGATTAAGTTTTATGACATGATTTCTTTGCCAGTTGTGAAGCTCGAGTCTCACACTTTCCCTTGGTTTATATGCTTAGAAGAGGTGCTCTGCCACTTGGGCTATACCTTCAGTGAGACTCTTTGCTGATTAATTAGAGATGAGAGTCTCAGAGTTGTCTGTCCGAACTGGCTTCCAACCTCAATCCTCAGATCTCAGCCTCCTGAGTACATAGGATTACAGGCGTGAGCCATCAGTGCCCTGCTTCTGTGAGGTTGTTGGGTTTTTTTTTTTTTTAATTGTTGTTTATCTGACTTTTTTCTTAATTTTACAAAATTTGTTAATTGTTACTATAGCTGGGTGCTAGTGGCTCATGCTGTAATCCTACCTACTCAGAAGGCTGAGATCTGAGGATCACAGTTAGAAGCCAGCCCAGGCTTGAAAGTCCCTGAGATTCTTATCTCCAATTAGCCTCCAGAAAACCTGAAGTGCTGCTGTGGCTCAAAGTGATAGAGCACTAGACTTGAGCAAAAAAGCTCAGGGACAAGCGCATAGACCCTGAGTTCGCCCCACAACTAATTTTTTTAAATTGTTATTATAAAGGTAATATACAGAAGAGTGTCGGTTTCCTTTTCAGTAATTCCATGGTATATCTTAGGTGTAAGTGTTTAGAAATATTCCAAGCTAATTAGACAATTAGCAAAGAACTGACTTCCCAAAGAATAGAGTAGGTTTCATAGCTCTGATTGTTTATCCCAAGTTTTCCTTGGAGAAGGAATTGGGCACAGAAGCTGTGGCCTGAACTGTGTCTTTGGGGACCAGATGAGAAAGCAGTGGAAAGAGGCTGGAAATAGCATGACCAGGTGGGAAGGGGTCTTGCCACTTGTGCAATAAGGCCAACATGACTGCCGCAAGACCAACCAGGGGAGCGCTTGATAGACAAGGCTGAACAGAGGAGCCAAGTTTTAAGGCAATGGGAAGCCATTTTGAAGGAGAGGAATGAGAGAATTTACATTTTGTAAAGATAATTCTGGCTGCTTACTATGAGAAGATTGGAACTTAAAGCCTGAAAATGAGACCTGAAGGGTAGTTTTAAGAGTTTGTGCGGGGCTGGGAAGGTGGCTCAGTGGTAGAGCGCTTGCCTCGAATGCATGAGGCCCTGGGTTTGATTCCTCAGTACCACATAACCAGGAAAAAAAAAAAAAGCTGGAAGTGGTGCCATGGCTCAAAGGGTAGAGTGCTAGCCTTGAGCTGAAGAGCTGAGGGACAGCGCCCAGGCCAAGTTCAGGCCCCAAGACCAACAACAACAAAAAAAAAAAAGCAAAGAGTTTGTGGACACCAGGCACCAATAGCTCACACCTATAATCCAAGCTACTCAGAAGGCTGAGATCTGAGGATTGCAGTTCAAAGATAGCTCAGGCAGAAAAAGTCCATGGAGATTTTTATCTCCAATTAAACACCAGAAAACGGGAAGCAGTACTGTGGCTCCGAGTGGTAGAGGGCTAGCCTTGAGTAAAAAAGCTCAGACAGCTCCCAGGCCCTGAGTTCAAGCCCCATGACCAACAAAAAAAAAAGTTTGTGGAGAGATCCAAGTTGCTTGGCAGGGAGCAATGTAGCCAGAGAGAAAGGGTGGTTTGAGCATTATTATTATTATTATTATTATTTTGGGGTCCAGTCGTGGGGCCTGAACTCTGGGCCTGGGCGCTGTCCCTCAGCTCTTCAGCTCAAGGCTAGCGCTCTACCACTTGAGCCACAGCACCACTTCCGGCTTTTTTCTTTTTGCTTATGTGGTGCTGAAGAATCGAACCCAGGGCCTCAGGCATGCAAGGCAAGCGCTCTACCACTGAGCCACCTTCCCAGCCCCTTGAGCATTATTTTGAAGGAAGAATCTATATGGCTTTATTCCAACAGCAGAATTATTCTTACTTAATGTCTCCCATTGTTTATGCTTTTCTGGTGTATGCTGTCCTCTTTAACTTCGCCTGTTTTGTCTGGGAAGCAAATTCCCATTTACCTTTCAAGTCCCATCTTCAAACCCATCACTGTTAGACTTCATTCAGTTACTGAGATACACAATTGGCTTGTTTATTCTTTATTAATTACTTTTTCAATTTTATCAGTTTGGCTATAGTCATATCTACACTAACCAGCATTTAAGTGAATGAGTGCCTATAAAGTATTCTTACTTCAGAATTTGAGCATGGCCTTAAAGAAGTGTTCCCAGGAATTTTCCATTGTTAAACATAATAACTGAATTCGAAGTCTTCCGTCTGTGAGACCAGTGACACTCAAGTCTTCACATCACAAAGCCAGTTTGATTATTGAAAAGTGCTTCTTGTTTTGGTGTATTTTTGAGTTACCGTTGATATCTTTTTGTTTTCTACACAGGAATACTCTGAAGATAGTAACTCGGAACCAAATGTGGATTTGGAAAATCAGTACTACAATTCCAAAGCATTAAAAGAAGATGACCCAAAAGCAGCATTAAGCAGCTTCCAAAAGGTTTATATTTTTCCATTTAATTCTGTGTCTTAAAGGGTGTGTGTGCGTGTTTGTGTATGTGTATGTGTGTACCTGGGTGCTGGTAACTCACGCCTTTAATCCTAGCTACTCAGGAGGCTGAGATCTAAGGATCACAGTTCAAAGCCAGCCTAGGCAGAAAAGTCCATGAGACTCTTATCTCCAGTAAACCACCAGAAAACTGGAAATGGTGCTGTGGCTCAAGTGGGAGAGTGCTCACCTTGAGCTGAAGAGCTGAGGGATAGCACCCAGGCCCAGAGTTCAAGGCCTTCCCCCCCCCCAAAAAAAAAAATGTGTGTGTGTACCAGGACTTGAACTCAGGGTCTTGCACTTTTGCTCAGTCTTTTTCCTCAGTCTTTTGCCTCTTGAGCTATGTCTCCACTCTGGGATTTTTGAGGGTTAATTGGAGATGGATTCTTGAAGGCTTTTCCTGACCAGGCTGGCTTTGAAGTTTCATTCCCAGATCTCAACCTCTTGAGTACTTTGATTCTAGGCATCAGCCACCACTGCCTGGCTTGTCTTAAACTTTTTTAATGCATTATATCAAATGAAATCCAGAGTGATTATTCTCAGAAATGGGTTTGAATACATATTAATAATCTTAAAAAATGAGATTGCATTAAGTACCTCAAGCATATATTTAAAAGAGATTTGGAGCCAGGGACCAGTGGCTCATTCCTATAATCCTAGCTATTAAGGAGGCTGAGATATTAGAATCACAGTTCAAAGCCAACCCAAGCAGAAAAGTCCTGGAGATGCTTATCTTAAGCATGAAAAAGCCAGAAGTGTAGGCCTGCCTGGCGCCTGTAGCTTATGCCTGTAATCCTAGCTATTCAGGAGGCTGAGATCTGAGGATCACAGTTCAAAGCCAGCCCAGGCAGGAAAGTCCATGAGACTTATCTCCAATAAACCACTAGAAAACTGGAAGTGGCACTGTAGCTCAAGCAGTAGAGTGCTCACCTTGAGCAGAAGAGCACAGGGGCAGTGCCCAAGCCCAGAGTTCAAGCCCCATGACCGACTGAAAAA
>NW_012267227.1:12268100-12274479 GCF_000151885.1 Dipodomys ordii
AAAAAAAAAAAATTGAAAGATTTTTACTTAACCACTAGTAAGTACTCAGGGCTTACCTTTTAATCTTTTTAAAAGTGATAGTGAGAAATGGTGAGATTCTTAGGGAAATTGTTTTCATGAATGTGATGTAAAATTAATTCAGAGCTATCGCAGTGAATGCCATAGTTGTAGTATAGTATGTAAACTAAAAATTCCTTCCCTTCTTTAGGTTTTGGAACTTGAAGGTGAAAAAGGAGAATGGGGATTTAAAGCACTGAAACAAATGATTAAGATTAACTTCAAGTTGGTAAGAGTTGTTTTGAGGGGAATTAAACTAATAATGACTATATTCTGTAGGTGGACACCTCATTGCAACAAAATGCCATAATAACTTCTCTAATAGTTCTGCTGATATGCTTCCAAGTCTGCTTCTCAAAAGTTTTGACCAGTAATACTACTCTTAAAATTCTGCATAGAATACAAAAGTTGTTTGTTAAGAAAACTCATTCTTTAGTTGTATGCACAGTGTTTGGCTGCATTATTTATAGAGTAGCTTTTTGATAACTCAGTGCCTTGTACTTAAATCCTTGTACTTGTACCATAAATCCTAAGATTCTGTTTATTACAGACTTCCTGTCCACTGTCTAGGACCAAAATCTTCCTGTTACTTCTTTAGTTGTGTCTTACTCAACAAATATAATCCATCAGCAGTATCATCAGATTATACCCAGTATCTGACTAGTATTTAGCATTTCTACTCTGGTCCAAGCTAACATGTCTCACCTTCTTTTTTGTAGTAGCTTCTTATCTGGCATCCTTACTTCCGTCCTTGCTCTGCTACAGTCTGATCTCCCAGGTAGCAGAGTGATCCTAGTAAAATGTAATCAAAGGTAACTTGGTATATATATAGGTAGTATATACTTACTCCTTACCCTAATAACTACATGTGTTCAGTTGAAGAAAAAACATTCATACTTGCCAATGCTTCATCTCCTGCTTAAAAGAGGCTAACTCAATAAAAGGAGAGATTAATAGCACTTGGAGATTGTGAGGACTGGATCTAGGTTAGACTCCTAAATTGAGTTTACATAGTTACTTAGATAGTAAGCTTTCCCCTTAGATATTTAGCACTGGACATTATACTTGTAGTCTTTTTATTTCTGATCTGTTATTTCTTGGAATAATCTTGTGTTTCTTGGAATAACCCAGTAGTATAAATGCAAGGGATAACAACATGAACTGCATTTACTGTTGAGTAGGACCTTGGTTCTTCAAGTCCTGGGACTTGAACTTGACCTGGGTACTGTACCTAAGCTTTTTTGCTTAAGGGTAGAGCTCTACCAATTGAGCCACTGCTCCACTTTCAGCTTTTTAGTGGTTAATTGCAGATAGGAGTCCCATGGACTTTCCTGCTTGGGCTGACTTTGAACTGTGATCCTCACAGCTCATCCTCCTGAATAGCTAGAATTACAAACATGAATCACTAGTGCCCGGCTTTTTTTCTTCTTTTTTCTCTCCATGTTTTTGCATCAGGATCTCTCATGTAGTCCAGGCTAGCCTTGAGTTCTGTTTTACTGCCTTAGCTTCACAAGGACTATGATTCAAATAAATACGTTATACAATAAGGAATAATGTCTGAATCTTTTAAGTTACAAATGTAAGTTACATTTATTTTGTAAGCTAAACGCCTAAATTTTGTTGGTGTAGCTGAGTAATTCATTTCAAGTTTAAGTTAAAAATAATGTCCCTGCCCGATATAAAAGCATGTTGTGTTACAAGTTATAGGAATTATATTTCAGTTGGGTAGGTACTCTTATGTACTATATTTTAAATCATGTATGCAGATTTTTATTATACAATTGTGTATCTAACAATACATTTTTCTTTCCTACAGACAAACTTTCCAGAAATGATGAATAGATATAAACAACTATTGACCTATATTCGAAGTGCAGTCACAAGAAACTATTCTGAAAAATCCATTAATTCTATTCTTGATTATATCTCTACTTCTAAACAGGTTAGACGAATTTTTTTCCTCTTAGTATTAATATCAGGTTTTTTTTTAATTTGTAATAAGGCTTTTGTACTTAAAAGAAGAAAAACTGTAGAGGTGGTATTAAAGCAATTATGCTAGTTACTAAAAAATAGTTATCAAAAATAGTATATTGGTTGTGATACTAATTGTGTAACATGAAGAGATAATAACTGTACTTTCTCTCTTTAAATGTCTTCAGATACTAAAATAGTTGGCAAACAACTTTTACAGACTTATACTTAGTACCTGTGTTTGGTGGTAGTGATTGAACCCAGGGCCTCATGAAAGTTAGGCAAGTGCTCTACCTCTGAGCAACATCCCTGACTCTCACAGTTCCTTGTAACAAATTTAATCACCAATTGAGCTAGCTTTGGGAGACTTAAAACCTGAGATCAACTGGGCACCAGTGGCTCACGCCTGTAATCCTAGCTACTCAGAAGGATGAGATTTGAGGATTGGTGTTTGAAGCCAGCCTGGGCAGCAAAGGCCCTGAGATCTTAACTTCCAATGAACCATCAGAAAACCACTTGTGGCTCCAATGGTAGATCACTAGCCTTGAGCAAAAGAGCTTACAGACAGCGTCTAGGCACTGAGGTCAAGCCCCATGACTGACAAAAAAACAAAACCTGAGGTCCTTCTGCCTCCCCAATGTTAGGATTACAGGTGTTCATGACAACCTCCAGGTTAAATTTGCATGTTTTTTCAGAACATTAACCTTTAAGTGGCATTAAAACTTCTGTGTATAAGTCTTTTGCCTTTTGAAACTAAGACTAGATAGGGATGGGCGGCACTCTGACTTTTCCCATATGCCATCAGTAGTTACAAGTAAAGTAGGCAACTTTGTGGAAGTTTCCAACTTTCCTGTACTTTTGGATCCTGTTAAGTAGAGAGCTAGAGATCTAGATATTCAAAGGCAAAGCCAGTAGTAATGAGAGGAAGATGAGCAAAAAAGCTTATAATCACAATGAAGGGAATCACACCAAGATTGATAAATTAGTATTGATCAAACATAGCTAAAATTATTCTAAACTTGCTGGGCACTGGTGGCTCATAACTGTCATCCTAGCTGCTCAGGAGACTGAGATCTGAGGACCTCAGTTCAACACCAGCCTAGGCAGGAAAGTCCATGAGACTCTTTTCTCCAATAAACGACTAGAAAACCGAAAGTGGCGCTGCCGCTCAAGTGGTAGAGACCTAGCCTTGAGCTGAAGAGCTCAGGGATAGCGACCAGACCCAAAGTTCAAGCCCTACGACCAACAACAACAATAACAAATCCTAAACTTGTCTTTCCTGCCTGTTTCAAAAGTTTACCAGTTACTTCAGAGCTAAAGAAAATAGTCACATTTTGAAAACAGAATTTTGAGAGAAGGGACTTATTATTCTTTGTTTCTCTAACAGTTTGCTTAGTATTTGCTATTTAGTAAATACCAGATAGGGTTTGGTGGGTAAAATACACGTGATTAGCTCTTGTCGAAATGTATCATATATCTCTGTCAACATAGATGAGTTACTAACTGGGAAGTACATACCTTTACTATTAAAGCATTAGAGCTTAATCTTGGCACTTAACTAATTTTTTTAATTTGGTCTTTTAATTATGGGATTTTAGAAGACATTAGATAAGATACAAATAATGTGTCCTATGTATATTAAAGTTCAAAGATGCACTTTTAGTTTGTTCAAATTAACTTTATTAACAGGTACAAATTTGCTGTTTACAATTATAGAATTCTGATTTTTTATGTCAGATGGATTTACTGCAGGAATTCTATGAAACAACCCTGGAAGCTTTGAAAGATGCTAAGAATGATAGACTGTGGTTTAAAACAAACACAAAGGTAACAACAGCAATTACATTGGTTATTTTTGAAGAGTGGGTGGGTGTCCTTAGTAATCTTTCCTAAATATATTCACCTTCTGTTAAATATTTTTGATTTTAATAAGTTTGCTTTTTTTACAGCTTGGCAAGTTATATTTAGAACGAGAAGAATACGGAAAGCTTCAAAAAATTTTACGACAGTTACATCAGTCCTGCCAGGTAACGTTGACTTGTTTGTTTGTTTTTCTTGGCATTTCTTTTTAATAATAAAAAAATGTGACAATTGTATTCAAAATATCATTTAGTGATGTTTTTGTTCAGACATCCGTCCCACAAATAAAATTTAGGAAAATGTTTCGAGGCTGGAGATACAGGATCAGGGCCTATATAAGGAAACCTTGTCTCCATAGAAACAAGAGCAGAAGTAAAAAACATGTTAACTTTTATTTTTTTCCCCCCAGTTATGGGGTTTGAACTCTGGGCCTAGGCACTGTCCCTGCACTCTTCAGCTCAAGGCAAGCGTTCTACCACCTGAGCCACAGAGCCACTTGCAGTTTTCTGAGTGGTTTATTGGAGATAAGAGTCTCATGGACTGTGATCCTCAGATCTCAGCCTCTTGAGTAGCTAAGATTACAGGCATGAGCCACTGGCACCCGGCAAAACATGATAACTTTATCTGACTATTCTTCTTGTCTTAATACAAATTTCAGTCTTGTCATTTGTGGAATAAAGTACAGGTATCAGTAAACAGATCACTTGTAATTCTTAGTAAAAATTAGCCTTGGTATTTTGATATTCACCTCAAGAATATAAGGCACAAATATTACACCATACATAATAATATTTTATGTTTTTACTGATAATATATGAATCCTGAAGCATGGCTGTCTACCAGACCTTGAAGATACTAGAAATGTTCTATACCCCTTTTAATCCAAAATAATAATGCTAGGTATGCATAGCTGTCAAGCATTTGAAATGTAGTAACTGTAGCAGAGGTACTAAGTTTTAATTTCAATTAATTGAAAGAACAAGATGGTCAGGAGTGTACAACTCTATTTTTATTGGCTATCATGCTTGTTTTTTTTTAATCTTCATCAAGTAGCATTACTAATGAAGTTTTTTTAAAACTTCGTAAACAGCATTTTAGTATGTAGTAGTTTGGTGGAATTATGCTTAGACAAATATATAACATGGATGTAATTTTTTTTTTCTTTAAAAAAAATTTAAGCTGGGCATTGGTGGCTCACACCTGTAATCCTAGCTACTCGGGCTAAAATCTGAGGATTGCAGTTCAAATACAGCCAGGGCAAGAAACTCTGTGAAACTCTTATCTCCAGTTAACCAACAGAAAACTGGAAGTGACACTGTGGCTCAAGTGGTAGAGTGCTTGCCTTGAGCTAAAGAGTTCAGGGATAGTGCCCAGGCCCAGATTTCAAGACCCACAGCTGACCAAAAAAAAAAAATTTTTTTTATTATAGAGGTAATGTACAGACTTTTTTTCATATCTTATATTTTACTCTGGGTTTGAATTGTTAGTGAATAAAACCAAAGTGCACAACTCAATAGCACAGTATATTTTTGCTTAGTGTATGTAAGTGTTTTATATTTACAGACATCTGACTATACACTATAGAAGTCGAACTCAAAAGTTACCACCTTTGTGATTCCTTTGACATGCCTCTAGGAAAGTTAGTCCTTTTTGTTCTTGTAGGTACTTGGTTCATGCTTCAACTAGAATCAGTATCATTTACATTATTATTCGTCTTTCGTCTGCAGCAGATTAGTGTTTAATAGTATATTGTGAGCAGTTGGCGATTGCAACTTTATCTTCCTTTGTACTCTGGAAGTACTTTTTGATTGAATAGGTGGACCTAAAGCAGTTAGACACACACACACAGCCACTTGTTCCTTTTTTGCAGGAGTTCATGCTTGTTAGGCACTTTATCAGTTAGGCTGCTAACTTTGGCCACTTTTTTCTTACTCAGTAACTGGAAGTAAGAAAGATGGAAGAGTTCCATTTGGCCACTGCAAGTGGTATTTTGGGTATACCAGTTCCCAAATAAAACTTGTAGTACTTGTTCATCAACCGTGGTTATAAGTGAAATATTTCCTGACTAAGTCAACTAAATAGTGCTAGGTTGTCTGAATTCAATCTTAACTGAAGTATTTGCATTTCCTAGACTGATGATGGAGAAGATGACCTGAAAAAAGGTACACAGTTATTAGAAATATATGCTCTGGAAATTCAGATGTACACAGCACAGAAAAATAACAAAAAACTGAAAGCACTCTATGAACAATCACTTCACATCAAGTCTGCCATCCCTCATCCATTGATCATGGGAGTCATCAGAGGCAAGTTTGGTTTGGAGAGAATGTGCAGATACGGGGCGATCACAGTTACTGTGTGTGACCACATGACTGGAGTATTTTTCCTGCTGTGCCAAAAATCATGTAGTAGCCGGGCGCTGGTGGCTCACGCCTGTAATCCTAGCTACTCAGGAGGCTGAGATCTGAGGATCGCAGTTCAAAGCCAGCCC
>NW_012267227.1:12276494-12297580 GCF_000151885.1 Dipodomys ordii
CACAGGAAAAAAACAAAAAACAAAAAAACCAGAAATGGAGCTGTGGCTCTAGTGGTAGAGGGCTAGCCTTGAGCAAAACATTCAGGGACTGCACCAAGGCTAAGTTCGGTCCCCAGGGTCAGCACACACACAAACCTTAATTTTAGCCATAAGAAGTAAGAGTCAGGATTTTAAGGATTCTAAGAGCATATGGAGGATTAAAAAAACTATAAATTGCCATGTTATGACATCGGAATTTTCTGTTTGCTTCTTTAATCTACTTTAATACATTTTTATTGAATCAGGTTGATTTTAGTTATAAAAAGACACTTTTCCATCTTAATTTCAAGCAGTTTATTTTATCTCCACTTGGCCACATTAACTATGAATTGATCTGGTTAGAAATTCAAAATGATTTTTAAACTAGATGAGGTGACTCACATCTGTAATTCGAGCAATGTGGGAGGTAGACATTGGGAGGATTATAGTTTGAGGCCAGCCTGGGTAAAAAGCTTATAGGACCCTATCTCAACCAATACAAGCTGGGCCTAGAGGTATATACCTGTTATCCTACCTACAAAGGAAGCCTAAATGGGATCTTGGCTCGGGTATAAAAAAGCATTCTAAAAACGCCTAAAAGTGACAACTGTTGTGAGCATGGTTCAAGTAGTGGAGGACCCTGGCAAGCAGGTTAAAACTCTTGAGTTGAAACCTCACTATCACCCCCAAAAAAACCCTTTTTAAACATTTTGCTTAACTTCAAACTACTTTTTAAATATTTATAACACTACATTGCTAAAGAGCACTTTGAACTTTTTAGGAAAATATTAAGAAAAAAATTAGCCCTAGAAATGATCATTTTATAAAAAGTAAATTGGTTACATATATTAAGATGGATTGAAGAGCTCATTTATCAACCCTTTGAAAAGCAGTGATATTACCTTTGTATTTTATATCTATTTGCCCCAGTGAAATTTCTGTCCGTGAACTTAGAAACTTAAAGCTATAAAATTTTTAGTCTGACTAGTGACCCTGAGTAGTCCTCCATTTTGTATAACACTAAGGAAAGGGAAAAAAAAAAGAAAAAAGCAAGAGCAAGAAATGAGAAAATACCTCACAGTTAAAATATGTGTATGCAAATAAGCTAACGTGCAAATGTTTTCAGTACTTGAATATATCCTCCTATAGTAGATTACAGTAATGTGTTTGGAGTAGGTAAGAAAGTAATGCTTCCTAATTTTATCTTCCTAGTCAGTTGCCAGCAGACTAGAGGAAACTAATTCCTGTTGGAGCACTTGAATCACCTGTCCCTAACACGAAGTTACATTGCGACCCAACAGATGGAAGCACAGCAGAGGCGTGCAGAATGTTGAGGATATGTCTTACATATAAAGCAGACAGTGGTGCCATATCCAGAAGGTTGGCTTCTTCCTTCTCAGCACCCTTAGCGATCCCATAGTGCCTTACAGAACTCCTGCGAGAGTAGATACCAGATCCCTAGAAACAATACGAGCACAATTCAGCCTTGGGCCTGCTGCAGCAGGAGCCCCGCTGCTCTCTGTGTACGCTCATTCATTATCCACCACTGATGTTGCGCTTATAGTCTCTGCTCTAAAGCCAGAGAGTTTGGACAACCAAAGAGTTTATTTTGAAAAGTTTTGACAATTGCTGGTAGCTTTCTAGAAGATAAAACTGAGGAATAATCTTCAGAGAGGATATATTTTTCTACTTAAAGAGAACACTGAACTCCTTCATAGAGTACTAGTAGTAGTTTCTTACATTAAGAGTGATTAGGAATCAAATGAACAATTTAACTTGAAAGCAACGGCACTGAATAGTTACGTTTCATTGTCAACTTTTAACAAAACTAAGATTTTTTTAAAATAATTAAATATACATATAGTCCATAACCCGGAAGACTTGTTTATTAAGTATTAAAAAGGAAATTGAGGGAGGGGCGGGAATGCTGGAAATTGAGTCTAGGCCTTGTGCATGCTAAGCATATGCTTTACCACTGAGCTGCATCTTTTACTTGGAAGCTGATTTTTTTTTAAAAGCAAGAGTGCGTATATGCTTAATTCAATTTCTGTGGTTTAATAAAGTAACAATTTAGACTTTTAAGTATAAAAATTGAGAAACAGGCTCTGGATTATGGTTAACATGAATTCATGTTTGACAAAATTTACTTTTTTTTCTATCAGTGCCTATCAGAATAATGACATCACTGAATTTGAAAAGATTCTGAAAACAAATCATAGCAACATCATGGATGACCCTTTCATAAGAGAACACATTGAAGGTATGCTTCTTCTGATAACTGAATTCTCTTTCTGTTACTGCAAATGCTTCTAAATTCTGTCACAACATACAAAGCTACTCTGCCACTGGGTTCAATTTCTCAGCACCACACAAACAGAAAAAGCCTGAAGTGGCACTATGGCTCAAGTGGTAGAGCACTAGCCTTGAGCTGAAGAGCTGAGGGACAGCACCCAGGCCAGAGTTCAGGCCCCAAGACCGACCAAAAAATAAACAAAACTCAGCCAATTTCATTGTAGTAAAATCAAGTTCCTAGCTGATGTTTTGTTAGAGGTGGCCTTTTACACTTTATCTTTCTTACTCTAACTTAGGTATCCATGCTTAAGTTCAAAGTGAAATGATTTGTCAAAAGCTTTCAAAATATTCTGCTATCTATAGGTAATGGCTTAGGTGCATTTACTACACAAAGCCAAGGTCACATCGCACATCTTCATGCCTGTAAGTGAATGAGATCTTTAGTAACTTACACTTAATTGCCAGACAAAAATCATCTCTTTGTTTTGGGGGTCACTTGCAGCTCGAGTGCAATTGCCCTATTATGGAGCTTTTAGGAGATTTTTAAATGACCTTTTGGAACAATTCATTTAAATACCTAAATTCCAGGTGCATCAGAAATTTTTGAAGAATAATTTAGAAGTAACGCCTATCGTTTCCTTCAATTGTCACATTGTTTTTAATGACTAAATTGTTTAGACTTATTCTCTAAAAACGGTTATAAAACCTACATTATGTCATTTGGTATGCCAGAAAGTTAATAGGCTAAGAACAGGTAAAAAATAACTTTGCTTTGAAACTCAGATTCATCATGGTTTCTACAGATAGAAGATTGAAAATCGTCATTTTTAGACCAAATAGATCTAGGGGTGTGGCTCAAATAGTAGAACATCTACTTTAAAACATAAGACTTTGAGTTCAAACCTCAGTGTCATCAAAAAAAGGAAAATAACAATAGAAAAAAATGTAAGCCAGGCACTAGTGGCTCACATGTATCATCTCAGCTCTTTGGGAGGTAAAAATTGGGAGAATCCAAGTTCTAAGCCAGCTCACACAAAAAATTAGCAAGACCCCATCCTAATTTATAGCTAGGTTATCTCAAATACATGGGAAATGTAAATAGGAGGATCCAGATCCAGGTCAGCCTGGGCATACATTCAAGACCTTATCCCAAAAATAACTAATGCAAAAAAGCAAAAAAAAAAAAAAATGCCAAGGGCATGACTAAAGGGCTAATCACCTGCTTAGCAAGCAAGCCCCTCTCCCCATGCCATAAGGTCAGATCCAGTACTGCAAAAAGAAAATTCTTTAATGAGTCTTGAATGGTAGTGTACTTTGTAGGTGTAGACAGTATAGAAACATTATCCGTGAACTCAGATCCAGTTTTTAAAATTAAAAAAGGCAAAAAAAGAAAAGAAAATTTAAAAAGGCAATTGTATGTTAAAAAAAAACAAAACTTAGGGAATTGAAAAAGTACATGAAATGTAATACTATAGATTTGGAAAACATAGGGCAGGGAACTTGGCTGTTACCTAGTCAGAGCTTTTGCATAGACCCTGTTCATGGTGTGAAGGGCTGAAGGACATTGTAGTGGAGTTTCTACAGAGCAGGGGTGGAGCAAGCATTACAGGAAAGGAAGCCTCTGGTCACACAGTGTATCCATTGGACCCAGCTATTTTTAGATATAAACACTCTTAAGGCCTCACAAAGCAAAAGGATACATTTTGAGAGGATCTCCCATAACTGAATTAAAATGGCTTAGAAGTATGTGATTCATGAAGATACACAAGCAATTATATACAAATCTATTTTTGTCTTTCAGAACTTTTGCGAAACATCAGGACACAAGTGCTCATAAAATTAATTAAGCCTTACACAAGAATACATATTCCTTTTATTTCTAAGGTACTTGTATTCATGGGTTTTAATGATATGTATCATTCTGATAAATGTATTATATTCCTTTTCCCAAGAGTGGCGCTAAATTGGAGGTGTTACATATATATTTTAATTTAGTGTAATTTATCTGTTTTACTATTAGGTGTGGGTATAAATTGAGTTTAGGGGAAAAGGTCATTAACTTTGTATCCAAACAATTTTTAATTGCTAAACTTCTAGAGATTTCTCCAGCCCATCACAATAGTGATTAAAATATAACGTAGATGAAGACCCACCTAACCACTACAAAATATACTTCAAAAGAAGCTGGGAGCCGAGGGCTGGTGACTCACACCACACCTGCCTATAATCCTAGCTTCTCAGGTCTCTGAGACCTGAGGATCATGGTTCAAAGCCAGCATGGGCAGGAAAGTCTGTGAGATTCTTTATATCCAATAAACTACTTAGAAAAGGCCCGAAGTGGTACTGTGCCTCAAGTGGTAGAGCACTAGCCTTGAGCACAAAGTGGCTCAGGTACTGTGCCTGGCCCTGAGTTCAAGTCCCAAGATAGGCCAAAAAAGAAGAAGAAGCTGGGTGCCAGTGGCTCAAGCCTGTAATCCTAGCTACTCTTGTGGCTGAGATCTAAGGATCATGGTTCAATGCCAGCCTGGCAGGAAAGTCCATGAGACTCTAATTATTAACCACTAAAATAGCCAGAAGTAGATGTATGGCTCCAGTGATAGAGCACCAGCCGTGAGCATTGAAGCCCCAAGACTGGCACAGTTTTTCAAAAACTACAGAATTAGGGGCTGGGGGTTTAGCCCAGCGGAAGGGCGCCCGCCCGGTGCATGCAAGGTCCTGGGTTCGGTCCTCAGCCCTGGGGGAAAAAAAATACAGGATTAAGGCTCTGGTTGTAGGTCAGCAGTAGAATACTTGCCTAGCACTGCATGTGCAAGTTCCTGAGTTTGGTCTTTATCAGATCTTCATCAGATCTATGTTTTAGAAGATATGTTGAAGCAATTACGATTTTTATTTATTTATTTATTTTTTGGTCAGTTGTGGGCTTGAACTTGGCCTGATCACTGTCTCTGAGCTCTTCAGCCCAAGGCCAGTGCTCTACCACTTGAGCCACAATGCCACTTCCGGTTTTCTGGTGGTTAATTGGAGATTTAGTGTCTCACAGACTTTCCTACCCAGGCTGCCTTTGAACTGTGATCCTTAGATCTCAGCCTCCTGAATAGCTAGGATTACAGGCATGCGCCACCAGTGCCCAGCTTGCAATTATGAATTTTTCCTTTTTAAAAACAACTCTCTTTATACCTAGCTCCGTAGGCAAGCGCAGCACATGCCTAGCATGTCTTAAAGTACAAGGTTCAACCACCCACCAGTATATGGGGAGCAGGGGGAAAGATCGTTTAAAAATAGAAATTAAACCTTTTCCTTTCAGTGGTGGAAATGAATTTAAAATCAGAATGATCATATAAAATGTTGGAGCTTTTAAAATGAATCTTTTTTCATAGGAGTTGAACATAGATGTAGCTGACGTGGAAAGCTTACTGGTGCAGTGCATATTGGATAAGTGAGTAATCTAAAACTTCTTAAATCGCAGAATGTTTGGGACCATACGTTTTGAATTGTTGATTTTTTTCACAAAGAGTATTCTGTGGTTATGATTTTCTATTAGAAGAGATATTTGTATAGCTGGACTTTTTGTTTTCATTTTTTTGTTTTTTTTGTTCATGGAGCTTGAACCCAGGGCCTCAGCACTGCCCCTAAACTTTTTCAGTCAAGGCTAGCACACTGCCACGTGAGCCACAGCTCCACTTTGGGTTTTCTGGTGGTGAATTGGAGATAAGACTTTCATGGACTTTCCTGCCCAGGCTGGCTTTGACCCTCATTCCACAGATCTCCTGAGTAGCTTAGGATTATAGGTGTAAGCCACCAGTGCCTGGCTTTGTGTGGACATTTTTGATTAATTGATAATCTTAAACATAGGATCTCATAAAGTTCCATGTCTTTTCAGAAAGGTTTTTCATTTTTGTCATGCCCTATATACAGCGAAATAATTATTAATGAATAGTAATTTTTATGTTTTTAAGCCTAGAGTATATGTTACAAAACAGTTTTGGATTTTTTTTTTCTTAAAAGTAGTAAGTTACTGAAAGCTTTACTAATACCATTTGCCCTTGATTAAGCAGATTAAGTCTATCAAAAGATTCTTTCTAGAGGTAGATGAAGTCTGGTTTCCTGCTAGTTGGAAGAAGCTAGTAAACACTCTGACTCACTCTAAATTCACTCATTAACAAAGGCAGCAGGTTTTTCTCCTGCATTTACTGATAATGTGAATGTTATATGAAACATTCAGGAGTCATGCTTTGTGAAAAAGTCTCTTTATTTATTTCCAGCACTATTCATGGCCGAATTGACCAAGTCAATCAACTCCTTGAACTGGATCATCAGAAGAGAGGTGGTGCACGGTATACCGCACTAGATAAATGGACCAACCAACTAAATTCCCTCAACCAGGCTGTAGTCAGTAAACTGGCTTAACAGAGAACAAGCTTTTATAGACGTGCTTAAGACAACAGTGCAGAGATGTAATCCTTAAAAGAACTGGGAAAGGCAAAACTACTGTCAGTTGATGTGTCCTGAAAATTGTTGGAGTTATGGCAGAAGTGCTTTTTTGATCAGCTGGTTTGTGTTTTGCTGCTGCATTTATCCCAAGAAAAACAGCTTTAATCTCCAGAAGAAAACCAAAATACCATGGGATTTATGCTGTACTGACATCTTGTCCTAAACACACAACATCATAGTAATTTGTCATGGGCAACATGACCAGAGAGAAGATGTTTGTCATGATTTTAAATACACTGACATGCTACTGTTGGTTAAATTTAAACATGTTTTACCTGCAGAAATTCTCTCACAAATAACCTGCAATAACTTGAAATGCATACCCTTTTGAACACTTCCTTTTCTCATGTATAAATGAAAATGTTTGCTGCATTTTGCAAAATGTCAATTCTCCAGAAAATGTGTCCGTATATTTCTGTACCTGCAGTGTAGTAAAGGTTTAGATGAAACCCCATAATTACAGTGGCATACTGTCACTTAGGTTTCAAGCAGCAAAATAAACAGTGCAGCTCAGAAATTGTAGTTTGGTTCTTGATGTGTTTTTATTACTTTTGGGGTTGTTTGTTTTGTGTTTTTAGAACCTTAGAAATTTGAAATTACTTTTATCTTTGGTTAATAATAAAAAGCCTGGAAGCACATACTCTGGTTATTTGCTTTCAGGTTTTTTGGTTTTGTTTTGTTTTTTTAAGTAGTCTTTATTGGTAAACTAAGAAGAACTACTTGCTAACAAAATGCTTGCATAGTACTATTTTGACAGTAATGCTTTAAAGGAATAAATTTTTTTTAAAGAATGATATTCCTTTTAGAAAGAATAGATTTTTAACTCTCAGATGTCACTTTAAGCAAATATGCCAGAACATAGACAGCTAATGAATGTTACCCTGTGTAGCAACTGTGCTGGAAGGTTGTTTTCCAATGCCAGCAACCTATCGTTGCTCAGAGCCTGTTGGGTTTGCATTCAAAGTTAATTAAATCACAGGCTATTAGTTTCATGATTAAACATTGTTTAAAAACAACAACAACAACTGTTGCCCAGCTTAATGGTTAGCATTATTTGGCACACCAAATGGTAGTTTTCAGAAATCAAGCCTAACTGTCAGATAATGTAGAAAGTATGCACCTGGCTTTGAAAGCAATCCCAAAAGAGTTTCGAAGGATTTGGTTACTAATATTGCAGTGGCCTTCCGAGGTGACTACCTTTAAAGGAGGAACTCAGCTCCTTTGAATGTATTGAGTTTGAGATGTATTTTTTTTTTAACGTTCACATTATTTTATAGTGTCAAAAGGAAGAACTGAGATGAACATAATTCTTTGGTTTTCCTATTGCTTGTTATGTCAGAAATTGAGTGGCAGTTCAAAAGGAAGACTGTTGTAACAGAAGAGTGACTACCAAGAGCTTTGAGCACTAAATCAGATTTTATAAACATTGGAAGGAGCATGGACTTCATTCAGACAAGGCATGCCTATTCAGTTTTGTCAAATTTTACGAAAATATGTGATATATATTTATACTAAAACTATATAATCCTTAGACTTAGAGAACAGTTAATGTCTTTAGCAGATTAAAAACAGTATTAAATTCAGGTATCAGTTGGAAATTGTAGAAAACGGAAAGAAAACGCAAGACAAAATGTCAATGGTAGGGAATAAAAAGTTTAAGCTATTATAAAATTATGTGTATTTTCTTCTCTTTTGCATAAATCATGTGTGAAAAGTGTGCGGAAAAAAAATTTTTTTACAGGAGTGATACTAGGATTTATTTTTCAATATAATTTGGACACCCTTTGTTACCCAAATAAAAGTGCCAAGTTTCTATGCCTGTATTCAATATGTATGCATGTGATAACCTTGGAAAGGTAAAGCCCTGCTTAACTTTGACTTGATGGGATTAGAGTGGGAAGGATTTGAATGGTGGAATTTAACTCCTATCCTCCAGCGCTTCAAATGCCCATTTCTCCTGTAGTAACTTTGCTGCCTGTAGTTAGTGTATCCTCTGTGTTCTGGGACTTACGTATTTTTTTACTCTGGAAATGTGGGCCAAGAGTATATGATCCCTAAAGTTATAATTCTCACTAGTGAACTATATATGTAACACAGGCTTGATTTGCTATACTTCTCAGATGCAAATTTGTTCTTTTCTAGTTAGTCCTGTGCCATTTTAGTTCTAGAACACAGAGTGGGGGGGGGGTTGCTTTTAATCTATGTAAACATTTTTCTGGAGGGCTTTTTTTTTCTTTTTTGCATCAAGTTTTGTGTCAAATTCACATCTTATCAAAAATATAACCTTAAGGGAAGTTTAAAAAAAAAAAAACTGGTCAGCAAATTCCTAGAATTTTACCCGTTGATTAAATGTTTCTGTGTTTCATGAAAAAGTATGTGAGTACTTGGTGTCATACTGTAATATGTTCATCTTTTTCTCCTTCTGAATGGTGTAGAGATAACTTGAAAGTTTTGACATAAAGAAGACCATCTGAGTGCCAGTGTCCTGAGAGGCAAGTGACTTATGTTTTTTTAGCAGCTGTGAATTGATAATCTTGTCACTTAGTCTCTTGGCTTCATATTCCTTAGCTGAGTGGTAGTTTGTAACCAGTTATATAGAATTGAGAACATCAGAACCCTTGGGATATGGCATATTAGCTAGCATGTTTCAATTTACTTTCCATCCATATCTTTAAAAAAATAACTTGCCTATTTTTGTCTGCCCCTTCCGCTTCATATGTCTGAAATTTACCTGTTCATTTCTTCTCTACAAATGTGAAAAGGAGCCAGGCACCAGGTTCATATTTTGCAATCCTAGCTACTCAAGAGGCCAAGATGCAAGATCTTACAGGATCATAGTTTGAAGCCAGCCTGGGAAGAAAAATGCAAAAGACCATCTCAGTTAACCAGCAAAATGCTAGACTGGAGGCATGCCTAAAGCAAGAGTGCCAGCTGTAGTCAAGCAAGCCTAGTGAGCTCCAGGCTGAGTTCAAGCCCAGTACTGGCAAATGAAAAGGTAGGGAGGAAGAAAGGAAGGAAAGAGAGAGAGAAAGAAAAAGAAGAAAGAGAAAGGAAGTAAGAAAGAAAGGAAGGAAATCTGCAAGTGGTCCTTCTAAGTACTTCTGTTATAAACTTGTATATTTCCTTATGGACTTGAGCAAGCTACTCTAAGGTATCTATCTAAAAACACTGGACCTTAATTTATAATTATCTCATCTGATATATCATTTATGATCTTAACCTGTAGTCTAAAAGGATTCCAAAATTCTCTCATCCTTGAGAACCCTTGGTTACACCTGACTTTCTAAACTGGTACCTTAACTCTCATTTTTGTGATTACTAATGAACTTGCACATCTTTTCACAGACTTAATAACCTCTCAGCTTCCCCCCTTCTATAGACTGTTAATCACCTTTTCATCACTTTGATAAAATACCTGAGATCTTACACTAGGAGGCAGCAAGTTTTAGTTTCACTCATGGTTTGCTTTGAAAGGTTTCAGTTCCTTGTTCCACGTTGGCCCAGTGGGCTTTTGGCTCTGTGTCGCGTTAGTACATCCTGGAGGGAGCACAGGCTAGTTAGAAGAAGCTGTTGAGTGAGTCCAGCGTAGCTGGGAAGTGAAGGAATAGGAGAGGACAACTTCCCAGTATCTTCTCCAAAGGCATATCCCCCATGACCTAACTTACTTCCTTTTGGTCACGTCTAAAAGTTCCAACACTTCTCAGCCCCACGGGATGGGAACCAAACCCTCAAAGTACAGACTTTTGGAGGAAATTTGCATTCCAAACTGTATCCCTCCTCTTCACTGCCTTTATTATTGTCTTGTATTTCACTGATTTGTGGGAGGTTTTTGTCTTTTCTAAGTACTAACCTCTGATCCAGTTTAGACTCAAATATTCTCTAAAGCATTATACCTCATATACTTTATTGAATGTTACATCTACTCTGTTTTTTACATCATCACCCATACATATTTTTAGGCCTTGTTGAAGAAGTCTTTTCCGACACACACACACACAATGTTAACAGTTTTAGTTTCCCCCTTTATACCTAGGTCTTTGTTTGGAGTTCATTTTGTTCTATGACTTGAGGTAAAAAGTCCATTTTTCTCTCCCTTAGGGTTGAATACATTTTCTCCATACAATTTATTGAATAAGGATTCCCTAGTGATTTTTCTGCCCAACTTCCTACATATGCTAGGTGTATATTTCAGTGTTCTCTCATCTGCTTAATTGTTCTGTTTCTTGACTAGGGTCCTCTTATGCTTCGTGTCATTAAAAAGCTAGCTATTCTTTTTCATGAAAATTTGAGGAGATTGTTTTTGTGTTTGCCTGTTTGTTTTGTGGTGTGGGGAACTGAACCTGAAGCCTCACACACACTGCCATTGAGCTATATTCCCAGTGTATGAGCATTTTTTGTTCGCATTAATTTCCAGATATTTATAGCTTATGGTCTCATTTAATATTTTCTGACTAGTTTTTACGAGGCTAAAGGAATAATATTAGTATTTATATACTGATTTTTTTTTTTTTTTTTGGCGAGTCATGGGACCTGAACCCTGGGCCTGGATGCTGTCCCTCAGCTCTTCAGCTCAAGGCTAGCGCTCTACCACTTGAGCCACAGCGCCACTTCCAGCTTTTATCTTTTTTTTTTTTTTGGTCGGTCGTGGGGCTTGAACTCTGGGCCTGGGCCCTGTCCCTCAGCTCTTCAGCTCAAGGCGAGCGCTCTACCACTTGAGCCACAGCGCCACTTCCGGTTTTCTGGTGGTTTATTGGAGATAGGAGTCTCATGGTCTCTCCTGCCCAGGCTGGCTTTGAACCACAATCCTCAGATCTCAGCCTCCTGAGTAGCTAGGATTACAGGCGTGAGCCACCAGCACCCGGCTAGCTTTTTTCTTTTTGCTTATGTGGTGCTGAGGAATCGAACCCAGGGCCTCATGCATTCAAGACAAGCACTCCTACCACTGAGCCACCTTCCCAGCCCACGTACTGATGTTTGTATCTGCTAACCTTGTTGAATTTTATCAGTGTTGACCTGTCTTAGTTTCCTTTTTTACTCTGTCTCCTCTTGCTTTCTGTCCCCTCTCTCTGTTCTCTCCCTGTTCAATCCTCTCTCCCACTCCCTGTCCCCCTTCTTCTCTTATTCCCTCTTCCATTCCCCCTCTCTCTCTGTTTTGCACTTTCTCTCTGCTGGGATAACGCATGAGTGACACCACAGCCAACTTAAGACCCTCTTAGAGCTAGGAACATGGCTCAGCGGTAGACTGCTTGCCTAGCATACATGAAGCCCTTGAGTTCGATTCCTCAGTACCCATAAACAGAAAAGGCCAGAAGTGTCGCTGTGGCTCTAGTGGTAGAGTGCTAGCCTTGAGCAAAAAAGAAGCTCAGGAACAGTGCCCAGGCCCTGAGTTCAATCCCCAGGATGGCAAAAAAAAAAAGTTAATTTGGCAGTGTAGTATTGGGTTTTTTGGTTTTTTTTTTTTTTTTTTTTTTTTTATCAGTTGTGGGGCTTGAACTCTGGGCCTGGGCACTGTCCCTCAGATATTCAGTTCAAGGCTAGTGCTCTTCCACTTGAGCCACAGCACCACTTCCAGCCTTTTCTGTTTATGTGGTGCTGAGGAATCAAACCCAGGGCCTCATGCATGCGAGGCAAGCACTCTACCACTGAGCCACCTTCCCAGCCCAGCAGTATAGTTTTTATATATGTTTTTATTTTTATCTGGTTTAGAAATTACATTGCATCTGATATCTATCCATTGGCTTAAAACTAAACTCAAGTATCCAGGGCTATATAGAAAATTTTTTTAAAAAATTTTAACCCCTATTCTTACATATAAAGTTACTAGCAACAAATTATTTTCTGCCCTAGAAACTATCTATGCATAAGAATGCTGTAATTTTTGCATAAATGGAATCTGACTCAATGTTCTGCCACTTGCTTTGTAACAAATGTGTCTATTTTAAGCTGATATAAAAAGACACTGCAGGACACAATGCAGTATGACATTTCATGGCATTATATTCTTTTGTTCTTGACTGCAGCCTAAAGTGCCTGTAAAGAGGCCTTTTGTTTTAATGTGTATGGTAAGGAGCCTAGGAGTTTTACAATAAACAATATCTCGTGATAATGGCTCATTGTTTTTGGGGGGGGGAGGGAATTCCAGCAAATGTCTTGGTCAAATGTCACCATACATCTGATGGTCAGCAAACTTGAAGTAGGACTCCTTCCCAAGTAGATTCCACGCCCAGTCCTAAAAGAATGAAATTGTGTGAAGACAAATTTAACCAGTGGGATGTTTGGCTAAAGAAAATTGGGACCAAGATACTCCCACATTTTTTTTTTTTTTTTTGCCAGTCCTGGAGCTTGAACTCAGGGCCAGAGCACTGTCCCTGAGTGCTTTTTTGCTCAAGGCTAGCACTCTACCACTTGAGCCACAGCACCACTTCCGGGGTTTTTTCTGTTTCTGTGGTGCTGAGGAATCGAACCCTGGGCTTCATGCATGCCAGGCAAGCGCTCTACCACTGAGCCACCTTCCCAGCCCCACTCCCACCATTCTTAAGACCTCTCAGCTAGTCCAGGTTTTTTTGTTGTTGTTGTTTAGAAATAAACTTCATAGAACACTTAAGGCTTGTTACTGTTAGCACTACTGTCGATTATTTGAATGCCTCGTAAGGTGTATGCACTGCTGTGAGGACTCCGTTCGGCACAGGAAGCTCATTTAATCCTCAAGAGTCACCCCCAGGCAAGTGCTAACCTTTTCTGGACTCTTCCCCATTCATGAAACAGTAACAGGTTGAACGATGCCTTTCAGACCACATCTCTAAGTGGGGTACTGGGATCCAGACTGAGGCCAATCTGATCCCTGAAGCTACAGCGCCAACCTCTGTGCTCACCTACACAGCCTGTCCCTCCTTTCCTACCCATTGAACTTGTTCTGTTGGTTTATTGGCATTCTGTCTTAGCCAAAATAGCATATTACTTTTTTTTTTTTAGTAGTTTTTGGTGGTGCAGGAGTTGGAACTCAGGGCTTTGTACTTGCCAGGCAGGTACGCTACCCCTTGAGCCAGGAACCTCCCTTCTAGAAAGTACTATCTTGATTCAGCCCAGACCACACCTCACAGAAGCAGTCATCAGACCATCAAACTGAAAGCAGGGTGTTCACATTAGCCAGCTTCCCTCTTCCTGAAACCTGGATGATCCACTCTGCCTGCCACGTGGAGCTGTTCCCCAAACTCTTAGTTTCAAATAGGACTTTGAATCCTGTGAAGGATGCTAAACTCACTGCCTCTAGCCCTGCCCTTCAGAAATCCTCAGTCAGTATCCTATTTCCTGTCATAATTTTGGCAATGCCTGATATATAGGAAGGAAACATCACACACAAATAAATCCCAGGTCCTCTGTCTTCCTTTTCTTCTGACCTTATATTCCTAGTTCACTATCCCAAACCACATCTCTTCCAATCTATTGAGACTTCAACTGTCCTGCTTAATAGATGTTTAGGTTTTTCATAATTAAGAACATATTGTCTGGCGGCTGGGAAGGTGGCTCAGTGGTAGAGTGCTTGCCTTGCATGCATGAGTCCTTGGGTTTGATTCCCCAGCACCACATAAAGCAGAAAAAAAAATGTGACACTGTGGCTTAAATGGTAGAGTGCTAGCCTTGAGCTGAAGAGCTGAGGGACAGTGCCCAGGCCCAGAGTTCAGGCCCCAGGACTGGCAGAAAGAAAAAGAACATATATCTTACCAGCACTGGTGACTCACACTTGTAATCCTAGCTACTTAGGAGGCTGAGGTCTGAGGATCATGGTTCAAAGCTGCCCTGGGCAGGAAAGTCTGTGAGACTCTTTATCTGCAATTAACCACCAGAAATCGGGAAGTGGCGCTGTGGCTCTGTAGTGGCTCAAGTGCTCACCTTGAGCTGAAGAGCTGAGGGACAGCGCCCAAGCCAAGTTCAAGCCCCACAACCGACAAAAAATAACATATGTCTTTGTTACTTTATTAGTAGTTGTATAAGAGGGTTTTTTCTTGACATCTTCATATATATGTACAATGTACGTTGATCAGACTTCCCAACACTCCCTCATCTTCCCTTCCTTTTCTCAAACTAATCTCAATGAGTTTCATTATTCATTGTTCATATGTGGATATGAAGGATTTTTATCATATTCAGCCTCCTTTAAACTCTGCCAACCCACCCCCTCCCACTAATATACACACCCCAGACAGGGTATGTTCCGCCTACCTAACATTCATTTCTTTAAAAGTACATGTTAATTACTCAAAGGGACTTCACACATATACACACGCATAAACATAAATATAAAGAATGAACAGTTTCGCGGAGGGCTGGGAAGGTGGCTCAGTGGTAGAGCGCTTGCCTTGCATGCATGAGGCCCTGGGTTCAATTCCTCAGCACCACATAAGCAAAAAGAACCCGGAAGTGGCGCTGTAGCTCAAGTGGTAGAGTGCCAGCCTTGAGCTGAAGAGCTGAGGGCCAGCGCCCAGGCCCAGAGTTCAAGCCCCACGACTGGACCCCCCCCCCCAAAAAAAAAACAGTTTCACGGAAATGAGTGGATGTGGAGACCATCATATTAAGTGAAATAAACCAGGTTCAGAAGGATGGAAATTGCATATTTTCTCTCAGATGTGGATGTAGAGCTAAAAGATAAACAACCATAAACAGAAACCGCGTGTGTGTGTGTGTGTGTGTGTGTGTGTGTGTGTGTGTGTGATATGTATACAAATGTGGGAGAACTTAAGGGGATTAGGAGTGGGAGAAAAATAGAATGTGGCAATATTGAAATACTATGAATGGCAATGACATAATCTCAACAAAAGCTGTTGACTACCTGGGAATTGAGGGCTAGGGAAGTTGAGATTGGGTGAGGGCGTCAATCTGTGTTTAGTTTTCTTCCCAGCTTGAGGGCAAAGACAACCAAGGATTTCTTTCCCATAATCCATTACCTCTCAGAGTGATGGCACGTAGGCAAGACAGATTCTATCTCCAGTTAACCAGTCTTTCAACATGAAGCTGCCTATTGGATTACAAATTCCAGCAAGATCAAGAAACTGGGGGGAAAGGTACATATAGGGGAGTTTCCCCCCCTTGAATTCTTGGCCATAGAAATGTACATAACTCAGAAAAGTTTTCTATCTATTGGAGAGTGTTGTATATCAACAATTTAGGGAAATATGAAGGCTGTACAGAAATCAATTATGCCAGGCACCAATGGCTCACGCCTGTAATCCTAGCTACTCAGGAGGCTGAGATCTGAGGATTGCAGTTCCAAGCCAGCTCACCAAGAAAATCAATGAGACTCTTCCAATTAGTCATTAAAAAAGACAGAAGTGGAGCTTTGGCTTATGTAGTAGAGTGCTAGCCTTAGAACAAAGCTTGGGAGACAGCACCCAAGCCTTGAGTATAATCTCCATGACCAGCACACACACACATACACCACACACACAAACACACACACCAATCATTTCACTGATGATAAGGTAACACCGTATGGTCACAATTTTCATAATAGTCTATCTCCTTGATTACCACCTAAGTCTGTTGAGAAGGTGGTAGAAAAGCCAGGTCCAGAAGGTAACGTTTTGTGTGGGGGTGTTGGTCGTGGTGCCTGAATCTGGGCCTGGGCACTGTCCCTCAGGTCTTCAGCTCAAAGTGAGCGCTCTACCACTTGAGCCCCAGCGCCACTTCTAGTTTTCTAGTGGTTAATTGGAGGTAAGAGTCTCATGGACTCTCCTGCGCAGGCTGGCTTTAAACCATGATCTTCATATCTCAGGCTCCTGAGTAGCTAGGATTACAGGCATGAGCCACCGCCTGGCATCAACAGCACAATGCTTTCTCTTGTTTGCATGAAATGTCCAGAAAAGGCAAATTAATAATAGAGACAGGGAGAAGATTGATGATTGCTTACTTCTGTGAGTAGTCATGAGCTTTATGCTAACTGAGCAGAAGGTGTTGAAAACGTTCCATAACAGGCTTCTAGAAATGTTTGTATCAATTGACAAAGTCACTAAAGATCATTGAATTGTATGTCAGAAATGAGTGAATTTTAGGGCCTAGAATATGTATTTGCATGAAGTTGGTTATTAAAAAGTCCATATACCATTTTTCTGCTTTTCAAAAGCTACATACTCATGTCAGTGTACAGGAATGCAGGGTGGGGGGTGAGGGGACGGAGGGGAGGATGGGATGGGAAGGGGAAACAAAGGAGGAGGCTACAATGATTGATTAAAAAAATGTACTCATTATCTTGCTCATGTAATTGTAACCCTCTGTACAGTATTTTCACAATTAAAAAAAAAAATATATATATATAAACAAAAAAAGAATGCAGAGGGAGAAAATAATCAGCATATTCCAAGAGATTGTAAATGATCTTTATCCCCCCCATACCTTGGCTGTGTAAGGTTTATATAGTTAAGATCATTCTTAATGTAGAAGTGTATGCCCTGATTTTCTTTTCTTCCTTTCTAGATTTCTCTTTTTCACTTTATTTCCTTTTTTAATTTTCTTTTTGTGGTTGATGTTGTGGTGGTTTTATCCAGATAAGGTCTCATTATATAGCTTGTACTACGTTCAAATGCATGATCTCTCTACCTCCACTTCCCTTATAGCCTACTTTCTGAATATGAATCAAAGCCTTTTATTAAATATCCTGAATAATAGTTACTAAATAACCTGAATAATATTTCATCATGGAGTGATTACAATCTACTCATCAGTACTTCATTGCTGGAGATTTCCATTTCATAAGCAGTATATGTTGACCATCTTCATAAAAAGGAATCATTGTCTTATTTTTCAGTCTAGTTTATCTCCAGTATAACCTACTTTACTATTATTTATTAATTTAATGTTTGTTAATACCTGGTATTGAACTCTGAGCTTTATACTAACACAACTTGCTTGCTCATACCTGGTGCTTCTACCACTTGAGATATGCCTCTAGCCCAGCTTTTGGTTAGTTATTTTGTTTTTTTTTCCCCTTTTTTTATATAAAACACTTTTTAAATTTAAATTTATTTTTTGTAAGGGTGGTGTCAGAGGGGTTACAGTTGCATAAGTAACATTGTTACCTCCTCCCTTGTTTTCCCCTACTTTCCTGTTAGTTATTTTGAACACAGAATCTCTCAGACTTTTGCCAGGCTGGTTTTGAACTATGTTTCTCCAGCTCTCAACATCCAGGATTGCAGCTGTGGGCTTCTAGGTGCCCGGGTTCTATCTTACACAACTTGAATTTAGAAACATGACCTTTGAATTCAGGGCTTCTTCAACTGGTGAAGTAAGACCTACTTACAATACAGAGAATCACTGACAATTTCAATTTCAAAATAGTACAGCAGCCTCACAGCAGAAGGGGGTTACTTGACTAGACTTTGCCTATGTTGGAGAGGGAGGGGGCCAAGCAGGTATCGGGGTCTGAGATCAACACCTACAGGAGATGTTCTCCAGCTACCGGAGGAGGACTCCAGTGTAGCAAGAGATCAGAAGGAAGCCAAGTGCCCAAGGGAAGGATGGCTCAGGTACTAGACCAGACTCCTGGGAATCAGTGTGTGCCCTGGAGTCGGGAGTAGGCTGGTGTCTTGTCTGGAAGCCAAGAGGAACTCAAGCATAAAGAAATTGTCAACTCTCCCAGCTCTTGTCAGAATTAAGGTAGATCCAAACACAGCAACAGGAACCCAGAAATGAACCTTGTCACTAGGGCAAAGATGGTTTTCTACCCACTCTCATAAAAGGACCTGAAGAGCACTGTGTGAGCCGTGTATGGAACCATACCTCACCCTGCAGCTATTTTTGGTTGGTGTTTTTTCTTTTTGGTGGGTCGTGGGGCTTGAACTCTGGGCCTGAGCTCTGTCCTTTAGCTCAAGGCGAGCACTCTACCACTTGAGCTACAGCACCACTTCTGGTTTTTCTTGTGGTTAGTTGGAGATAAGAGTTTCACAGACGTTCCTGCCTGGGCTGGCTTTGAACCACGATCCTCAGATTTCAGCTTCCTGAGTAGCTAGGATTACAGACATGAGCCACCGGCGCCCGGCTGTTGTTTTAAAAGTCACGCTGACTGAAGTCTGAATTTACTTCAGCAAAATTGACCTGGTTATGTATGAGATTTGACAGATGCAATCATATGATCACCACCATAATCAAGAAATAAAAATCACTCCAAAAAAACAAAAAAAAACACCAAAACTAAAATATCCCTCATGCCCTATTTATGATCAACCTTTCTCTTATCTCTTGGAATCAGTGATCTGCTTTCTGTCCAGAGTCATATCTAATCTGGGCAAGAGTGGCTCAAGCCTGAAATACTAACAATATGGCAAGGCTCAGATCGAAAGCCCCCACCATACATGTGAGACTCCTCAACCAATTGGACTCAGCGGTAATGGTCTGTTCTTCTGGATACATAAGAGGGTGAGATCAGCATCATAGCTCAGGCAGAAAAGTCCCCAAGATTCCATCTCAACGGAAGCTGAGTGTCATGAAGCATGTACCTGTTATATTTAAAATACAGAAAATAGTGTGTACATATATTATTTTGTATTGTCTTTTTTAAAAAAAAATAGTGAGAGCTAAGTACTTCTGCTGAGTCCACGTGAGAGATTTCTTTAGCTGGAGAATACAGACACTTCCTACTTTTACCATTTTATTGATTGCTTAACTGATTGCAGTTGTGGGGTTTGAATTTGGGGGCCGTGTGCTGCTACTGAGCCACACCTCCATCTAGTTTTATCATTTTAAATGTCTTTTCCATGTATGTTCAAAGGCAGGAAGACACATTCAGAGAAGATTGTCAGATCTCAGCCTTCTGAATATGATTATAGGTATGAGCCACAGGCAGCTCGCTAAAAACTAAAAAAAAAAAATGGTTCAAATGTAAAGCCTATCCTATGTGAATGTTGTTATTTAAAATTATAAACTGAAGATCTGGCATCTTTCTTGAAGAAGAGCTTCAGAAAAATCTTCAAACATTCTCTAGGTTATCTCCTAGTCAGTGTCCTATTTTCAGTGTTGTTGTTCTTCTTATTGTTTGTTGTTTTTGTTTGTTGTTGTTGTTTTCCAGGGCAGAAAAATCCCCCCAGAGTTATACATACGCACGCCAAGGCATCCTCCTTTTTATTTTATTATTTTGGAAGATGAAAAGCTTTTTCATGCCCTCCCCCCTGAAAACAACAAAAATCTGTTTTATCAAGCACCATAAGAAGTCACAAACTGCACTGAGCCTCCTACACACTGACTGTGATTGTAGATCTCTTCCTTCACTTCTTGCCTCTATCCTTGGGGCCTGGGATTTGAACACATTTTCTCTTCTGAATTCAGATTTAACACTAACATGCTTAGTCACCACAACCATCTTACAGCGCCTTTCTCCAATGGTGGAGGAGCGGTTCCTTCAACATAAGAACTCTACTAGGAGAGGCAGGTTGTGTTTTCTTAGGTCACATTTGAGCCTGTCCTGTCCAGAGATAACAAGAGAGGCTATGCATACTAGTTACCAACAGAGAACCAGACACTGGTACCAGTGGCGCACACCTGTAATCCTAGCTACTCAGGAGGCTGAGAAAGGAAGATGGGAGTTCAAAGCCAGCCTAGGACAAAAAAGTCTCTTAAGATTCTTGTCTCGGGTTGGGAAGGTGGCTCAGTGATAGAGCACTTGCCTTGCATGCATGAAGCCCTAGGTTCGATTCCTCAGCTCCACATAAGTAGAAAAAGCCAGAAGTTGCACTGTGGCTCAATGGTAGAACACTAGCCTTGAGCTGAAGATCTGAGGGACAGCATCCAGGCCCAGAGTTCAGGCCTCACAACTGACCAAAAAAAAAAAATTCTTGTCTCCAATTAAAGAGCCAGACTGATGCTGCGGTTCAAATGGTAGAGGGGCAGCCTTGAGTGAGAAAGCCAAGTAAGAGTATGAGGCCCTGAATAAATGGATAAATTGTTACCAGATTATCAAGGAAGAGAATTTCTCCCAAATAGACAGAATACGTAATCAAAGACTTTCTGACGAAAGTGAGTCTTTTTTTTTTTTATCAAAACCCATCTTTCTCACACTATTAAACATTATATGTATCTACGATGTAGTCTTAATACCTAACCCCCCCCCCTGCCATTTTGGTGATGAGGTCTCATTATCTAGCCCAGACTGACCCCAAACTTGAGATCCTCCACCCCAATGCTGGGGTTACAAGAATGTGCTATTAATCCTGGCTTATAACATGCGTTTCTATGTACACAGATGTACACTTCTTCTTGTCTCTACTTCTTTTTTTTTTTTTTTGGTGGGGGGGATCCGGTCG
>NW_012267227.1:12300410-12308945 GCF_000151885.1 Dipodomys ordii
CACCAGCACTGAACAATCTGGGTCTTTTTTTTTCTTTTTTCTCTTCTTTCTTTCTCTCTCTTTCTTGCTTGCTTGCTTGCTTTTTTTTTTTTTTTAAAGCAAAGCTTATTCTAGGGTGTAGATGAATCCACATGGCATCTCTTTTCATCATAAATGTTCTTAAAGCACTTTCCTAAAAGAGCAAAGAAGAAAATCATTTAGACAAATTCCATGTTAGTTGCTTTCCTACCCTAAACCAAAATCTATCTGAGACAAGTTTTTAGTGTTTAATTAAAAATTCATTGGAAATTTGTATCTTAAAACTCCATCCGTAGAAAAGGGAAAAGGAGTTAACATTTCATAAAGCAGGACTGGGAATGGAAAAAATGTACACTGGGTTTGAATTCTTCAACTACTTTCTTTCCTGAGGGAGGGGAGGACTAAGGAGTTATTGTGATAGAACCTTTTGACACAGGCAGTGCTTTTGCAATCATTTTCAAGCTCTTCTGGGTTGGGAAAAGGGTCTATGAGAGTTAGCGCATGAACAAACTAAACACTTGAGCTGGGCTTTTTATATTTCAAAGGAATTTCTAAAGAACATGAGATGCTCCAGCTTTGCGAAACACAGTTTGAAAAACACTCTTCTAAAGCTGAGTATAAATAGTTCCCATCTTACGCTGGCTCTCAAAAGAAAGCTCTCTATGTACTTAGGGATTACACTGAAATCTGTGACAGTTACATGTTCAGTAGCTGCATAGCCTAGATCAGGCATGGCATTAACCAGAAAAGTCATCAGGGAAATATACTCAGAGATAGAATACTGGACAACTAGATTCAAACTGGCCTCTTGCTTTTTCTTCCTTGTGGTGTGTGTGTGTGTGTGTGTGTGTGTACACGCATGCACCAGTACTAGAACCTGAATTGTCCCTTAGCTTTATCTCTCAAGACTAGTGCTCTATCGATTAGCCACAGTGCCACTTCCAGTTTTCTAGTGGTTAATTAGAGATAAGAGTCTCACAGAGTTTCCTGCCTGGGCTGGTTTTGAACCACGATCCTCAGATCTCAGCCTCCTGAGTAGCTAGGATTACAGGCGTGAGCCACCAGCGCCTGGCTGCTTTTCCATTTCTTATCAGTCAATGCCCAGGTTAAATTCTCAGCTTCACATAGCTCACTAGCACCAGCCTATCTGGAGAAGATGACCTCCCACTCCCATATTATCTTCCTTCCTTCCTTCCTTCCTTCCTTCCTTTCTTCCTTCCTTCCTTCCTTCCTTCCTTCCTTCCTTCCTTCCTTCCTTCCTTCTTTCCTTTCTTTGTGCAAGTCCTGCAGCTTGAACTCAGGACTTGGGTACTGTCCATGAGCATTTGTGCTCAAGGCTAATGCTTCACCTGTTGAAATATAGTTCTACTTCTAGCTTTTTGGTGGTTAATTAGAGATCAGAGTCTCATGGAGTTTCCTTCCTGGGCTCTGAACTGTGATCTTCAGAGGTCAACCTCCTGAGTAGTTAAGAGTACAGTTGTGAAGTTGTGAGCCACTGGCACCCACCTCCATCTATCTTTTCTTTTCTTTTTTTTTTTAGGTCATGGGATTTGAACTTTGGGCCTCGGTGCTGTCCCTCAGCTCAAGTCTAGTTCTCTACCACTTGAGCTACAGAGCCACTTCCGGTTTTCTGGTGGTTTATTGGAGATAAGAGTCTCACAGACTTTCCTACCAAGGCTGGCTTTGAACTGTGGTCCTCAGCTCTCAGCCTCCTGAGTAGCTAGAATTACAAGTATGAGCCACCAGTGCCCAGCCTCTGTCTGTCCTTAGTCCACTTGTAATGATGACATCAGAAGAGTTTTCTGTCCCACTTCATTCCTTTGTCTGCAGGCTCACCAGGAATAGTTTTCCCGGTGTTGGTTTTGGATCTCTGTGAACTATAGTGGTAATCTAGAATCTTCTAGAGTACAGTAACCATGGGAACCACATCCATATGGAGCAATGAGAGGATTTAGACGTGTTGTGATAGTTATCACCAAGGAGATGCATGTCTTAAAGAAGTTAGCTTAGACTAACTATGAATTATGTTGCTAACCATGCAGTTTGATGACTTCTAACTGGGACATGTGAGCCAAAGTTACACACAATGAAGATTTTGGCTAAGGAGAAAGAAAACCTTCCTAATAGTAGTTACAAAAACTCTAGCTAGAAGTGGAAGCTCACACCTGTTATTCTTGCTACTTGGGAGGCTGAGTCTAGAAGGATTGAGGTGGAAGGCCAGCCTGGGCAAAGATTTCATATTTACCTATGAAAGCTGGGTGTGGTGGTACACACCTGCCATCCCAGCTTCCTGGGAAGTGTAAATAGGAGGATCTAATCCCATGCCACTTGAATCAGAATAAAAAAAAAAGACTAGAAACATGGCAAGGTGCAAGGTTCAGAGTTCAAAACCCCAGTGGTATGACAATAAGAAAACAAAACAACAAAAAAAAAGAACCCATGTCTAGTCACTTGAAATGGTCAAACAAAAGACAGCTTCCTGTTTGATGAAGGACAATACTCGCTTCCAGAAGAACTAAATTCATTTCTTGGTTCATTATTCAGGGAATATTAATGGAACACCTGCTGTGCAGATGGTGCCCACAAACAATAGTAATGCAAAGACAAATAAGAGCTACCATGTTTGGATGGAGTTTCAAGTCTAGCAGAGATACTATGGATATACAAATGTGTTGCATTATTATGTGTCAGTTGCAATAGTGGAAGAGTCTATCATAGATATTTCAGTGAGCAAGTGTCTAAGGTTCCAACCCTCAGATTCTAGCTGACCCCACATGGAACAGCAGTGAACTCCATGCAATCCCAACACCTGGCCAAGCTGCCAATTTGAGAGCCAAATACAGGTAGTAGTTGGGTTTTGTTTTTGTTTTTGTCAGTTGTGGGACTTGAACTCTGGACTTAGGTGCTGTCCCTGAGCTCTTCAGCTCAAGGCAAGTGCTCTACCACTTGAGCCACTGTGCCATTTCTGTTTCCCTTGTGGTTAATTGGAGATAAGAGTCTCATGGACATTCCTGCCAGAGCTGGCTTTGAACTGTGATCCTCAGATCTCAGCCTCCTGAGTAGCTAGGATTACAGGTGTGAGCCACTGGCACCTGGCAGTTATTTTAAGCACTATATTTCAGGTTGGTTTGTTGTGAAGCAGTGGATAATTGGAACAAGGATGGAATGAATCCATTCATTTAGGAATAGACAACAGTTGCCTAGCATACAGTAGGAATTCATTAAATACTAACTATTGCTGGGCACTGGTGGCTCACGCCTATAATCCTAACTACTCAGGAGACTGAGATCTGAGGATCGAGGTTCAAAGCCAGCCTGGGCAGGAAAGGCTGTGAGACTCTTATCTCCAATTAACCACCAGAAAATCAGCAGAGCTGTGGTTCAAAGTGGTAGAGTTCTAGCCTTGAGCAAAAGCCCACCCAGTCCTGAGTTTAAGCCCTACATCTGACAAACAACTATTATGATGATAATTGCATTATTAGTTATCATTCTTATGTGAAAATGATATTACTGAAAAAATGTTATAGGCCATAATCTATGTGGATGTATCCAGCTTTGTCACCCCTGAGTTCTGTCAGCTCACCTCTCCTGCCCATTCTTTCCTTCTCTTTCTGTTTATGTGCATGGCTCAGGGTTATATGCAGAATTTCTGCATATAAGGATTTCATACTTAACTCTTTGCTGCAAGCCTCCCTTTCCCAGTCAAACCATTTGCAGGTTGTTTCTTCTGACCCATTCTCTAACAAACACAGCTGTCAGAGAGGTTTGGTGCTGTTGTTTTACAATTCAAAGCTGACTGGACACTGTCTAACTTAAAAATCTTTCAATGGCTTCCCATAGTTCTTAGCATAAAGCTTCCAGTCCTAACCATGGCTTCCACCTCTGTGTGGCCTGCCCTCTCCTCCCCTCCCCAGGCTTATCTCTTAGTTCACAGTGCTCCAACTGGCCCCACCTGCTTGTACCACTTTCTTCGGGCCCCTGGCTCTTGGAACACACTGTGCTAACCTGGTCTCTTCTTTGAAGAGCCTTTTTGCTACTATTGTTCTGGGGCACCATTTCAAGTTCTACTTCCTGGCAGAAGATCTCTGTTCCATAGTACTACTCTGGGTCTGTGTGTGTGTGTGTTTGTGCTAGTCTTAGGGCTTGAACTCAGGGCCTGGGCCCTATCTCTGAGCTTTTTTTCTCCACTCAAAGCTTGTACTGTACCACTGGAGCCATAGCTCCACTTCTGGCTTTTTGGTAACTTATTGGAGATACAAGTCTCATAAAGTGTCCTGTGATCTCCAGATCTCAGCCTCCTGAATAGCTAGGATGACAGGCATGAGCCTCGGGCATCCCGCTCCATAGTACTTAAAAGAAAATAGCCAGGCGCTGATGGCTCATGCCGGTCATCCTAGCTACTCAGGAGGCTGAGATCTGAGGATCGAGGTTCAAATCCAGCCCGGACAGGAAACTCCATGAGCCTCTTAATCTCCAATAAACCACCAGAAAACTGGAAGTGGTGCTTTGGCTCAAGTGGTAGAGCACTCACTTTGAGCTGAAAAGCTGAGGGACAGCGCCCAGGCCCAGAGTTCAAGCCCTACGACCAATAACAACAACAAAAAAAATCTAATTTTTGTATAATTACACAAGGTGGCTTTCATTGTGACATTTCCACACATGTATACATTTCATAGCACTTCTTAAATGACAAACTATAATTATTTTATTACTGTATAATAATAATTTCATCTTAATATAATATTTTTATTATTACTTAGTGTTATTAATGGTAACTGGGGAATGAACTCAAGGGCTTCATGCTTACTAAGCAAGTGTTCTACCACTCGATCCACTTGCCCAGTTCTTTTTTTTTTCACTTTAGTTTGTTTTTTTTTTTGGGGGGGGTCCGGTCGTGGGGCCTGAACTCTGGGCCTGGGCGCTGTCCCTCAGCTCTTCAGCTCAAGGCTAGCGCTCTACCACTTGAGCCACAGCACCACTTCCGGCTTTTTTCTTTTTGCTTATGTGGTGCTGAGGAATCGAACCCAGGGCCTCAGGCATGCAAGGCAAGCGCTCTACCACTGAGCCACCTTCCCAGCCCCTAGTTTTGTTTTTCAAACAGGCTCTCACACTTTTACCCAGGGTTGGCCTCAGATTTATGTCCTCTCACCCTTACCCTCTGAATAGCCAGGATGACAAGGGTGAACCTCCATGTCTGGCCTTCCTGGCCTAATTATTTGTTTGCTTAGTCTGTCGCCAGAAAGACAGCAATGATTTCCTCATAGCCACAATCCCCAGCCTAGCACTTAAGAGGCAAATGAATGTCAAATTGACTCCTTTCCATGGGATATATGTCATACACAAACACTGTACTTAGTTGTTTTAGACGGTTTGGCACTCTTCCATTGTCAGTATCCTCACCAGTGGTAGATTTATTACAATTGATGAATCTTCATTGATACATCATTAATAAGTCCATAGATTACACTATGGTCATTCCTTATTTTGTTTGTTTGTTTTTGATCAGTTTTGAGGCTTAAACTCAGGGCCTGGGCACGGTCCCTGAGCTATTTTGCTCAAGGCTAGTGCTCTACCACGTTGAGCCACAGCCTCATTTCTGGTTTTCTGGTAGTTAATTGGAGATAATCTCACAGACTTTCCTGCCTGGGCTGGCTTTGAACTGCAATTAGAAATCATTACAATCATTAGAAAGGATAAAGTAGATCAAAATATATGTAATTATTGTGAATATGCATTTTGTAAATATGAATATATACCCAAAGTTTGCCTAAGTCTAGGGAACTCAAACTTGAGTATGTGTCAGTATGATCGGGACAAGGTTTCACAATGTTTTGTTTTTTTTCTGATGTTCATTGGTTTGTTCTCAGTGTTAGGAATTGGACCCAGGGCCTTGTAACATAGAAAGTATGCACTCTACCTCTGAGCTACATCCCCCTAGCTTCAAAGACAAATTTTCATGTCTCTGGGAGGTACTTCATGCTGTCATAAGTGTAGTGTTCTGAAGCAAATGGCGTGTTATTAGGAAGCCATTGTAATAAGTACAAAAGCAAGTCAGGAACTGTATTCGGTGTGGCAGCAAATGATACTCTGAGCTCTGCATAAGAATAGCAATGGATTGTTTGGTTTCTGAGGAAAATTAGAGGAGAGGAAAACAGAAGTAGGAAGGAAAATTCTTAAAGACAAATGGCCAAGGGAACTTTGGAACACACGCAATTATTCCACTGTAAGTTATTTGCTGTCCTGTGTTACAATAGAACCTATTCTACCATCTCCAGGTATTTTGATTCTTGTCAATAGTATTTAGGAAGAGTGAAGGGGTCAAATGAGTTCAGTATGGGGTGGTATGGGACAGAAAAGGGACGGCTCTAGAGAAGACCCAGAGCAAGGATCAATAATTCAGCAGCTACAGATCAGAATCAGAAGTCAGAAGGAGAAATGCAAGCCTCACTCCTATCTGCTGATGGATTTAAAAATAAGTCCATCAGTTATCAGCAGGTACTCAGCTAGGGACTGATATTAAAGGATAGAAAAACCACAAAGCTGAGGGTGCTAACATTTATATGTTGTTTGACTTTTTCACTCAAGGCTGACATTGTACCACTGAAGCCAGACCTCTACTTCCAACCTTTTTGTGCTGGTACTACGGCTTGAACTCAAGGCCTCAAGCTCTGGCTTGGCTTGTTGTTCATTCAAGTCGGGTGCTTTGCCATCTCTGTTTCCTTGCATGTTACAAGTAGCAGGAGTCAGTTACGACTGGCAAGGAATTGAGACCGAATGTAATTCACAGACTATCCTTACCCTTCGACTAGCATCTCCCTGCCTCAGTCTCTGGAGTGCTGAAGAGTATAGGTAAGCAATATGACATCCAGGTCTCTGATGAGTTGCAATGGTTAAAGTTTGACCGAGGAAAATAACTCCCTCAATACCAGCAAGGCTTTTTTTCTGCTCAATAAGTGTGTAGCTTCATACAGCAAGAAACATTATCCTTAGCTACAATCTGTGCCTTAATGCCCCATGACCCAACAGAGCACCATAACGTACTAGAAAACAACATGGTTAATAGAACTGGCTTTTCATGATAATAAATTGGCACAAGCTCTTGAGGTCAACAGCTGTTGACCTCAATGTCTTGTGATGCATCCAATTTGCTTTACACTAGCAATGCAATAACTCAGCCTGTTGTGGAAGAAAGGTTGAATATAAGCAATACCCCTTCTATGCCTCTTATGTGACTCATACATGTTCCCATGATACCACGTGTTGAATTTTGGTTTGGTTCGTTTTTTACTTGTCCCAACCTGCTTGAACTCAGGGCCTGGGCACTGTCCCTAAGCTTTTATGTTTGCTCAAAGCTAGTGTTTTATTACTTGAAAGACAGCTATACTTCTGGGTTTTTTGGTGATTACTTGGAGATGAGAGTCTCACAGACTTTCCTGTCTGGACTTGTTTTGAATGATGATTGATCCTCAGATCTCAGCCTCCCAAGTAGCTAGGATTACAGGTGTGAGCAACTGGCGCCTGGCTTTGTGTGCTCAGTTCAGTTTCTATAAGATTTTAACATCTAGTCACTTGTCTTTTATCTTGTAGTGGATTATGAGATCTCTATGAAGCCAGGAGTTGTGTCTCTTATTAGATCTTAGAATACTACATACTCTCACACAAGGAATTTTTAAAAATAAGTGCAAAAAAGGTTGTATGAGTTTTATAGTAGCAAAATGGGGCAGGGGAGTGGGAAATGTGTAGACATTGGGCCTTAGAGCCCTTCTCTATGTATCGCATTGACTTACCAAGATGTTGAAAACATTCTTTGTCTCAGACTCATGGTGTAGATTTAGAACTTTCCTTTAGTCCCCCCAAAGAATTCACCCACGGTGGATTCAAGCACATCCCTTACTGGGGATAGAAGTTGACATCCTGGAGATGGGGTATCTCCACTGAGTTAGTAATGGGTGGAATGATGAGATAGAGAATCTTTTGGGGAGTCTGAAGTTTCATCTTGTCATCCATGACCAGAGGTAGAAAAGATGGCACATTGTTGGATTCCACTTATATGAAATACCCAGAAGAGGTTAATCCACACAGAAAGGAAGCAGTTTGGTGGTTGCCCATGGGCAGGGGTAGGAGGAAGGAACAATGAGTTACTGCCTACTGGAGTGGTGAAAATGGCTTTGGAAGTTAATGTTCTCATAACATCGTTATGTAGTAAATGCCATGGAACTGTTTCCTTTAAAGCGGTTAATTTTATATTGTATGAATTTGACCTTCGTAAAAAAAAAAAAAAAGCCAGGTGCCCGTGGCTCCCACCTGTAATCCTAGCTACTCAGGAGGCTGCGTTCTGAGGGTCTCAGTTCAAAGCCATCCCAGGCAGGAAAGTCTGTGAGACTCTTATCTCCAGTAAACCACTCAGAAAACTGGAAGTGGCTCTGTGGCTCAAGTGGTAGAGTGCTCACCTTGAGCTGAAGAGCTGAGGGACAGCACCCAGGCCCAGAGTTCAAGCCCCACGACTGACAAAAAAAG
>NW_012267227.1:12308995-12322069 GCF_000151885.1 Dipodomys ordii
CTGTCCCTCAGCTCTTCAGCTCAAGGCTAGCGCTCTACCACTTAAGCCACAGCGCCACTTCCGGCTTTTTTCTTTTTGCTTATGTGGTGCTGAGGAATCAGGGCCTCAGGCATGCCAGGCAAGCGCTCTACCACTGAGCTACCTTCCCAGCCCCTAAGAAAGCATTCTTAACTGGTTATGACAGCTTATGCCTGTAATCCCACCTTCTTGGGAGGCAGAGATCAAAAAGATCGCATTTCCAGACCAGCCTAGACAAAAAGTAAGACCCAAGCTTAATAACTGGACAGAGGAACACACCTGTGCACCCAGCTCTGCAGGAGGCAGAGGTAGAAGGATGGGGCTGGGAAGGTGGCTCAGTGGTAGAGCGCTTGCCTTGCATGCATGAGGCCCTGGGTTTGATTTCTAAGCACCACATAAGCAGAAAAAGCTGGAAATGGTGCTGTGGCTCAAGTGGTAGAGTGCTATCCTTGAGCTGAAGAGCTGAGGGACAGCGCCCAGGCCCAGAGTTCAAGCCCCACGACTGACAAAAAAAGAAAAAAAGAAAAAGCGGTACCAAATTTAATGGAAAATCACCTTATTCAAGTGAAATAACCAATGGCCTGGGATAGTTGGAAGAAAGACAATGAAATTGACAATAGGCACTAATAATTCCTTCTCTTGGTATCACACTCCATGGTTTCCTAAATATGTTCTACCCATTGCTTCTGTTGCCAACATCTTTCAAGGTAGATTTTATCCTTCCCAACTTCTTGATTGGAAAAAAAAAAAACAAAAACAAAAACAGAGGAAGTGGTACTATGGCTCAAGTGGTAGAGCGAAAGCCTTGAGCTGAAGAGCTGAGGGACAGCACCTAGGCCCAGAGTTCAAGCCCACAACTGACAAAGAAGAAAGAAGAAGAAGAAGAAGAAGAAGAAGAAGAAGAAGAAGAAAAAGAAAAAGAAGAAAGAAGAAGAAGAGCTGTCACTAGATGCTGGTGGGTTACACCTGTAATCCTAGCTACTCAGGATGTAGAGATCTGAGGATCACAGTTCAATGCCAACCCAAGCAGGAAAGTCTGTGAGATTATTATCTCCAATAATACTCAGAAAAAGCTGGAAATGGCACTATGGCTCAAGTGATAGAGTGCTAGTCTTGAGCAGAAGAAACTCAAGGACAGAGCCCAGGACCTAAGTTCAAGTTCAAGTCCCAGTTGGCCAAGATTCACACCAAACACCACTGCAAATTATAAATAGAATAATATTTACTGTAGATACTTGATAAAGTATCTATGCATTTTATTTGTATTGAGTGTCTAGTTCCAAAAACCTCTTTTAGTAAGTGATATAGAACCAGATATAGATACCAGAACAGGTAAGGCTGGACTCAAATCTCTGATCTGACTGATTCCAACAGACTATTCCTGTTGTTAATGACCCTAAGAAAACAAATTCATACAGTCCATGGTGGTCCATACAACTGATGTGAAGAGCCTTTGATAACCAACTCTTTACATGTTTTTCTAATTGCCAAAACTTTGCCTGTCCTCAAGTGAATGAGTGTAATCATGAGGATTAGTAGGTGAACAATAAATTGGAAATAGTAGATGCCAAACAGATTTGACTCAATCCAAGGGGGAAAAAACTAGAGTATATCTTGTAAATTGTCCTTGTTTTGGAAAATACTTTGGCAAATCTGCTGACACCTTCTTCAATTAGATTTGTGTGTGTGTGTGTGTGTGTGTGCCAGTCCTGGGGGCTGGGCACTGTCCCTGAGCTTCTTTTGCTTAAGGCTAACATTCTACTACTTGAGCCACAGCACCATTTTCGGATTTTTCTGTGTATGTGGTATTGGGTTATCTAACCCAGGGCCGCATGAATGCTGGCTAGGCAAGCACTCTATCACTAAACCACATCCCCAGCCCAACCCCCCCCCCACCTTTTTAAGTGCCAATCCTGGGGCATGAATTATGGGTTTGGGCACTATCCATGAGATTTTTTGCTCAAGGCTAGTGCTGTGCCACTTGAGCCACAGCTCAGTTTCTGGCTTTTTGGTAGTTAATTGGAGATAAGAGTCTCATGGACTTTCCTGCCCAGGCTGGCTTCAAACCACAATCCTCAGATCTCAGCCTCCCTGAGTAGCTAGGATTACAAGTGTGAGCTGTTGCGACCGCCTTGGTCGCCACCAGCACCTGGCTCCAGTTAGACTGTCTAAAAATCACAGCTACTCTGTACCTGTGTTCCTATATTCCTTACCAGAAGGCTTTCCTTCTAGAAAGGACAGATATTACCCTTTTCACAAAGGCAGGATCAACTACATGAACTGGTAATGTTGGTAATTTGGTAATGTTGGCAAAATACCTCATGGAAAAAAATAATGTAAGTCAAGTCTTTATTTTATTTATAGTTGAGAGGTCAAGTTGTGTTTTATCTAATCCTGTCACTGGTCATTTCTCTTGTGACATTTTCTGAAGTTTCCTGAGTCATTTAACCTTAACCTTCTGAATATGATGTAACCCTTTAGACCTTGGTGACCTGAGACTAATTCAGATCATCTGAGATCAGGTGATGTGACCTGATGGCATAAATTCTGGGCTTCCATCCAGCAGCATTTGAATGGCATGCTCTTTCAAGTTAGCCTTTCCTCATCCAGAATCTACACTCCAAATCTTTAAATCTGTGAAATGCCACATTCTCCAACAAAGGTTGGCATGCTTGATACCAACCCACAGATATTATGTCTACATTCCTTATGTCCAGCTGCCTCTTTTGGCCAGAAAATTTGCCAAGAAAGTATGATATATATGATATGTCATATATATGTATATATATATATATATTTTTTTTTTTCTTTTCGGATCATCCTAGGGCTTGAACTCAGGACCTGGGTTTTGTGCTCAAGGCTAGCAATCTACAACTTGAACTACAGCTCCTCTTCTGGCTTTTTTGGTAGGTCATTAGAGATAAAAATCTCATACTTTCCTGCCTGCACTGGCTTCAAGTTGCAACTCTCAGATCTCAGCCTCTTGAGTAGTTAGGATTATAGGTATGAGCCACCAGTGCCCAGCTGCTTCTGCTATATTTAAGTATGGTTTACCAACAGCACTAATGAGCAGATTTTCACCATTTAGGGTTATCTAACTTTCTTTCTTTTTTTTTCTTTTCTTTTTGTCAGTGGTGGGGCTTGAACTCTGAGCCTGAGTACTGTCCCTGAGCTCTTCAGCTCAAGGCTAGTGCTCTGCCACTTGAGTCACAGTGCCTCTTCCAGTTTTCTGAGTGTTTTATTGGAGATAAGAGTCTCACGGCCTCTCCTGTCTGGGCTGGCTTTGAACTGTGATCTTCAGATCTCAGCCTCCTGAGTAGCTAGGATTACAGGCGTGAGCCACCAGTGCCCGGCTTGGGTTATCTAACTTCTATAGAAGAGCAATGCATTTTTCCCTTCTGAATATAGTCTCTTTCCCTCCGAACATATCCTCCTTACCTCACTCTCCTGAAAATACCTTCATGCATTTGAAACGGAGCCCAAACTAATTAGGCTAACATACTAATTCATTCTACTAATGTGTTAGAAGTGTAAAAGTGAAAAACACCAACCTAGATCCTAAGCAGGAAGAATAGGAACAGCCTGAATCAGAGATTCCTAACACATGCAACAATCTCTCTCCTGAAGCAGTGGACACTGAAGAATGCTCCAGGTACAGTGGCCACAGAGTTCAGGGTAGAAAAGAGCCAAGGTCTTAGGCCAGAATCACACCATTGACAGTGTAGTGATGCTATCAACTTCTGACCCGTAGGATCGGACCTCTGTGCAAATAAGGACACCGGGCACTTTGGATTTCAGTGTCTCCCTCAGCTCATTTTCTAATACAACCTAGTGAGAAGTCACTTTCCAGAACCAGGGCTGGCAACTATTTTGGTGCTGGAAGCCTCTGAATAAGGTATCAGTAGAAGGATGGTGAATAAAGGAGAAATGGATAAAGGAGTGGAAGAAAGGGCCGAGTGCTTTCATGCTGTGAACAGGGTCAGGCACCTGCCAGATGAATGTTTCCTTGGAATCTTATTTCTTCTTTCTGGCCCAGTCTGATCTCATCACTAGTTTGAGGTTATTTTCAATGCCAGAGTATTTCTGGCTATCATGGGAAGGTAGCATTACCCACAAACCGCGCCCCCCCCTCAAACCATACGTCATATTATTAGGCCTGATTTATTCTATCCTGTCACATGAGACAAGGAGGCTTGCCCAGTGCAAGACATAACAACCTATGAATTCTAAAGCCCACTTTTGTGGCCCCTTGCATGTGTCTAGCTTGGTCCAGCTGGAAAACTAGAGACCTCAGGGTTATCTGGTGAGTAAGCAGCTTCCTGAAGAAACAGGACAGGTCAGCCAAAAGCAACAAGCCAGGATTGCCACAGAAGATGTCCTAAGAGTCCTTCTGCCTACTGATGGTGGAATTACTAAAGGAGAAGCTAGGTTTGTTTTTCTTTCTTTACAAAAGCACATGTAGGGCTGGAAAGGTGGCTCAGTGGTAGAGTGCTTGCCTCGCATGCATGAGGCCCTGGGTTCAATTCCTCAGAATGACATACACAGAAAAAGCTGGAAGTGGGGCTGTGGCTCAAGTGGTAGAGCGCTAGCCTTGAGCTGAAGAGCTGAGGGACAGCGCCCAGGCCCAGAGTTCAAGCCTCACAACTGACAAAACAAAAAAACAAAAAAAAAACACATGTAGTCTTCCTTCCCCGCCCCCCCCCGCCTCCTCTTCTTCTTCTTCCTCCTCCTCTTCTTCCTCTTCCTGACAGTCTTGGATGAATCTACAACAGAATACTTTTGATGTCATTTTCTGTATCTCCATCCCAATTCCAGGATTTTTTTTTATTTTCATTTGTAGGTCATGGGGCTTTAACTCAGAGCCTGGGCACTGTCCCTGAGCTCTTTGGTTCAAGGCTAGCCCTCCACCACTTTGAGCCACAGTGCCACTTCTGGAATTCTGGTGGTTAATGGGAGATAAGAGTCTCATACACTTTCCTGCCTGGGCTGGCTTTGAACCACGATCCTCAGATCTTAGCCTCTTGAGTAGCTAGGATTACAGGCGTGAGCCACCAGCACCCGGCTTTGCGGATTTTATGTTGGTACTTTTCTTTTTCCTCTCCCAATATTTATCTAATAGTACCTTCTACTTCCAGGCCTGATAATACAGTGCCTCTGTAGTTTGGCAGGGAGTTAGAACTTGCTAGAATTATTGTCAAGGAGTCTTTGGTTTCACAGTAAATAGATGGAAGTCCTGTTCTGTTTTGGGGTCTTTGATGGGTCTTCTGGTCCTCCTCTGTCATATATCAAGCTGAGCTACTTTGTGAGCAGCGATGACTGCAATTCTTTTAGATTCTCTTACTGTGTTTCAGGTCTTTTTCAGTCTCCCAGATGTCAAGTTCACAGAGCAGAAGCCAAGGGGTTCTTCTTAACCTCATTTCTAGAGAGTAGGCAGGTACTCTGTTGTAAGAAACTGTCATGGGTTGGGAATGTGGCTTAGTGGTAGAGTGCATGCCTAGCATGCATGAAGCCCTGGGTTCCAGTCCTCAGTACCAAAGTGGTGCTGTGGCTCAAGTGGTAGAGTGCTAGCCTTGAATAAAAGAGCTAGGGACAGCACCCGGGCTCTGAGTTCAAGCTCCAGGACTGGCAAACAACAATAACAACAATCTGTTATGTAAGCCAGGCACCAGTGGCTCATTCCTGTAATTCTATCTACTCAGGACGCTGAGGTCTGAAGATCATTCTTCCAACACAGAGTAAGTAGGAAAATCCTTGAAACTCTTATCTCCAATTAAGCACCAAATAAAGCAAGTGGAACTCTAGCTCTATTAGTAGAGTGCTAGCCTTGAACAACAACAAAAACAAAAGTACTTAGGGACAGTGCCCAGGCGGGAGTTTAAGCCCCAGGACCCGCACCAACAAACAGAACAAAACCACCAACAACCAAAAAAAACATGCAGATAGATATCTATGCACTTAGATGAATAGAAACTAGAAAAAAATCCTCCACATGTTAGAAAGATAAATTGTAGGTGATTTTTTATTAGTCTAATATTTTATTCTGTTTGTAGTGCTTTGTGTGTGTGTGTGTGAGTGTGTGTTTTTGTCAGTTGTGGGAGCTTGAACTCTGGGCCTGGGCGCTGTCCCTCAGCTCTTCAGCTCAAGGCTAGTGCTCTACCTTGAGCCACAGTGCTACTTCCGGCATTTTCTGCTTATGTGATGCTGAGAAACTCAAGGAGCAGGAACTTTTTTCGAGAGGAGTTATCACCACATAGTTTTTGCTGTGTAGTTGCTTCTTATCTTCCCTCAGAAGCTGGTAATCATGTCTTGTTCAGGCAAACCTTGGGCAACCTGGTGATATCTTAAAGTTAGTAAGAGTTATACAGGTGAAGGTTTTTTTTTTTTTTTTTAATAAATTCCTGGTTCCAAAAGTCAAAACTACTAATGTAGTTAAGTTTCTACTGCTTCAGAATGGAAGTTCCAGGAAGAAGAGAGGCTTGAGGAGCTATGGATGAGTCACTGACTTGAAAACAAAAAAAATCTAGATAACTAATTTGTTTACAAAGGCTTTTTTTAAAATGCAGGTTTAACAGGAAAAAAAAAAACAACCCAGTGAGTTGAAGGAGACTTTTCAAGTCAGATTCTATAGCATTTCTAAATAAAGAGAAAGTGTTAGAGATGGAATGTTTTCACTAGCATTAAAAAAAAAATGACCTTAAAGGAAAGCTTAAGATTTGGAACGAAGACATCATTCATAATGAAGACATCCTTAGAAATCTTACAAGTTTCATTTCCTGTTTTTAACTGACCTGCCCTGGCCATAAAAAATGAATGTCATGACTAAGTTTATATCTGATTCTCAAAGTCCACTTACGCAATAAATTCATTCCTTCTTAGCTATTACCTAAGTTAGATTATTCACATGACACTTTATTGAGACTGGTTTTCATTGTAGTGGATCTTCCCATCCGCTGATGATTGTTATGATATTATCTCTTCTAACTAATTTTATGTTATTCTCATGTATTTTATATTTTCATAGAAGTTAGGGAGTTTTCCCTAATTTGAATCCACCAACCTCTTCCATCTCTGGGTGAATCTAAGTCAGCTATAAAGGTAAAATCGGTCATTCATTCAACAAATATTGTTGAGTGACACTGTTTTCAAGGTAGACCATACTCTGAGAGAGGAAATCATTACATTATTAAATTAAATTAGTACAATAACTAGACATAGACCACAACAAATTTAAGGCAGGATGTGACACAAAAGATGAGGAATTGTAAGGAGAAATGCTTTTCATCCAGGAACTAGAGGAAGTAGTTTTCAACCTGGAAAGGGCATCCTAAGTAAAAATCACCGAGCGAGGAAAGATGCCAAAGAGATGCATGAAGGCATCACTGAAGTGGCTTTGTTTTGTTTTGTTTTGGTAGTTCTGGGGTTTGAACTCAGGCAGGTGTTCTACCACTTGAGTCAATAACAGTCTTGGCTATTTTCCAGCTAGAGTCTTGCTTTATATGCAGGCTGGCCTGGGTGGCGATCTTCCTATTTGTGCATCCTCAGTGTTGTTTGGGATAATAGGTGTCCATTGTACTTCCCCTGTAGCTGGGAGAACAGGTATTAGTTGAGATAGTGTCTCACCAATTTTATTTTTCTTCTTTATGCCCAGACTGATGTTGAACTACAATCCCCTGATCTACGATTACAGGTTGGAACCACCTCACCAGACACCATCATTGAAGTTTTTAAAATGATTCAGATGCATGCTTAGAGACTCGACAATAAATGTATACTGGTTACATGCCAGGCAATAGAATACCCACAGCAGACAAAGCAAGCAAACAAGCAAAAATCCCTGTTTTCATAGAGCTTACATTCACCTGGAAATTGATAGTCAGTAAACAACACAAACAGTATCACATTTGTCACAGTAGTGAGTGTTAACAGAGGAAAGGCTGGAAAGGGACTACATACATATCCATCCGCTGTATTAAAGAGTGTCCTGCTAATAAGAGCAACAAGGCCAAGGTCACCTAGAAAGGAGTGTGCTTTGAATAGAAGGAGATAGAGAAGAGGCCAGAGTGGCAACAGCCACACTCTGAGAGTGAGAGAGAGAAGAGAAAGAAGTAAGGTCAAAGGTTCAGTTTGCTTAGTGTTCTATCACTTGAGTCACAGCTCCACTTCTGGCTTTTTTGGTTGGTTAATTGGAGATAAGAATTTCAAAGATTGGGGCTGGGAAGGTGGCTCAGTGGAAGAGAGCTTGTCTTGCAAGCCTGAGGCCCTGGGTTCAATTCCTCAGCACCACATAAGCAAAAAGAAAAAACCAGAAGTGGCGTTGTGGCTCAAGTGGTAGAGCGCTAGCCTTGTGCTGAAGAGCTGAGGGACAGCGCCCAGGCCCAGAGTTCAGGCCCCACAACCGGACCCCCCCCAAAAAAAAAAAAGAATTTCAAAGACTTTCCTGCCCAGGCTAGCTTTCAACTGTGATCTCAGATCTCATTCTCCTGAGTAGCTAGGATAACAGGAGAGAACCACCAGCAGCCAGCTGTAAAACTTATTTTAAGGACAATATTGTCCACAACTTTTAAGTAGCCAAGCCTAGTGGCTCAGGCCTGTATCCTGGCTACTTGGGAGGCTGCAACTAGAAGAACATAGTTTGAGGACAGCATAGGTCCCATATCTACCAATAAAAAGCTGGGCAGTGTGGTTTACATTTTTTATCCTATTTTTTTGTGCCAGTACAGGGCTTGAATTCAAGGGCTTGCATTCTTGCTTAGCTTTTACCTTTCAAGGCTGGCACTCTACCACTTGAGCCACACCTCCACTTCTGGCTTTTTGTTGGTTAATTGGATATTAGAGTCTCAAGGATGTTTTGCACAGGCTGACTTTGAACTAAGATCTTTAGATCTTTAGATTTCAGTAGTGAGGATTACAGGTGTGATCCTCTCTTGAAACAGCTTTCCTACTTCTTTATTTTTTTTGGGGGGGGGTCCGGTCATGGGGCCTGAGCTCTGGGCCTGGGCACTGTCCCTCAGCTCTTCAGTTCAAGGATAGCGCTCTACCACTTGAGCCACAGCACTACTTCTGGCTTTTTTCTTTTTGCTTATGTGGTGCTGGGGAATCAAATCCAGGGTCTCAGGCTTGCAAGACAAGCGCTCTACCACTGAGCCACCTTCCCAGCCCCCTTCCTACTTCTTTTCACCATGGTTCCCAGCACATTAAATACTGATTACTAAATGAAATCATTTAAATGTATTTGTATCATCTGTAATATATAATATATATTATAATATTATAATTATAGTATATATAATATGTTTTATATATTTGTAAATATTTTATTTATATTATACATATTATTATAATATATAATACATATATTACAGATGATATATATTACAGATGATACAAATACATGTGTTTTATATATATATATATATATTCGTTTTTGGCATAGATTTTGAGGGTTTTATTTCCTAATAGCTAGCGTTATGGTTTCTAGGATTACCAAGAAAAGCACAGTGACATTTTTGTTCCTATAATTCTTATAATTTCTATGATTCTGTTTTTCTGATTTACATAAATATCTCATTCATGGAATGTTTCCAAAGGGAACAATTTCAGTCACAAAAGTCCCATCAATGTGAAAGGTCCTTGGAAATACCATATTCTCAGAAGAAACAAACAAACCCTGGGGTTCATGTAGACTGCATTATGTTTTTTCTTAATCCAGACAGTCTGAAAACTTAAGAGTTTATATTCTTTTTTTTTTTTTTGTCAGACACGGGGCTTGAACTCTGGGCCTGGGCGCTGTCCTTCAGCTCTTCAACAAAGGTGAGTGCTCTACCACTTGAGCTACAGCACCACTTCCGGCTTTCTGGTGGTTTATTGCAGATAAGAGTTTCACTGACTTTCGTGTCCAGACTGGCTTTGAACCGCAATCTTCAGATCTCAGCTTCCTGAGTCGCTAGGATTACAGGCGTGAGCCACCGGTACCCTGCTAGAGTTTATATTCTTTTTCAGTTGTGAAAGAAAGATGATCAACTGTTAGTTTACATAACCACACCATATAAATAGCTGAGGAATCGAGCCCAGGGCCTCATGCATGTAAGGCAAACACTCTACCACTGAGCCAACTTCCCAGCCCCCAATAGCTTGATTTTTTTGGGGGGGTCCGGCCGTGGGGCCTGAACTCTGGGCCTGGGCGCTGTCCTTCAGCTCTTGAGCTCAAGGATAGCACCGTACCACTTGAGCCGCAGCGCCACTTCCGGCTTTTTTCTTTTTGCTTATGTGGTGCTGAGGAATGGAACCCAGAGCCTCATGCATGCAAGGCAAGCACTCTACACTGAGCCACCTTCCCAGCCCCAATAGCTTGATTTTTTAAAAGCAATCCTAAATATATTCAGCATTCATTGTACCTTATAATATAATAGATACCCAAGATATAAGATTACATTAAGTGTACATGTTTACAACATCCATAACTAGGTATGTAATTGAAACACAGTGCATATATAGTGCACAGTGCATATACAGAAAAAGCTACATAAGTGAGAAATAGCCATGTACAACCATTCACGGCTCTCCTTACAAAATTGTTTCTATAGCCAGCCTTGATATAATTCTTGCTTCTTTTAGTAGCAGCTGACATTATAGACCAGCCTCATCTTGGAGTCTTATTTAAATAAAACCAGGTAAATAAAAATAATTAAACCCTACAAACATCTTGGAGGTGTGTGTTTTTCTTTTCTTTTTCTGCCAGTCATGAACTCAGGGCACTGTACGTGAGCTTCTTTGGTGCCAGATACTCTGCCAATTGAACCACAGTGCCACTTCCGACCTTTTCTGTTTATATGGTACTGAGGAATCAAACCCAGGGCTTCATGAATGTAGGTAAGCACTGAAGCTTGTAAATGTTTTTTTGTTTTGTTTTGTTTTGTTTTTTCTGTTGATGGTTGTGGGGCTTGAACTCAGAGCGGTCTCTAAGCATTTTTTGCTCAAGGCTAGTGCTCTATCTCTTTGAGCCATAGCTCTACTTCCCTGCAGTCTTTAAATAAAACCAGTTAAAAAAAAACAAAACAAAAACAAAACACAATGTAGACTATCCCAAAGGGGAGATCCAGTCTTTGAAGCAAAACTAAGCAAATTTCTTAAAAATTGCTTTCACTCTTCCAGAACTGGATCTCATCACTGTCCCAAACAATAGCCATTTCCATGTTCTTTCTTCACCTCAGTATAGCTTAGCTTATTTAGTTTAGATTTCTTTCTCACCCTAGAGTTGTCCATCAAAGCAAGAACTCTTTAGGGGAGGTTGTGTGTGTTGGAGGCTGTGCCTAATTTCCCAGAAAGACTTTTTGCCATGTTAACATTAGTGTCCAGTTTCAAAACATTCTATCTTCAAGGAGGTAAAGATGTGACAATTAGAAGGAATAATAAATAATCAGAGTTCATGAAATGGCATACTAGAGTGTATAATTATATGTTGGGTAGTGTTAAACAGATTCTAAGTACAACTAGGGTTTTGTGATAGACTGGACATGGAACTTAGAGGTGGGCCTGGAAAATACATTATTCAATACGTATTTGTGGACCTTTCTTTTCTTTCTTTTTGCCAGTCCTGGGCTTGAATTTTGGGCCTGGACACTGTCCCTGAACTTCTTTTGCTCAAGGCTAGCACTCTACCACCTGAGCCACAGCCCCACTTCTGGCTTTTTCCATGTATGTGATACTGAGGAATTGAACCCAGGGCTTCATGCCTGCTAGGCAAGCACTCTACAACTGAGCCACCTTCCCAGCCCCAAATTTGTGGGCCTTTGTAAGTGGACTTTTTTTTCTTTCTCTTTTGCTGATGCTTACTCTTTGTGTGCAATTTTATTTATGCATATTTGTTTTTCTGGGTCAAGATCCCATAGGTGACTTTCTTTAAAGTCCAGGCTCCCTACAGGGAGGTGACATGAGCAAGGATATACACACAGACACACACAGACACACACACACACACACAGAAGGCAGCTAAAAGCCCTCGTAATAGCAGTAAGAGGGGCCCTAGGATGCTGAAGAGGTTTCTAAAGCCCCTGAAGACCCGGGATGTGGTTGGAGGCCCGCTTCCCCCCCCCCCCCCCCCAAGCCAGAACACCTAGGACCTCAGCCTGCGCTGGCCACCCCTGGGTTCCCGCCGCCGGGCCATGTAGGTCGCCCCGCCTCCTGCCGCCGTTGCCCCGCCCCCTTTCCCTTCAGCGCGCGGCTCCATTTCCGGCTTCGCTTGCCCGCCCTTTCGAGCCTCGTCGGCTTCCGTCCCAGATGATCCCTCCCCAGGGCCGCTGCCGCCCCGCCGCCGCCGCCGCCTCCCCCTCCCGGCTCCGGAACCGCCTCCTCAGGCAGTGGCGTCACCCGCTCGGTGTCGCGGCTTCTGCAGAGAGTGGCGGAGGTCCGTCCTGGAGCCCAACCCTGGAGGCGAGCGGGGGGCCATGGAGAAAGCGGCCCGAGGCGCCCCTCAGACCGACTAGAGCGGGCCCGTCGCGCCTGCGGCGCCATGGACCGACCCCCGGCGGAGCAGGTACTCGGGGCCTGGCGGGCGCCGGCGGGGGGCGCCCGGGTCCGGCCGGGGTGCGGGGTGGGAGCGGGGGTGTGGGTGTGTGTGGGGGGTCACCGTGCTTTTGCAGGCCCGGCCCGGGTCTCCGAGCGTGGGGTCCCCCCCCCTCCGCTTCCCCTCCTCGGGGAAACCCGGCCGGCGGCGGCACCCCCCGTTCCCCGGCATTGTTCCAGCCGCTGCCTCGGGCCGTCGCGAGGGCCGGGGCGGGGTGAGAGGGGGGGGGACCTTCCCAGACTTGTTTCCCCAAGATGGGGGTTCCCTGCGGGGGAGGGGCCTCGGCTCCCCGAGAGAGGGCCACCCCCCCCTCCAAGACGCCCAAGTTGTTCCGTGCCCTCCAGAGAACAGGGAGGCGTTGCAACTTCCAGGACTCCCCATCTCCCCCCCCTCCACTCTACAGTTCCTCTCCCCCCCATTCCTTCCAGGACTCCCCATCTCCCCCCCCTCCACTCTACAACTCTCCCCATCTCCCCCCTCCACTCTACAGTTCC
>NW_012267227.1:12322382-12372108 GCF_000151885.1 Dipodomys ordii
CCCCCCCATTCCTTCCAGGACTCCCCATCTTCCCCCCATTCCTTCCAAGACTCTCCCCATCTCCCCCCTCCACTCTACAGTTCCTCCCCCCCCCTTCCCCTTCCAAGACTCTCCTCCCCCCCCCATTCCTTCCAGGACTCCCCATCTTCCCCCCATTCCTTCCAAGACTCTCCCCATCTCCCCCCTCCACTCTACAGTTCCTCCCCCCCCCTTCCCTTCAGTTCTGGAATGTCGATTTTTGTTTTTGTTTTTGTCAAGATGGCAAAAGGCTTTCAAAGATGGGAGCGTCCCGGGTTGTCGCGGTCTTAAGGGTTCAGTTGAGCAAAAGCAATGTCTTTGTGTTGTTGTTGTTGTTTGTTTGTTTGATTTGGGCCCGGTCCCGGGGCTTGAACTCAGGGCCTGGGCGCTGTCCCTGAGCTTTTGTGCGCACTCCTCCGCTTGAGCCACAGCCCTCCCTCCTCCGGCTCTTTCGGGTGATTCACTGAGGTAACCCCACGTCTCCACGGACTTGCCGGGCTTGGAACACTCAAGTCCTCCGGTCTCAGCCTCCCGAGTAGCTAGGATTACAGGCGAGAGCCACCGGCGCCTGACTTTGTTTATTGGTTTTGTTTTGTTTTTTGAAATGCCCCAGGGAAGGGTTCTTTTTTTAAAGAAAGGATCTTCCCGGTTTCCCCCTGGCCTGGCCTGTCTTCCAGACACTTTGCAGAAATTGTAATCAGCATTTGTTTTGTTGTTTTGTTTTGTTTTGGGTTGCTGCTTTTTTTTTTTTAAGATGGAGATTACATTTTTAAGGAGCTTGAGTTGGTTTCCAGCCGCATTAGTGTTCTGTTTGGTTTTGAATTGTGTTAAATTCTTGATTATCCATGGTGCGGGGAGGTAGGAATAATGGCAGTGGAAAAAATAATGTAGAATCATAGTCTGTACTCCGCCCCCCCCCCCAAATGTTCTCCAGCGTTTAGGTCACTGGGAAACGAATTGATTTGATGAAATCTTAAATTGGGATTACTCTCTATTCTCCATTCCCAAGGCCATCCTTGTCCCAAGAATGAGTTAGGCAAATAGGTGAAAAGAAGAAAAAAAAATACTTTCACTGTTAATTTTACAAATGGCTAATCAGCATCTGAATAAAGACACCAGATTTCCCAAATTCCCATTTCTGCATCTAGACGTAGGTAAAACCACTTTTGATTTGGAAATCAGACTCTTAGCCATCAAAGCACAGCTTCCTACTTGTGTATCTATTTTTTTTACACAAGCCTTCCCCCCTCCCCTACTCTTCCCCCCTTCTCCACCTCCCCCTCCTCCCCTTCCTCCTCCTCTTCTCCTCCTCTTCCTTCTTCTCCTTCCTTCAAAAAGCAAAACAGAACACCCAAACCCTTTATGTGAATATAGCTTTGAAAACACAAATGGGTTTTAATGAACAACACATGAATTACCAAAGCAAAAGTGATAATGAAGCCTCCTGGACTTTACCAGAGAATTCTATATACAGTCTCTATTCAGTTTAAGAATTTTTATTTTGAAGATATTTGTCAAAAATACTCCAGAGGCTGGGAAGGTGGCTCAGTGGTAGAGCACTTGCCTTGCATGCCTGAGGCCCTGGGTTTGATTCCTCAGCACCACATATGCAAAAAAGAAAAAAAAAAAGCCAGAAGTGGCGCTTTGGCTCAAGTGCTAGAGTGCTAGCCTTGAGCTGAAGAGCTCAGGGACAGAGCCCAGGCTCAGAGTTCAGGCCCCATGACCGGACCCAAAAAAACTCCAGATTTCAAAGCTTGACAAACAAATAGGAAATTTACTTGAATTAGTTCCTTGTGTGTCACTAATGAAAGGGTTGGACATCCAACTGTAACCAATAATGCTACCATATGTATACTTAGGGTTACTTTCATCCTAGAGGAAACATAATTAATTAGATGGTGCCTTTTGGCATAGCAGTTTTTGTGTGATTATTTTAAGAGCAAGTTTCAGCAAATTATTTAGACAGTTTTTCTCTTTTATCCCACATCCCACATTTAAGAGCTAGAGAAAGTCCATGGAGAAAGACTTTATACTGGAAGGTTTTTGTTTTGTTTTGTTTTGTTTTTCCTTCCAAGACCTTTTACTTCATCCCCAGACTGACTCTAAATGGGAGAATAATTTGGAACTTCCCTTCATTCCTGTGTTCTCAGAAAAACAGATCTAGAAAAATAGTGCGTCTGCCTCGTTATTGCATTAGGCAGCTAATTCAGGGATCTGTGGTTGGCCTGGAAAGAGTACACTGGAAGAAGTGTGCTACATTTTATGTATGCAAGATGCCATTATTCTCATCGTTTTTTTTCCTTTTTCTTTTTTGTGGGGTCAGGTTTGAACTCAGGGTCTTAAATGAACTGTAGCTCTTGAGCTACACCCCTTGCCCTTTTTTTGCTTTAGTTATTTTTGGGAGAGGATCTCACAGTTTTGGCCTCCCCCCCCCCCTCCGCTGGCCTAGGACATTAATTCTTCTACTGATTGCCTGGGATTACAGACATGCACTGGCTCTTACCTCTTGGCTGGGGTTCGTTCTTTCTTTCTTTCTTCCTTTCGTTCCTTCCGTCTTTCCCTCGTTCTTTCTTTCCCTCGCTTTCTTTCTTTCCTTCTTTCCTTTCTTTCTCTCTTCCTTCCTTCCTTCCTTCCTTTCTTCCATGTTTATTTGGAATAACATTACAACTAGAAGTTGCTTCTGATACAGTGGTTTACCATCTTTTTTTTTTTAAAAAAAAAAACAGCAGTATCTATTTTTTGTAGAAATCCAATAATGTAGGTAAAAGTATTTCTTTTTCTTTTTCTTGGGTCCAGTCATGGGGCCTGAGCTCTGGGCCTGGGCACTGTCCCTCAGCTCTTCAGCTCAAGGCTAGCACTCTACCACTTGAGCCACAGCGCCACTTCTGGCTTTTTTCCCCCCTGCTTATGTGGTGCTGAGGAATCGAACCCAGGGCCTCAGGCATGCAAGGCAAGTGCTCTACCACTGAGCCACCTTCCTAGCCCCAGAAAAAGTATTTCTAAGGGAACTTTAGCATCAAGCAAGGAGAGAGGAGGGGTGGCCTCAACTTGCTTTCATCCCTACCATGGCTTGGCGTTCATCATTTCAAAAGGGCCAAGAACTACTAACAGTAGGATAAGGGCCTAGGATCTCTCAGATTTGTGGGATTCTTGATTCTTTCCATTCTACTATATAGTAATGTGATGGCTTTTTAGGTTATTTGGAATATGCTTTTATATTTTTACTACTGAGATGAATTGATAGGTAAAGAGCATTAAAAAGTATATACAGTATGTTCTGAATTCCCATTTTTCCTCAATAAATTTTTTTCTCTTTAAACCTATGTTGGCTTATACTCAAAATTTCTGAAAATGCTTACGGTGTTAAGTGCTATAGTGGTTCTCATAAGCTTATTCACATGAGCTTGGTTATATATGTTGATCAATATCATAAGAAGTCACTGGGATGGGAATAAAATGGTGGATGAATAATGATAATTGCAGTAGTAACTATGCAAGATGCTAAGGGTAGAGGAGAATCTCAGAAGTATTCTCTTTCATCAAGACTTAAAACTGTTACCTTAATTTTAATTTTGAGCTAGATGTTCTGAAAACAGGTATATTTTCTTTTTCTTTAAAAAAATGTTATAAAGGGGGGCTGGGAAGGTGGCTCAGCCGTAGAGTGCTTGCCTTGCATGCCTGAGGCCCTGGGTTCAATTCCTCAGCACCACATAAGCAAAAAGAAAAAAGCCGGAAGTGGCACTGTGGCCCAAGTGGTAGAGCGCTCGCCTTGAGCTGAAGAGCTGAGGGACAGCGCCCAGGCCCAGAGTTCAGGCCCCACAACCGGAAAAAAAAAATAAAATAAAATAAAGAAAAAAGAATGTTATAAAGGGGAAAAGAATGTAAAGGATAAATTGGGATTTATTTTATTTATAATGTTTTAGTGTTTCTATTTTTAGGTTATTTAAAAGTTCCGTTATTTTAAAATAATGGGGTTATAACACTCAAGCTTCACAGGTATGTAGTATAATAATTCAAATATTGGCTTAATTTTTAGGACTTTAACATGAGTTTGTTTTTTTAGAGTTTATAAATTTCTTGTTTTTAACATCTTTAATTTTTTTTTTTTTGGTGCCAGTCCTAGGCTTGAGCTCACAGCCTGGGTGCAGTCCTTGATTTTTTGTGCTCTACCATTTTGAGTTGCAGCTCTATTTTTGACTTTTTTGGGGGTAGTTAATTGGAGGTATAAGCCTCCCAGTCTTTTCTGCCAATTCTGGCTTTTAACTGTGATTCTCAGACCTCAGCCTCCTGAGTAGCAAGGATTTACAGGTGTGAGCCACCATTGCCTGGCTAATATCTTTAAATGTTAGCAAAACAAATGTGTATTGAATATATGTGATTTCATGTAAGGTTGTTCACTAATAAGAAAGCAAAATTAAAGGGTAAACAAAGGAGGAGGCTGCAATGCTTGATAAGAAATGTATGCATTATCCTGCCCATGTAATTGTAACCCCTCTGTACAGTATGTTCACAAAAAAAATAAATAAATAAAAAATAGAATAAAAAAAACAAAAAAATGCTTATTGAAATGAAAAAAAAAGAAAGCAAAATTATTTGGCTTGTAACTTTTTCTTTTCAAGTAGTTTGTAAAGTTCAAATAATATTGGCACTGCAAACTAAATGCATAGTCAATTCTCCATATGCTCATGGAGAGAAAATAACATGTGGAAATTTAAAAAGACATTTTCAAGATTTTAGGTTAAAGAGAAAATAAGAAAAACAGAATGTGGGATATATAAAATATTTATAAGATATCGTAGAATATAAAATACCATATGAAAAGCTACAAGATAAGGCTGAAGCTATACTCTTGAGGCAAATGCATGTCATAAGTGCTTTAGTTATCAAACAGCTTAAAAGGAAAATAAAATGACACATCCAAGACAAGAAATGAGGTACCAGGGGGAAGGAGAAACTCCATCAAAGCAAGAAGAAAAAAAATAATCATTGTAAGAACTGATATTAATGAATTAGATCACCTCAAGACGAAGTCTAGAAAGCTGGTTTTTAGGAGAGTACCATCAGATTTTAACAGGATTAGATTTGGCATCGCAGAAAAAGTGCAGAACTATGGATAGGGAAGCAAGTGGGCAGACTGTGTGAAATGCCTTGATTTTTTTTTTCCTTTTTTTTTTCCTGGGTGTTTTCAGAAGTCTTGCAAAACTTGTAACCAGTACAGTTCTTTTTGGTATGTAAACCATAAGTACAGCCAGCAGGGATCTTCAGCAGTCATCGTGTGTTTTCTGTTTCAGAAGGCATTTGTTTTACCTGTGGCCAGGGGATGTAAAATATCTTGACATTTTTCCTTACCACAGACTATAGAGGGCCTTCAGGATTCTGTGTTCTCTGTGGGTGTATGGTACATACTCAGAAGTTGCACTGTGGGAGAATGTCTCATTATGTTCTGCTTCAGTTTTTATCTTAAGTGGGTGTCATTTTTCTGTTGCTTAATCTGGGACAATTATTTGCATTCTCCTGGAGGCTCTTTTTCTGACTTGAGTGCATTCTCTGCTGGTGTGTGCTTCCCAGGAATGGTTTGCCCATTTCCCGAAGCTGCTCTGGTACAGGGCCTTTCCAGAACACTGCTCCATGGGCATTTGTGGAACTCTATAGAACCCCTGACCAGCATGCACTTGTGTAATAAACTCTTTAAGCAAGATTAAAAAAAAAAATCATGTTCTGATAACTGTTGTCTTTCTGGACTATTAAAAGACATTTTATCTATTGGCATTTGTATTTATTTATTTGCCCAGTCCTGGGGCTTGAACTCAGGGCCTGGGCACTGTCCCTGAGCTTTCTTTTGGTCAAGACCAGCTCTCTACCACTTGAGCCACAGCACCACTTTTGGCTTTTTCTGTTTATGTGGTATTGACGATTCAAACCCAGGGTGCCTGCTAGGCAAGCACTCTACACTAATCCACATCCCAGCCTCTGGTATTTGCTTTTCTTTTTTTTTTTGGCCAGTCCTGGGGCTTGGCCTTCTGGCCTGGGCACTGCCCCTGAACTTTCTTTTGGTCAGGGCTAATACTCTACCACTTGAGCCACAGAGCAACTTCTGGCTTTTTCTGTTTATATGGTACTGAGGAATCAAACCCAGGGCTTCATGCATGCTAGGTAAGCACTCTACCACTGAGCCACATTCCCAGCCCCTGGATATTTGCTTTAATATATACAAAATTAAAAATGAGTGGAAATCCTTGAGTGCTTTTTTTTTCCAAACAGATTTCTGCAATTGTTATGACTTTTCCTTAATTTGGGAAATTTAGAAATAATTTCTGAAAGATAGTCACTATTACAGTGTAGATAGTTGGAGATTTTTTTGGAACAGGTAATAGTACAAGAATGAGTGGACCGTGTTTTGTGTGCTAAGTTTGGACATATTCCATGTTTCCATTCCTTAAGGAGACAACTCCCTGCCATAAAATTTCTGGTCTTTAAAAAAAAAAATCAATAAAGTAGATCATGACAAAGAGTATAAAGTAAAACATGGAAATTCCTATGAGAGTAATACTGTATAAATAATTCAATTTTTAAATTTTTATTTATACATATATTTTTTTGTCAGTCGTGGGGCTTGAACTGTGGGCTTGGGTGCTGTCCCTCAGCTCTTCAGCTCAAGGCTAGTGCTGTACCTCTTGAGCCACAGTGCCACTTCCGGTTTTCTGGTGGTTTATTGGAGATAAGAGTCTTATGGACTTAGCTTCCTGTGTTGGCTTTGAACCGCGATTCTCAGATCTCAGTCTCATGAGTAGCTAGAATTACAGGTTTGAGCCACCAGTGTCCAGCAATTACTTTAATTTTGAAAAAATATTTTATTATGCAAGCCATTTTCCTTTGATTTCTACGTTAATATTAAAATGGCTCTAGAAGCTATTGTTTACCTAATATCATAAGTTTTATTAGGTGGAACTTTAAGAAGTGTTTGGAGTCTTATCAATGTCTTTTGGACTGAGAGTAACCAGTATGTATATTTGCTATGTGGTAGATTCAGCAGGCCTCAATCACAATAAAGAACTTGAAGCCATACAGAACAGTAACTGTTGGAGAAAGTTTGTCAGTCTGTTCCTGCTAGTGACATCTTCTGTCTGTGCAGCTGTTGACTAATGTAGCTTCTCTTTATATGCTTAAAAACAAAGGCTCACTTTAGTGATTGGGAGTTTTATTGTGGAACTTTGCTCTTTAGAATTGCACTGAGAAAACTAATGCACACTTTTCAAGATCTGTGCTGCATATACATATCAACATGAATTGTAAATTACTTATGACATCTTTGAACAAATAGGTTGCCTGAGTTCATCTAAATTTTTTTTATTAGTATGAGCGAAACTGGACATAAAAACTTGGTGCAGCTTTTTTTTATCAGTCATGGGGCTTGAACTCAGGGCCTGGGCAGTGTAGTGTCCTTGAGCTCTTCTGCTCAAAGCTAGCACTCTACCACTTGAGCCACAATGCCATTTCCAATTTTCTGGTGGTTAATTGGAGATAAGAGTCTCACACACTTTCCTGCCTGGGCTGGCTTTGAACCATGATCCTCAGATCTCAGCCTCCTAAGTGGCTAGGATTATAGGTGTGAGCTACCAGTACCCGCCTTCCCTGAGCTCTTTTTTTGTTCAAGGCTAGGCCTAGCTTTACCACTTTGAGCCACAGGGCCACTTCCAGTTTTCTGGTGGTTTATTGGAGATAGATGTCCCAGCTTTTCCTGCCTGGACTGGCTTTGAACCATGATCCTCAGCTCTCCATGTGGTAGTTAATTGGAGATCAGTATCACCGGCTTTCCTGCCTGGGCTGGCTTTGAACCATAATCCTTAGATTTCAGCATCCTGAGTAACTAGGATTATAGGCATGAGCCACTGACGTCTGACAGGACAGAAATTTATCAGACACTTCAGAAGCTACCCAGGTGCCTCTAAGAAATTCCTATTCTAGTGTTCATGCATCTTTTTTTTTCTTTTTTTTATTGTGAAAATACTGTATGGAGGAGTTAAAATTACATGGGCAAGATAATGAGTACATTTCTTATCAAGCATTGTAGCCTCCTCCTTTGTTTCCCCTTCCCATCCCTTCCCATCCTCCCCCGCCACCTCAATCCTCCCCGCCCCTCCTCCCCCCCAGGAAAGTTGTAAAGTTTGTTTTCGACATAATGACTTGTACATCTCATTGTTGCAATGGGTCCACCTGTATTACTATTTAAACGATTTGTGTGTTCATGGGTCTTATGTACTTACAGTTGTATCTGTCAATACTGTAGTCTGTTGAGTATGTATAGATTTATTGTTGTAAGAAGAGATTCAGAACCAGCCCTTCTTCCCCCCCAAAAAAGAAAGTAAAGATACAAAGAAACGGGCTGGGAAGGTGGCTCAGTGGTAGAGCGCTTGCCTTGCATGCTTGAGGCCCTAGGTTCGATTCCTCAGCACCACATAAGCAAAAAAGAAAAAAGCCGGAAGTGGCGCTGTGACTCAAGTGGTAGAGCACTAGCCTTGAGCTGAAGAGCTGAGGAACAGCGCCCAGGCCCAGAGTTCAGGCCCGGACCCAAAAAAAAAGAAACAAAGAAACCTAGAGTTCATTTTTGTGAGTTATTTTAGTTTGCTCAGGTGTCTGCTGGGCATCTGAAGTTCTCATTTTTTTCCTCCAGTTTTAACTGTGAACCAGAATTTTCTCCCCTTATGTTCAGTATACTTTGTTTCTTCTTAGACTTTTCCTTCCTTCTGATTTAACAATGCTAATCTAATTTCCTGAAAATGACAAAAATGGACTATTTTTTAAACTATCTGAATAAATATAATTATTCAGAACTCTTTTTAATGATCTTTCCCATAACAGAATTAGTTAAAAGCATATTGTTTTGTGTGAAGAGTTGGCTTTCTTGCTACTGCTTTATTTTTAGTTGCTGAGGTATGACTTCCTTGTGCGCTTGATTGTTTTAACAGTTTTGATTATGTAAGGAAATATTTCATTGAAATGTCACCTTTAACAAGTTTTCTTATTTTATTAATGGCTTTGTCTAAGTAATTTCATTGGTTTTCACTTGTTTTACTTTATTCATTTTATTTATTTTTTTGCTGGTCCTGGGCTTGAATTATGAGCCTGGGAGCAGCTAGCGCCCTTTTCACTTGAGCCACTTCCATTTTTTTTTTTTCTTCTCTGATTAATTGGAGATGAGAATCTCATGGAGTTTCCTGCCCAGGCTGGGTTTGAACCGTGATCCTCAGATCTCAGCCTCCTAAGTAGCTAGGATTATAGGCATGAGCCACGTGTGCCTAGCTTGCAGGAATGTTTTAAGGGCACATTGCTGCTCCTTTTGGAAGTTTTCTCAATACTGGGACCGAACTACTGTTTGTAAAGATGATTGTCTGTTGTTATGCCTTTGTTTTGTTTGCTAATTAAATACATTTCATTTTCCCTTTGAAGAATGTTAAGCTTTCGGCTGAAGTAGAGCCATTTATTCCCCAGAAGAAGAATCCTGATACGTTTGTGATTCCTATGGCTCTCCCAAATGAGAATGGAAGTGTTTCTGGTGTAGAACCAACTCCAATTCCCAGCTACCTGATAACTTGCTATCCATTTGTTCAGGAAAACCAATCGAATAGGTAATTTCTTCATTATTTTCTTCATTGTCTATGTGTGAGGTGGGGGCTATGTAGAACTTGGCAAAGCACGCTTATTTTCTTTTTTAACATTAATCATTTATCTTTTTATTTGTTAAGAAGGGAGAATAAAACCAAATGATGTAGAAACTTGAAAATTTGTTAACTTGGATTATTTTCTTGGAGGAGATGTACTTTTAAAGACATGCAACTTTATTAAATCATTAAATTTATTTGAAAGAAATTAACCCAAAGGGAAAAGTGAAATGTTTAGGAACCCCCACCCCTTTTGAGATATGATTTTTAATATGCCAGACACTGTTTGGCATAAGACAATTTTAACTGAAACTTCCATGGTAGTCAGCATGTAGTGTTGTAGTCACAGAGGAACTTAGCAAAGTGCCTGCAGTTCAAACGGGTATATGACGAAGTTACCACAAGGTGGTAAATTGTGGTAATCATGTCATGATACCTTACTGGCCCTTCTGTAGACTGAATGATTGGCATTCATTGGTATAGTTCATTTCATTGCTTTTGTGGAAGTGCTTTCAGCCTTTACTAAGTTTTATCACTTACAGAAAAGAGTAGTCCTCTAGCATTTGTGAAACCCAGTGGGCCAAGTGGATGAGGCAGCTGGTGGCATGGTCTTGAAGAGTCAAGGCAGTTGATATTTCCAAATATCCATAAACCATTGTGGGATACCAGTGTACCAGCATGCAGAATTTGAGAAACTCTGAATGGATGCTTTATGAGGCCATTGAGCTGCACACTCACATACTGAATGCTAATAATCTGAGATTTTTAGGAATTTTCAAGGCTTTCAAATAGTAGAAATTATAGGAGATCCTTCTCAACTGAAGTTAGCATTGTATTAACAATCTGATAATTAAAAATTAATGTAGCTAGGCACTGGTTGGCTTACTCTTATAATTCTAGCTTCTCAAAAGGTTGAGATCTGAGGCTCACAGTTCAAAGCCAGCCTGCGTAGAAAAGTCCCCGTGAGATTCTAATCTCCAGTTAACCACTGAAAAATGGGAAGTGGCGCTGTGGCTCAAGTGGTAGAGTGCTAGCCTTGAGCACAAAGAACCTCAAGGACAGCCTCTAGGGCCTGAGCTCAAGCTCCACAACTGACAAAAATAATAATGTGTTAGATGATTAATAGGCTAAGTTCAATATTAGTTTTTCTTTTGGACAGAGTGGTCAAGTGTACAGTGTGAAAAGTTTGATTTCTTGCCTTATCAGATAGTCTTTGTGAATTCATGAGTAAGCCAGTTGTTAAATTTTTAAATATTTTTTTAGATTTTTTTTTTTGGTGAATATTTGTCCATTTTTCTCTGTCATCCCAGAAGCAACTGAGGAAAACCTCTAAGCTTCAACCCCTCTACACCCAGCGTCAACCTTTGATGAGAGGCTCCAGGGATGGGAAGAACCGTTGGTGTGCTCTGTAGGAGCTACATTAGAAGGAAGTATAGTGCTGAGGACAGGAATCAATAGAGACGCTTGCTCCTTGTCTTCTCCCTTGACTTGACACCTGCACCTCCCTCTGTTGCCTAGGAGAGAAGCCAGGAAAAGTGCAGCCCTTGACCAAGTAGATAGGGGAATATGGAAGAGGAAGCTTGGAGCCAACCTAAAGAGTGAGGGGTGGAGCAAATCACCCTGTGTAATGATCACCTTACACACTGCTCATCTTACTTTGCTTTCTGCAGAGGCTGTCAGAGCTATTAATATTGGATAGGAACTTTGGACTACCATGTTTGCAGACCCAGCCCCTAGTTGTTTTAACTTGTAGGCAGAAATATCTTGAAGAAGTTTGAAGACAGGGTTACAAAAAATGGTATGTGAGTTGACTTGCAGCTATGAGACTGGATGCTTTAATCCTGTCATTTAAATTGTTATCACTGATACATCATGATCTCTAGTTGTAGCAAAGAAATGTATAGGATGATGATGTTTGTCCCCTCTCCTAGAATTATTATGAAGCCACTGTTCTGCAATATTTTTAAACTGAAAAAGAGATAATAGATAAGAGATTTTTACTTTCGCATTATGTTTAGGCTTGTTAATATATTTGTTCTTTATTATTATTATTAATATTTGGTTTTTCAGACAATTTCCTTTATATAACAATGATCTACGGTGGCAACAACCCAACCCAAACCCTGCTGGACCATACCTTGCCTACCCCATCATATCTGCTCAGCCGCCTGTTTCTGCAGAGTATACTTATTACCAGCTGATGCCAGCACCCTGTGCCCAAGTTATGGGTTTCTATCATCCTTTTCCTACTCCATACTCTAGCACCTTTCAGGCTGCAAATACTGTCAATGCAGTAGCCACTGAATGCACCGAGCGTCCCAGTCAGCTTGGGCAGGTCTTCCCACTGTCCACTCATCGAACCAGAAACACTAACCGAGGACCAGTAGCACCAAAAGTAAGTGATTATCTTTGATATTTGTTAAGGCTAAGACTAATACAGTTTTCTGCTTGTATTAATGGGTCTTTACTTGCTGAATTTACTACATATTTTTCATTCACTGATTAAAAAAAAAAATCGGGCTGGGAAGGTGGCTCAGTGATAGAGCGCTTGCCTTGCATGCATGAGGCCCTGGGTTCGATTCCTCAGCACCACATAAGCAAAAAGAAAAAAAGCTGGAAGTGGCGCTGTGGCTCAAGTAGTAGAGCGCTAGCCTTGAGCTGAAGAGCTGATGGACAGCGCCCAGGCCCAGAGTTCAGGCCCCACAACTGGACCCCCCCCCAAAAAAAAAAAATCAAAGGCATATAGTTAAAACACTTCATTTTTCCTGTGATGTTACAATGCTTCCCTTACCTCAAGAGAATTTTACATCAACACAATGCATAATTATTTCCAAATTATTTCAATCTTGTGGTAAAAGTTGCATAGTGATAGCAGCATTGATAAGTGGATCCAGTGCTAGTGATGTTGAATGGCTAATGCACATCAAGAAATTCTAGTCCTCAGAAACCAGTGGAAGACATGGTAAAGAACATTTGTGATTCATTAGATCTACCCTTTAGAGTCACTATTCTAGTCTGTGAATTTTTAGTAGGAATAACACTGTCATTTAAGAAGTGCTTTATTGGGGAGGAGGGTTGAGTGGGGAGTGGGGGAGAGGATGGGATGGGAAGGGGAAACAAAGGAGGAGGCTACAATGCTTGATAAGAAATGTACTCATTATCTTGTCCATGTAATTGTAACCCTTCTGTACAGTATTTTCACAAAAAAAATAAAAAAAGAAGTGCTTTATTATTCATACTAATTTTATTTGTATTATCATTGTTTATGGGAACAAATATTCTCCTAGGGCTGAAGAAACTGGAGAGACAAAATTAAAAAAAACAACTTTTACTCAGGACCAGCCACTTGACTAAGTTAGTGAGGGAGGAAAAGAGGGAGAGAGGAAAGGAGAAAGAGAGCAAAGAGGCTGAAATCACAAGAGCTATTCTAAGTTGGTTTTCCATCGACACTAATGAGTTACCTCTTGCATTTTAAAAAATCTTCAGGCCGGGCGCTGGTGGCTCACGCCTGTAATCCTAGCTACTCAGGAGGCTGAGATCTGAGGATCGCGGTTCAAAGCCAGCCTGGGCAGGAGAGACCATGAGACTCCTATCTCCAATAAACCACCAGAAAACCGGAAGTGGCGCTGTAGCTCAAGTGGTAGAGCGCTCGCCTTGAGCTGAAGAGCTGAAGGACAGTGCCCAGGCCCAGAGTTCAAGCCCCACGACCAACAAAAAAAAAAAAAAAAAAAATCTTCAGTCAGGGGCTGGGAAGGTGGCTCAGTGGTAGAGTGCTTGCCTTGCATGCCTGAGGCCCTGGGTTTGATTCCTCAGCACCACATAAGCAAAAAGAAAAAAGCCGGAAGTGGCGCTGTGGCTCAAGTGGTAGAGTGCTAGCCTTGAGCTGAAGAGCTGAGGGACAGCGCCCAGGCCCAGAGTTCAGGCCCCACAACCGGACCCCCCAAAAAAAAAAATCTTCAGTCATGGGCTGGGAAGGTGGCTCAGTGGTAGAGCGCTTGTCTTGCATGCCTGAGTCCCTGGGTTTGATTCCCCAGCACCACATAAGCAAAAAGAAAAAAGCCGGAAGTGGTGCTGTGGCTCAAGTGGTAGAGCGCTCGCCTTGAGCTGAAGAGCTGAGGGACAGCGCCCAGGCCCAGAGTTCAGGCCCCACGACCGGACTCAAAAAAAAAAAAATCTTCAGTCACAATTTTTATTTCTTGAGGTTACCTTTTGTTTCTTCAAAGTCAATTTGTCTTAAAAAATGGACATATTCCTCATACACATGCCTTTGAAGAAAAAAAAAATTCAGGGAAGGATTAGTTTAAGAGGCAGAAGGGCGGTGCTGGGAAGGTGGCTCAGTGGTAGAGTGCTTGCCTTGCATGCCTGAGGCCCTGGGTTTGCTTCTTTGGCACCACATAAGCAGAAAAAAGACAGAAGTGGCGCTGTAGCTTAAGTGGTAGAGCCTTGAGCTGAAGAGCTGAGGGACAGCGCCCAGGCCCAGGCCCAGAGTTCAGCCCCCACAACTGACAAAAAAAAAAAAAGAGTCAGTAGGAATATGCATGTAGGTTTGTAGCCCATCATCATATACACATAACAAAGTGGCATAACCTCAGATTTGCCTGAATGATGTTCAAATCCCACCCTAATGATGCCGGTGAATGCTATGGCAGTCACAAAATGGAACCTATGTATTGGCTCTACTTTCTGTGGTGGTCAGCACACCTTTTCCTTGTCAGCCCTTCGAGCTGACAGAAGATATGTCTTATGACTGTCATCATCTTTCCCCAGATCCATTAGCCCAGCTTCTTCAGGGAAAAGTCTACCTCCTCCTAACAAAGTCAACCACAAGCAGCAGAGATTGATTTGAAAAGCTTTATGTTTTGTTTATGGAAACACTTTGGATCAAGGGAACTCCTTTTGGGACCTTTAAGAATGAAAAGAATTAAACATTGAAAATAAGATAGTATAATACAATTTCTTTTTTTTGGGGGGGGGCCCTGAACTCTGGGCCTGGGCACTGTCCCTCAGCTCAAGGCTAGTGCTCTACCACTGGAGCCACAGCGCCACTTCTGGCTTTTTCTGCTTATGTGGGGCTGAGGAATCGAACCCAGGGCCTCATGCATGCAAGGCAAGCACTCTACCACTGAGCCACCTTCCCAGGCCCCACCAGTGCTCATATTTTTAAATGAAAAGACAGATCAGCTCTTTAATATTTTCTTTTTGAACTCTGAAGAATTTTTTTGTCTGTATGTATTGTTATCATGCAGGTAAAATTTAGCATGAGATAGGGCCCCATGGTTAGTCTTACATTTCTATATATAAAATGTACAGCTTTTAATATGATTTGATTATACTCTTATTTTTAATAATTGAGAAAGTATTACAATTAAAAATGAGTTTATAGTTTAACAATTATAGTGTTAATGGTTATTTGAGAAAGCATGAGACTGTGTATAATGTGTCTTACACGTAGGCAAAGATTTTATAATGTTTAGTGCTTGAATAGATGTCTTCTTCTTCTTTTTTCTTAACTTAAATCAGCAACAACTTTCACAACAGCATATAAAGAGCAAAAGGCCACTGGTGAAAAATGTAGCTACTCAGAAAGAAACGAATGCAGCAGGACCTGATACCAGATCGAAAATTGTGCTTCTGGTTGATGCTTCACAGCAGACTGGTAAGGGAAGGATTCTATGTACTCATCACAGGCTTAGATAGATCTGTGCTGCTCATGCATGAATTCATGGCTGTGGTCTGGACTTTTCAGGGTTCTATACTTCATCCTTCCATTTGTCCTGCCACTTGGTCAAATGCCATCAGAAGCCTCACACAGTTCATGTTTTTGTTTTCTCTCAACTTGCTGACTTATTATATATACATTTGAACAAGGTTTAAGCTTTTCTTTTCCCCTGTAGGCATAGGTGGGATTTTGCATTTACTGTAGAAAGTTGAGTGATTGTTTCTGGTAGAACTATTGTTTTGTGTGCTGATCTTGGAGCTTGAACTCAGGACCTGGGTGCTATCTCTTGAGCTTTTGTGCTCAAGGCTAGTGCTCTGCCTTTTGAGTCATAGCTCCATTTCAGGCTTTTTGGTGTTTAATTCAGAATTTTTCTGCTCTGGCTGACTTCAAACTGCAATCCTCATAGCTCAGCCTCCTGTGTAGCTAGGATTACATGATTACACCAGTGCTCAGCTTAGAAATCAAAATGTTCTTTATAACAATATTAAACACTTTGCAAAACATCTTTAGAAGGAACTTAGCATATTTTCTGTACCATATTTACGAATAGATCTAGACCAACCTATCAGCAGTGATTATCTACATTGAAAAAAAGCAAATAAACTGGGAGCCAGTGGGTCTCACCTAAAATCCTAACTGCTTAGGAGGCTGAGATCAGAGGATCATGATTTAAGGCCCTCCCAGGCATACACCCAATAACGGGCTGGTAGTATGCTCCTGTCATCATAACTGTGTGAGAGACTGAGCTCATGAGCGTTGTGGTTCTAGGCCAGTGGGCAGAAAAGTCTGCAGGACTATCTCAGTGGAAGAAGCTGGGCAAAGTGGTGCATGCCTGTTATTGTAGTAAGGACTGTAAGCCTGAAATAGGAGGCATTAGCTGCCTGTACCATGAGGTACAGGCATGTGCTAGGGCAGTAAATGTCACCATATGTCAGAAATAATCAGTGCAACCAAAACACTATGGGCATGGCACAGCAGTAGAGTGCCACTTAGCAAGCGTAAGGCCCTTTGTTCAAACCCATGTCAGCCAAGAAAAAAACATAAATGTTTAAAACAAGGGCTATGACAACATTAAATAAGAAAAAAATTACCCTGACAATAAATAAGAATCTTGTAGCTATTTATTAGTTTCTATTATGAAATGCCAGTATGTGTCTCTCGTCTCTGTTTATTCTCTATGGAGTAGATATCGACCTCCTTGCTGTTGTCATTCATCCTGGTAAGCAATTCCAGGGTCAAGTGTTAGATCTTGTCTGGGCAAAATTGCTTTTTGTTTCTCTTCAGCTTCTATTCATATAAGGTCAAGGTTGAGGCCAGGTGTGGTATGACACATACCTGTATTCTGGCATTGTTGGAATCCGGGGACACATAGCAAGACATTGTCAGAAAAAGTCACACACATGGAAGCTCTTCCAAATTGAAATGAATAAAACGGCTGATGCTTTCTTTCCCTTGGGCTCTACCGCTTCCATTTTATATTCAGTCACGTAGCCTTTTACCATTTCTTAGGTCCTTTAGGAGCAGAGAGAAAGGATGCTGTTGATAGTACCTGCTGCACTGTGTGATTTGTAGAGCACACATTGACAAATGCTAGATAATTCCCAAGTTTTGATTTTGATTGTTTTTCATTGTTTTTTTGTCATTGTGACCAATTCCATATCTCTTCAGCCCTGGAATGGCTTTAAAAAAATTAACCTTCTGGGGCTGGGAAGATGGTTCAGCAGAAGAGTGCTTGCCTCGTATGCATGAGGCCCTGGGTTTGATCCCTCAGCACCACATAAACAGAAAAGGCCAGAAGTGACCTTGTGGCTCAAATGGTAGAGCGCTAGTCTTGAGCTGAGGAGCTCAGGGACAGCACCCAGGCCCAGAGTTCAAAACCCATAACTGAAAAAAAAAATTAAAAAAAAAATTAACCTTCTGTAGTGAAGTTATCATAAAGATGCCTTGTGAAGTATAAGGATTGCAAGCAGAGTGAGGAAGGCAGTGTGAGGACAACTGTATGTTATCAGTATTCTCCAGTTTGTTTTTGACCTCCAAGGATTGATTGTTGTCATTAAGAGACAGAGTTAAATAAAGACATAGAAAGAGAGTTTGTTTCTTTTGAACACAAGCCTATATTATCTAATGATATGACCAAATATAAGATAAAATACAAAATATGACACATAAGATAACCAAATATAAAGTAATATACCAAAGTTAATTCTAGTTCAGTATGCCACCAACAAACAAAATTTAAGCAAGATCTGATTTATAATAGCAACAGAAGCATAGAGTTTCTAGGAATTAGTCTTGGGGATATGAGACATAAGCAGAAAACCATAAGACCTTATTGCTGGGCCTTAACCACATCCTGTGTGCCTGTCCCATCCTGCCATGCGAGATGATGTGATACTTCAGATGTCACTTCCCCAAAGCTGCTCTGCAGACTCAGCACCACTCTCCTAACAATTCCACTAGGAAGCTTCGGGAACTTGACAAACCAATTCTAAAATTAGGAGCATAAGTCTGACATTCTTCTTAGACCAATGTCTTTCCCAAGACAGCCTTGGGAAAGAACATTTCCCCTGTATTTTAAGACTTACAAAATCACCTTAATGACTGTAGATTCATATTATTAGTACAATATGCAAGAATCTTCAAAGCATAGAAGCAGACCCCTCTGTATGTGTACAAACACATACATAGAAAATGACAGGGAAAGCATTACAGGTCTGATTTATACCTTCTCAAATCTGTTTCATTTGGATTAAGGGCTTCATGAAGAAATCCAATGGTAGAAGAAAATAGAGGTAGGTATCTTTGTGACTGCCGCTCACCAGAGAACTATTTCAAAAAATACCCATTTAATTTAAAAGGGTCCAGGTTTTGTGCCTCAGCCTGTAATAACTAGCTATGCAGGAAGGAGAGATCAGAAAGACTGAGGTCCAAGGTCAGCCCAGGCAAGAAGTGATATTCTCCATTTCAGTTAATGAACTGACATGGTGGCACATGTCTCTAAATTGTTTGGAAAGCCCTTAAATAAGAGGATCACAGTTTAAGGCTGGCTCTTTAAGACTAGGCAAAACACTATACCATACCTAAAAAATAAAGCACAAAGGGCTGGATCCATGGCTCAAGTGGTCGAACATCTTCTTAGTAAATGTGAAGTCCTGAGTTCAAACCCCAGTACTAAGAAGAAGAAGATGGAGGAGGAGGGGGAGGAGTGTAGAAGAGCAGGAGGGAAGAGAAGAGGAGGAGGAGGAGGAGGAAGAAGAAGAAAAAATAAGAAAGGAGGAGGAGGAACAGCTAGCAACGTGTATAAAGTTGTCTGCATATGTGTGAGCTATATAAGAATTCATATGGAAATAATTGTGTACCGTCCTTGGAGCTTATAGGACATAATGCCAGAGGGTACTATCTGTGCCTACAGGCCACCATTTGATAGGACTGTGGAACTCTTTCATTTGACTCATTTATCCAACCTTATGGATATGTTTAAGTGCAGTTTCTTGTTTGTAAGAGATAGGGCTGTTGATGAAAACTTTACATTGTCACAGTGCAGTTTACACAGTGAAACCCAGTGTCCACAACAACTACCAAGTCATGGAAGGCGCAGAACATATGGGGCACCAGTGGCTCACGCCTGCAATCCTCGCCACTCAGGAGGCTGAGATCTGAGGATCACGGTTCAAAGCCAGCCCAGGCAGGAAAGTCTGTGAGACTCTTATCTCCAATTAACCACCAGAAAACTGGAAGTGGCGCTGTGGCTCAAGTGGTAGAGCACTGGCTTTGAGCTGAAGAGCTCAGGTACAGTGCCCAGAGTTCAAGCCCTACTACTGACAAACAAAAATACATGAATGTGAGCTCGGTGCTGGTGTCTCATGCCTATAATCTTAATGCACTCAGGAGGCTGAACCTAAAGGTTTATTATTTGAAGCCAGCTTAGAAAGAAACGTGTTTGAGGCTCCATCTCAAAATAATCAGCAAAAAGCCAAGTTGTAGGTCAGTGGCTGAGCAAGCTTGAAGTCCACAGTTCAAACTCTGGTATTGCCAACAATAAAATAATAATGAGTAGATTCAGAAAAAAAGAAAATTTGTAATTTATTAGAAGGAAATTTATTGATGTATAGTTATAACTTGTGAAATAAAAAAACTCTTAGAAACAAGACAACTCAGAAAATGACAGGTTAAATAATACAAAAGTAATTTGTGAAAAAGCAGTACAGTGGCTAAAAGCATCAGGAAAGATGCTCAGTCTCATTATTGAGAACTCCCACACTGAACTACCTTTTTATACATAACAGAGTGGCAAGAATTATAGTCTAGGAAATGTGTCAAGTATGTGGTGAACGTGTGGATCAGTGGGAATGTTTATGTCCTGTTGGAGTATAAATTGTAGCCATCTCTGAAAATGATGTGGCATTTTCTAGTTAAGTTGAATCGGTGCATCACCTGAGACCTCATCTCCATAGAAACTTTCACATGTATACCAGGTGCCTTTTTTTTTTTCCATAGTTTATTTTCAAGACAGGGTTTTACTTTATACTTGGGGTCAGCTTGGACAGTGTATAGCAACACTGTGCTCTGTCACTGTGCTCTCTCTCTGGCTGGGGTAATAGGCATGTACCATTGCATCTAGCCTGATTGAGATGAAGTCTCAAACTTCTATGTGTGGGCTGGTCTCAAACTATGATCTCCTGATCTTTATCTCCCAAGTAGGAAGGATTATAAGCTTGTACCACTATGCCTGTCTTACTTATTTGAGTATCTTAATGATACAATAATTTATTTTCATAATAGAAACATGTAATATTAGCTTACCAGGAGTATCTTTTAGTCTTTTCAAAAGGTCACATAGTTCTCTGTACACAGTTTGTCACAATCTAATAATAATTTATTTAACAAGAATTTACTGCTCCGATCATCACCAACACTTTCCTTGTCTTGTAGATTTCCCATCAGATATTGCTAACAAGTCTCTGTCAGAGAGCACTGCCACAATGCTGTGGAAGTCCAAAGGCAGGAGGAGAAGAGCATCTCACCCCACTGCTGAGTCCTCCAGTGAGCAGGGGGCCAGCGAAGCTGACATTGACAGTGATAGCGGCTACTGCAGTCCCAAACACAACAATAACCAGCCTGCAGCCGGGGCTTTGCGTCACCCCGATGCTGGGACCATGAATGTGTGTAGCATGTCTTGTTTCCTTATTAATGGCTGCATCTATTTGTTTCTCGTGTCCTCTGCTAAATCATAGTATCTTAGTGAACAGTTCTTATAGTAATTAGATGGTTAAAATGAGGTTTATATATTTGGAATGAAAAGTATTATGAAGCAATATTCTGTCATTATAAGAAGCATGTCTGGGGCTGGGAAGGTGGCTCAGTGGTAGAGTGCTCGCCTTGCATGCATGATGCCCTGGGTTTGATTCCTCAGTACCACCTAAGCAGAAAAAGCCGGAAGTGGCGCTGTGGCTCAAGTGATAGAGCACTAGCTTGGAGCTATGGAGCTCAGGGACAGTGCCCAGGCCCAGAGTTCAAGCCCCATGACCAACCAAAAACAAACAAACATGTCTGCTGGGTGCCAGTGGCTAATAATGTCTGTAATTCTAGCTACCCAGGAGGCTGAGATCTGAGGATCACAGTTCAAAGCTTTCCCAGGCAGTAAAAGTCCCAGGGAGACTCTTATCTTTAATTAACCATTCAAAAGCTGAAAGTGGCACTGTGGCTCAAAGTGGTAGAGCATTATTCTTGAGCAAAAGAGCTCAGGGACAGTGCCCAGGCTCTGAGTTCAAACCTCACAGCCAACAACAACAAGAACAAAAAGCACGCAAAATGCTAGATTAAATGATAAAATATTTGTCAAGTATACATCTTGAGTGGAAAGTAATTATCTTTTTTTCTTTTTTCCTTTAGCATGTGGAATCATCTGTGTGTACAGGTACTTATTTTCTGCATTGGTTTTGCTATAATCTCTATCTTTTTAAGCATATAACTCACTAGGGCTACAAAACCTAAAAAATAAAGAAGATCCCACAGACATAAATCTTTGAGTAATTATACTTAATTGAAAAGTACAGTTTTAGCAAGGAAGTTGGGTGACTAACAACTGTCACTGAAAAGGTATAGAGAAAAATCTCAGTATTATATTTAACTGACTAAATTTTAGTATATAAAGCTAAGGAGCAATTAGATCTTGGCTTCTTTTCTAAGTAAAGGAATCTTTAAATATGTGTTATAGGTGGTGTAAATTGGACCAATGTAACTTGCCAGGCAACCCAGAAAAAACCTTGGATGGAAAAAAACCAGACATTTTCTAGAGGTGGAAGGCAAGCTGAACAAAGAAACAATTCCCAGGTAATTTAACTTAGGTTGGAGAAATTTGATTAGATGTGAAATGAATTACTTTTGGTTTGTGATAATGATTGTGAAAAGACAGATTCTTTAATTTTTGCGTATGTATATTGTTATTTAGAAGTAAACTATTAAGTGGCACAGTGGCTTGTGCCTGTAATCTTAAAGAGGCTGAAATGGGGAAGATGGAGGCAAGCTCGGCATAAATTTCCTGAGACCCTCTGTCAACCAGTAAAAAAAATTGGAAACATTGGTACATGCTTGTCCTCCTAGTAAATAGGAGCATTGAGATTTGAGGCTGGCCCAGGCGAAAACACAGAACCTTACTTGAAAAATAATGAAAGCAAAACTAATTGGACTCATGGCTCAAGTAGTAGAGTATTTGCCTAATAAGTGCAAGGCCCTGAATTCTCAAACTCCAGTACTGCCAAAATAAAACAAAACATTGATATCCATAATTAAGTAATAAAACAACGTGAAATGTTAAATGAAGGTGGTAAATGTATGGTGCATGTTGTACTAACTTCCTACTTTTCTGTATTTTTATTTTGTTTTTTTTGGCCAGTCATAGGGCCTGAACTCTGGGCCTGGGCACTGTCCCTCACCTCTTCAGCTCAAGGCTAGTGTTCTACCACTCGAGCCATAGCGCCACTTCTGGCTTTTTCTGCTTATGTGGTGCTGAAGAATTGAACCCAGGGCCTCTGCATGCAAGGCAAGCACTCCACCACTGAGCCACCTTCCCAGCCCTTATCTGTATTTTTAAATATTTCATTATTTTGAAGAAGGATGCCCTCAAATACTGCTGCCTCTTCCATGTCTTTTTCCTATTAATATATAAAAAAAGTAAGTGCACACTGTGCCTTAAATACTGATTTTAGCTTCGCGTCTGTGCCTTATTTGACATATTCACCTCTTTGTGTTAGTGGCAGGAAGGGGTGCCTCCGCCAAATATAGAGGCTGGGCAGCCTCCTCAAGGTCTTAGGATGGAGGTCATGAGGAGTGGGCAGGACATTCCCATGAGCCTCCAGCAACCTGTTACCTTGGGAACAAGATTACTTTTGGTAGTGCTGGGAGTTGAACTCAGGCCTCACCCTTGCTAGCTGTACCACTTGAGCCACACAGCCCCATTCCTTTTTTGCTTTAGTTATTTTTTGTATTGCCTTAATGTGAGCCAGATATCTTTGGAGGTGAGTATTGCATTATTTTTTTATCCAGGGCCAGCCTTGGATTGTAATCCTCCTTTATGATCATGTCCAGCTTTGTTTGTCGACATGAGTATCTTGTTAACTTCTTGCTAATAAAACAGTCCATGAACAGTGATCCTCTTCATTATTATTTTTATTTTTTTGGCTGGTTGCGGGGCTTGAACTCTGGGCCTAAGCATTGTTCTTGAGCTCTTCAGCTCAAAGCTAGTGCTCTACCACCTTGAGCCACAGCGTCACTTCTGGTTTTCTGGTGGTTAATTAGAGATAAGAGTCTCCTGGGGACTTGGCTGCCTGGGCTGGCTTTGAGCTACAATTCTCAGATCTCAGCCTCCCAAGTAGCTAGGATTACAGACATAAATCACCAGTGCCTGGTTGTGATCCTCTTTATGTCTGTTACCCCAGTATCTGGGATTACAGGTATGCCCCACCATACCATGTCCAGCTGAAGAAGGATTTTTATTATTTGATACTTTTTCCTAAGGGTGGGGGACGTGGGGGGGAGCGCACGCAGTAATAAAATTTATTTGGAAAATAAACTTCCAGTAGACTGAAAGTGGGTCATCTCTAGGTTGAACGTGACCCTTAAAACTATTTTTAAAAAGATATCAGACTTAAAATAGTTACATAAAAAAGTATTGTGCTATTTTCTTTGATGGCAACATCTTGCAGAACTAAAGTACAATATTCTTATCTTAAACAGGATATTTAAAATTGAAAAAGTCAAGAAAGAGAATAGAGCTGGGGACCCAGTGTTACCCTGGAGATCCTGCCGTCTTTCACTCTCCTTCCTCACCTGTCACTCCTATCCTCCAAACACCCTCTCTGCACTCACTTTCCTGGTCTGTGGTGGGGCAGGCTGGGTGTCAGTTTTGTTGCCACTTCATATATTTATCTGGCTGACTGTCCTGCTGGCGTATAGAAGTTCCAGTTAGTGGGGTTGGGAAGGTGGCTCAGTGGTAGAGCGCTTGCCTTGCATGCATGAGGCCCTGGGTTCGATTCCTCAGCACCACATAAGCAAAAAAGAAAAAAGCCAGAAGTGGCGCTGTGGCTCAAGTGGTAGAGTGCTAGCCTTGAGCTGAAGAGCTGAGGGAAAGCGCCCAGGCTCAGAGTTCAAGCCCCACAACCGGACCCAAGAAAAAAAAAAACAAAAAGAAGTGCCAGTTACTGTGACCACCCCACACCCAGGACATCCATTTGGCATTCAGATCAAGGCTCTTACGGATATATCTGGTATAGATATTCATGGAGAGGGAAAGAAGGTGAGGCTTATTAATGATAGCATTTTTAGCCAGGCGCCAGTGGCTCACACCTGAAATCCTACCTACTTAGAAGCCTGAGATCTGAGATCACTGTTCGAAGCCAGTCCAGGCAGAAAAGTCCTCATGAGACTCTTATTTCTAATTAACTACTCAGAATTGGAAGTGGAGCTGTGGCTCAAAGTGGTAGAGCACTAGCCTTGAGCAAAAAGAGCTCAGGGACTGCGCTCAGGCCCTGAATTCAAGCCCATGGCTGACCCCCTCCACTCCCACCCCCCAAAAAATCACATTTTTTATATTTTCCTTAGAATCACCTACTTGTCAGAGATTTTGGCCTCTTAAAATAAATGATGCATTTGGTGAAAATTCATTGGGTTTTTTGTACTTTTCTGAAAATGTGTTTTACTTCACCACACTGGTTGCTTAAACGTAATAAAATTTTCTTTTCCCCTGTGGGGTTACTCAGGCTGGATTCCGATGCCGAGGACATAGTACTTCTTCAGAAAGAAGACAGAATTTGCAAAAGAGACAAGATAACAAGCATTTAAACCCTAGTCAGTCCCACAGAAGTGACCCAAATTCGGAGTCTTTATATTTTGAGGTATTTTTTTTTCAAACTCTTCGTAAAGTGTTAACAGGAAAATGCTCTCACTAAGAAATTAATTTAATAAATTACAAATATTACAGTATTAGATTATAAGTTACTCAGAAGTATTGCCTGATTTTTATTTGCCTTGGTTACATATATTTTTAATGTTCATTAACTTCATTGGTGTTAGGTTTACAAGTTATGGCTCATTGGAGCACATACTGTAGATTTAGATACAGAGCTTCACTTCATGTGGACCTCATCCACTGTCAGACTTTTTCTCTTGATTTTTGTTGTTCAGTCCATTTGAGAGGTTTTTCAGAGTTGAATAGCTCAATCTAGATAATTTCTGGTACCATTTAGGAAGAAAAATGGCTATTTTCCTTAGTCTAGTAGGCAACTTATATCCTAACTGTACTGTTAAGTCATCTATGCAGCTCTTACCAACAGCCTGTTCTGCATTGATAAGGTGTCATAAGTAACATGTTAAGGTGAATAGTCAGACTTTGCTTAGGACATTGCTGTAAGTAGGGAATAGATATGTACAGACTTAATGCTTTATTGACTCTAGAATAGACACAGATCACTTTGAACATGTAGCATGGATTTTTTTTTAATTTTTTATTGTAAAGATACTATACAGAGGGTTACAGTTACATGAGCAAGATAATGAGCACACTTTGGAATGGATTTTAAAGAAAAAACAGAATTTGGTTGTGTCAGACTCCTCTGGTAATTCATTTGTGTAACTCATTTTGGAGAGATCATAAATTCTATAAAATAGATTGATAGAGATTAGAGGATGGAGATGTATAATGTGTTAGGTAAGTTTAGTAGCTGACCCAAAGGAGTTGAGAGTACATTTCAGTTACTCTATCCAAAATAGTTGTGTGTGCGTGTGTGTATGTGTGTGTTTGCGTGCGCGCGCGTTTGTGCGTGTGTGTGCTTGTGTGCTTGTGCACATGCACATCCTGGCTTTAATGCTTTAACTCAGGGCCTGGATGCTGGTTCTGAACTTATTTGCTCAAGGATAGCACTCTACCACTTGAGCCACAACTTCACTTCCGTTTTTTGTGGTTAATTGGAGATAAGAGTCTCACAGACTTTGCCCAGGCTGGCTTCAAATTATGCTCCTAACATCTTAGGCTCCTAAGTAGGTAGGATTATAGGCATGAGCCCTCAGTGCCTGGCACAGAATAGTTTTAATATATCTGTGATAGGCATTTGAACTATGATTGTTAGGATTGTGCTGCCATACTTATATCTGAAGATGTCATGGCTAGGCCTGGTGGTTCACACTTGTAATCCCAATTACCTGGGAGGCAGAAATTGGGAGGATCAAGGTTCCAGAACAGCCTGAGTAAAAGTTATGCAGACTATCTCAGTAGGTCAGGTACATTGGATGGAGCATGCCCACAGGCAGCTAGTGGGATTGAAGGGAGGATGATTGCAAAAAGCAAAAGGTTCTATCTGTAAAATAAAGCAGAAACGTCTGGGATGTGTGGCTCAAGTGATCCTATGTACTATATGGCTTCAGTGGTATAAGGCCCTGAGTTCAAACCCCAGTAATACAAGGGGGAAAAAAGTTAGTTTGAATAGAATTTTTTTAAAATTTTTCAATCTTTAATCTTACAGTTGTGTTTGGTAATGTGGAACAGTGAATGTATTAACAAAATTAATATTCAACTGTTTAAAATCTTCAACATCGGGCTGGGAAGGTGGCTCAGTGGAAGAGCACTTGCCTTGCATGCCTGAGGCCCTGGGTTCAATTCCTCAGCACCATATAAGCAAAAAGAAAAAAGCCGGAAGTGGCGCTGTGGCTCAAGTGGTAGAGCGCTAGCCTTGAGCTGAAGAGCTGAGGGACAGCACCCAGGCCCAGAGTTCAGGCCCCACGACCGAACCAAAAAAAATAAAAATAAAATCTTCAACATTATCTGTATGTGATGAAATCCAGTTTGGATCAAAATACACACACACACACAAAATACACGCGCACGCACTACACCCACACCCACACACACCACACACACACACCTCCCCAGCATGGGATAGCAGCAGGCAAGGTTTTGCATAGAAGAAGAGAGGTTTCCTTCTCAACACTGAGTTTTCTTGGCTGGGAATGAAAACTTTCTTCAGAGTTTGCTCTGACCTATTTTTACTTAAAATGTATAACTTATTTCAGGATGAAGATGGGCTTCAAGAGCTAACTGAGAATGGAAATGCTAAGGATGAGAATATTCAGCAGAAACTTTCTTCAAAAGTAGTAAGTGACTCTTTAGAACTGTAAGTGAATCATGCAAGCTATGACCTGTGGCTGTGTGTGAAGAGCTATTAAAGAGAATTAGACCCAAGGGTGTGCATGGTTTACACACAATGTGCACAAAAATCTCCTCAGTTACTATGACATTTTATTTTGGAGGGTTTGTTTTCAGTCCAGGATCTGGATAAGCATCAACTTTGGCTGTTTGCCCCCTTTCTTATCCCTTTATCTAAAATAGTCCCATCTTCTTTTTCTTTTCCCTTTCCCTTTCCCTTCCCTTCCCTTCCCTTTCTCTTTCCTTTCTCTCTCTTACCTTCCTTCCTTCCTTTCTCTCTTCCTTCCTTCCTTCCTTCCTTCCTTCCTTCCTTCCTTCCTTCCTTCCTTCTTTCCTTCTGTAACGGGGCTTGAACTCCTCAGGCCTGGGTGCTGTTAGGGAGCTCTTATGCTCAAGGCTAATGCTCTACCACTTGAGCCATAGTGCCCCTTCCAGTTCCCTGGTGGTTAGAAATAAGAGTCCCACAGATTTTCCTGTCTGGGCTAGCTTTAAACTGAGATCCTGAGATCTCAGCCTCCTGTGTAACTAGTATGACAGGTGTGAGCTACCAGCATCTGGCTTGGTCCCATCTTCTTTATGACATTGGATCCTTGAAGAGTTCAGTCCAGTTATACTACTGGCTGCCCTTCGCTCAGGCTTGTCTTTCTTTAGGATTAGACTTGTATGAGATTGCTGACAAATGTTTTTCTCTGGTTCTTACAGTTGGATGACCTACCCGAAAATTCACCCATCAATATAGTTCAGACTCCAATTCCCATTACCACCTCTGTTCCTAAGCGTGCAAAAAGCCAGAAGAAGAAAGCTTTAGCAGCAGCCCTTGCCACAGCTCAGGAATATTCAGAAATAAGTATGGAGCAAAAAAAATTACAGGTAGAGTCATTTTTAGGAACAAAGGTCATAATATTTTTTGCTACTGCCAAGCACCAGCATGACTCCTCTCCCTGTAACAAAAAAATAAATGTTTTCTTATCCATCTTGCAGGAAGCTTTATCAAAAGCAGCTGGCAAAAAGAATAAAACCCCTGTGCAGCTGGATTTAGGGGACATGCTAGCTGCCCTGGAAAAGCAACAGCAAGCCATGAAAGCACGGCAGGTCACAAACACTCGACCTCTGTCATACACAGGTAACAGCCTCCGTCCAGGCAGAGTGTTGTTTGACCTTGGAATATACATTACATAGAGGGCATCATTGCCTTTGTAGTGGGCACACACACACACACACACACTTTTTAGTTATCTGTGTTCCTTCTCTTTCCACATCAAGTCCTGTAGCACATCTGTCTATTCTTCCTTCAGAGCAGATCCATAATCTACTCACAGTTCTTTCCTCTCTCCCAAAAGTGCCTACTGCATACACGTCCTTGAGAGGCCTCTTCCCTACTACCTGCCTTTCCTGCCCCCAACCCCCAACTTTCCTTAAACCCATTGATCTTTGCAGATAAGCCAGGTAGTGTCACCCCACAGCCCAAGCCCTCCAGGAGCGCTCTATCTCACTTGGAATAAAGCCAGAGTCCCAAGGCCACATCCTGACTAACCTTACTGTTCCACTTTGCCTTCATGACCATTCTGTCCTGGAACTGCGGGCCCCATGTACCCTCATGTTCCTAGCTTGGCATCTTTTACTGTATCTTCAGTTTATAATCACCAGGTAGTTTGGCTCTGTTGACTGTTATGATGTCCAGTTTAAATTAAATGATAAACAGAAGTTTCACTCAGTTTCATGTATGTGTATGAGAAAGTGAATGTGACTTTCTACAGAAGCCATAATTTCTATGTTAACAAATACATTAACGCTGAGAAGCAGGGTTGAGTTTTCTTATGTGACAGGTGAGAGGACTATTGCTTAGTAGACGAAAAGAAAAGCAACAGTGTATAACTATAGCCCTGGGTGCAGAATGCTTAAACCTATAGCTAATTGCCATCCAGGCTAAACCTTGCTGTGAGTAACTATTAGGAAAAATAACAGTGAATTTTATTAAGCTTCCAACGAAGTTAGGCTTGTGAGAAAGGGAAAGGGACAGGAATGTGTCCCCATGGCATACTGTAGGGAATATAACTAAGAGCAGTGTTTTAGGAGAAGTTCGGCCTAATAATAGGTAAAAGCAGGGGCTCAGAAGCCAAGCTGTCTAGGTATGAATCGTGCTTCTTCTTTTTTTTTTTTTTATCGTTATTGTAGAGATGATACAGAGGGGTTTCGTTTATATGTGTCAGATAATAAGTACCTATCCTTTCATACAGTGTTAATCTGTTCCCTTATTCTATCCCATCCCCTCCCTCCCTCCCTCCCTCCCTCCCTCCCTCCCATCTTCACCCATGAGTTGTATAGTTCACTTTCATCAGTGTTCACTGCTGCACTTTTTAAAATTTTATTTTATTTTTTATTTTATTTTATGTCAGTCGTGGGGCTTGAACTCTGGGCTTGGGTGTTGTCCCTGAGCTCTTCAGCTCAAGGCAAGCACTCTACCACTTGAGCCACAGTGCCACTTCTGGTTTTCTGGTGGTTACTTGGAGATAAGAGTTTCACGGACTTTCCTGCCTGGGCTGGCTTTGAACTGTGATCCCCAGATCTCAGCCTCCTGAGTAGCAGGTAGCTAGGATTACAGGTGTGTGAGCCACTGGCGCCCAGCCTACTGCTGCACTTTTTCACCCTTTTTCCTCGGATTCTGTGCCCTACCCCCCTCCCATAGATATGCATGTGAATACACTGTATATAAAGTAAAGAATACAAAAATCTTCAGAAAAAGAAAAAACAAAGTCTTTTGCTTCTGTATCTTTGGAGTTTGTTTCAGTATGAATTATTTTTTTATAAATAGGAAATAGTACTTAGGCATTGCACCTTTGTGTGAATGTGCTCTTTTATGTGTTTCTTAGGCATTGCACCTTTGTGTGAATTGTGCTCTTTTGTGTGTTTCTTTAGGAAATCTCCTACCCTCCTAACCTTAAGTGCCAGTGCCTACTTCAGGATTGTTTTGGGGGAGTGAAAGAGACAATACATGTAAAGTGGTTAGAGAATCTGAGTGATAATCACTCAATAGATGTTAACTAATATTATGAGGAAGAAAATGTTAACCTGTGGCTTATCATCACAATATTGATTTACTTAGCAAATGGTAAAATATATAAATGTAAATATACGTAAAACATGTTATCAGAAACTCTTAGGATTACAGAGATGATTAAGATATGCTTTTGTACAAGAAGTTTATTTTGGGACTGGGAAGGTGGCTCAGTGGTAGAGCGCTTGCCTGAGGCCCTGGGTTTGATTCCTCAGCACCACATAAGCAAAAAGATAAAAGCCGGAAGTGGTGCTGTGGCTCAAGTGGTGGAGCGCTAGCCTTGAGCTGAAGAGCTGAGGGACAACGCCCAGGCCCAGAGTTCAGGCCCCAGGATCAGACTCAAAAAAAAAAAAAAAAGAAGTTTACTGGTAGAATAAGACCAATATAAATCACTAATTGAAGGTACCACCTTAGGAAATCTACTTGCCAAATTGTATGGATCTACAGCCTAGAGTGATTTATGTCCACAGAGGGTATGGTAAAGATGTTATAGAGGACTGCATAGAAGAAAGGGGGTAGTAGGGTCCTTGAAATACAGAATTGAGATTAACCTCTATCATCGATGTTTAATGTAAAGGATTGATTATGAAAAAAGCTATTGGGAAGTTCAAAAAATGAGACAGAACTGTAAGGAGTTGATAGGTTTCTAACAGTAAGTTGTGAAAACAGGTCAGATGTAACTCTAGCTCTGGCTTGGAGTGGGTAAAAAGGGCCTTGGTGACACTATACAAGATAAGATCATGGATGGAGAGTTGTGTTGACAAGAGCAAACTTGTACTTGAGATGCCAGCAGTGAGAGCCTGGTGTGTTCTTTCTGATGTGTGGTTTAGATGAGAAGTCATCAAATAGGATTGTTGAAGCTATGAAATAAGATTGTTGGAGGAAGGAAAATTTAGGGGAAAAGTGCTTAAGGACAAGACCTGTGAAAATGCTCAGATTTCAAAAGGAAGAGGAACCAAAGAAATAAACTTGAAAATGAGTAAAAAAAAAAAAAACTCTGAGAATATAATGTCACAAAAGACAAGGGAAGGATCTTGAGGAAAAGTAGTCCTTGTGCCAGATGCTGAACGAAGCTAAGAGTAGAGGTTCTCCTGCCTCATTCAGGGATTATATTGGTCAGTGGCAAAATCAGTTTCAAAAGGTAGGTGGATAGCAGTGATTTGGGAAGTGATGACAGTACAACTTGAGATGTTTAGCAGGGAAGGAAAGAGGTGTTGTAGTGCCTTAGCCTGAAGGGAAGACAGTCAAAGGAAGATCTTTGTTGGTGTACACCCCATCCCCTTCCTTCTTTAACTTGTTGCAAAGGGTCAGGAAAGAGGCTAGGAAGGAAGTTGGAAAATGTGGAAAGCAGTAAGGAACTGAGTGGGGAGAGAGGGCAGAGGTGGTTGGTGAGCCTCAGCCAAGAGTGAGGATGTCTGCCATTCCTCTCAGGTGCTTTGAGGGCTCATACTAGGTATCATCTTCCCAGGGAAGTGGCAGGCAAGCTCTGCTGGAGTGAGACAATGGAGATCAGAAGTTAAAGGGCTATGGAAGCAACTGGGAAGAGCAAATGGCAAACCCAGAAGGAGTGCGAAATGCTTGGAGGTTGAATTGTTTTTACTGAATACCAGTTGGAATGAACATTTGTGCTTGGGGGTTGCTGCAATCAGAGTAGACCTAGAAATTTACTTAGAACTTCTAAATTGGCTAGTGTTATCAACATTGTCTTCTTTGTGCTATGGGTGCTGAAAAGCTGAGTAGGAGCTGCCTCTGAGGATCCCTGAATCGCCACGTATTGCTACTTATGCTGCTCCATGGAACGAAGATGTTTTTGTTTTTGTAGATGTCTCACTGCAGGTTCTGAAAGCATGTGGAATTGGTCACAATAATAAAACTAATGTTTTTTTGTTTTGTTTTTTTTCCAGTGGTCACTGCAGGTTCTTTTCATACTAAAGACTCTACTAATAGAAAACCCTTAACGAAAAGTCAACCCTGCTTGACATCCTTTAATTCTTTGGACATTGCTTCCTCTAAAGCAAAAAAAGGGAAAGAGAAGGAGATTGCAAAACTGAAACGACCCACAGCACTTAAAAAGGTGAGCTAAAAGGTTGGGGTTTTAGCTCAGTGGAATAGCACTTGCCTGGCCAGTACAAAGCCCTGAGTTTGTTCCTCAGCTTTGGCGGGGGAGGGGGCCCTCTGAACTCTTAATCCCTGGATCTCAGTATTGATTTGTGTTGTGTATAATTGTAGGCAGACTTCTTTTTTTACTTTCATCTTCATCTATAAATTAAAGAAAATGTCTGCTTTTGTCAGCTTATAGTTTTTATTGAGAGTCAGAAGGAGATAATTTGTGCCTAAATAATTGAAAACTGAAATGCAGTCAAATAACTTGTATTTTACCTGTATATTGTATATTTTACCTTAGTCATTGTTTTGGAAACTCTTATTTGTTACTGAGGATTTAGAGAATGAAACAGTGATAGTTTGTTTAGCTGTATGTTCTCAAGCATTATTGCCTTTATTTTGTATACAGTATTTCCTTCAACTTATATTTACCATTCAAATACATTGATCATTTTGCTGGTCAGTTGGTATGCAGCCAAGTAACACCTGGCCAGGTAAAATCCTCATAGTCCTGTTTATGTAAACTACTTCATTGATATTTGGTGTACATTATAATCATTCAGTCTCTAGTGGAAGAGTGATCAGTAATTAAAGACTGTTGTAATGACTTTTAGGTTATTTTGAAAGAAAGAGAGGAAAAGAAGGGACGCTTAGCTGTGGACCACAGCATTTTGGGATCTGAGGAACCAACAGAAGTAAATTTAGATTTTATTGATGATTTGCCACAGGAGATTGTTTCCCAGGAAGGTAAGGGGTGGTGGGGTTCCCTTTTTCATCTTCTCAAGGAATATGCTGGGGTATTTCACTGCTAGCTAAGCTATAACTAGTTATGTTCCTAAGTGGAGATTGTATTCCATATTTTATATAAATTTATTTTTAAGAGAGATTTCTTTTGAAGGCAGATGGCTAAGGGGGTGGGCAACTGGTTACATAATAAGTCTGAGACATGTTTGAAGCTCAACTCCACAGTTTATAGTAACTCTTCAAAAGGTAAGATTTCACCAGTGCATGAGACTGCTTCTGAAATTTGTCTTCAGTATCATTCCTCATGAGGCTATTTTCATTGTGTAATTTTCTTTTTCACCATGAGTATAGAAATACAATGCAGAGCCCACTTGGTCAGTAATTGTCAGGTCCACACAGTAACCAGCATGTGAAATCCCAGCCAATGAGATTGAGTCCATGGAGTTAGTAACCAGCACATGTGATTTTGCAACAAATTTAAATTTTGATTTACATACACAGTAAGCTGCAGTGTTTCATTACTTGTGGAAAACAAAATTTATTTCTACGGATGTAACAGTTAGGAACCTCCTTTGTCTTCAATTTATATGATTGTATTTATGTGCAAATATTTTTTATGTGCAAATGTATTTCAGCAAATGTTTGTTGAACATCTCTGACAGGTATTTTAGTAATTAAGGAGAATTGGGAGGCTAGAGGTTGGAGCATTGAATGGGCAAGTGCTTCTATCCAAGAGGGAGACAAAATAGGTATATAACTTTGCTAATTTGAGGACTGAATATACAAATATAAGCTCATTCCCTGAGATTAGCTGTTTAGGAACGGAATGGAGGATGAGATAGATTCCCCAAATGGCATGTAAAAGTGTGGATCCCTGAGTACAGGAGCAAAGGCCAAGTAAGAGACAAACTGGTGTAGTACATGGAGAATTACAAGGTTGTGGAGAGAACTGAGCAGGATAAAATGTATTCTTGCCAGCAACCATGTAAGAAGCAGGTGTAAAAGTAGAGATGAAGGGATAGGAGGCAGGATATGGAAAGAGGTGTAGCTCTTTGTTCTTTAAATCCCCTGGGACCAGATGGGTTAGATAGCATGACCTTTTCCTACCTCCTCGGTGGAGATTTCTAGGCAGTGCTTGATTTTTAGAGTATGTATTAGTAGGTAACAAGAAGACTTCATTTTTCATGTATATGAGAAACACTAATTTGTGAGAGAAAAGTGATTCAGAAGTCAGTGGTTATTCTAAATAGTATGACTCATTATAGGGCCTTTTAGCTGAGAGGTTTCTTAATTCACCATCATCTCACATCTCCACAGATACTGGACTGAGTATGCCCAGTGATACATCGCTCTCTCCAGCAAGTCAGAACTCTCCGTACTGCATGACTCCCGTGTCACAAGGCTCTCCTGCTAGTTCTGGGATAGGCAGTCCAATGGCATCATCAACAATAACCAAAATCCACAGCAAAAGATTTAGAGAGTAAGTTGGTTTTGTTTTTTTTTTCTTCTCTCATTAGTATGATTAGATAGTTTAAAGATCTTGATTGCAATGTTACCATTGTTACTTAGTGAGTTGAGTAGGTGAAATACCAAACATCTTTAAGTTCTTTCTGGGTTTGTTAAACAGCTGGTTTTACTATATTTAAAGCATTCCCTTCTGTCAGTGTTTGTGGAGAGTAGTTTGACGATAAATATATTTTATATACTATACAATGTCTCTGCCCTAGAATCCTGGCCTTTTAAACCTTGTGTAAACACACAGTGTCATACTATTGAGTTTTTGCCCTTCCAAATGCCTTTGTTTTTTTGTGTCATTGACCTCTCAGCTCTCTAACAAATAACATGTAATAGACTTCTACTTGTATCTGAAGCCGTATTACATGAAATAAACATATCGCATGAAAGTATTACTGCTTTTATTATTTATTTACTTCTCTATCTTTTTATGAGATGAGGGCTCCATGACATGCAAGTACTCTTATTACCCTGCTATACATCTAGCTCAAACTATTTCCAAGGAACTGTTTCTGTGTTTAGGATTCAGACAACTGGGGGGGAATGTAGTACCCCATCTGTGAATGAACGACCTTAAAGTAACAGTTACTTCTGAGAAGCATTTTAGTGTAGATAAATTTGTGTGTAGATAACATTTGTGTAGATAAATTTTACCTTGGAAAACAACACATGGACATGTTCTAGGGTAAAAGTATAACCAGTTAGAGCCCAAACTAGATTGATTTGCTTTGTTCCTTCTCCTTTTCTATTGTTTTTGAACAAATACTTCTTGCTAAGCTATGAGAAGTTAATTAAATGCCAAATAACAGATGTGGAATGAGGCAAGACTTGGCGAATGAGAAACATTACATGTGCATGAAATAAACAGCTTGAAAGAAAAAAGAAGGAAGAAAATTGTATTTTTGGTGTTCTGCTCTCTAATCTTGAGTACTTAGGACAGCTCATCTTCCTTTAGGCTGTCCATTTGTGTCCTTTTTTCTGTAGTGTCATAGTGGCACTTTATTAAAACATTTTTCACATAAAACAAGATTTCCAACACTATGTTTTTGTTTTAGGAGGGAGGGTGGAGAGTTGTTTGCCCATAACAAAGGGCAGGCCACCAGTAGACATGTGCTTAGCTAGTACTAGATTGCGCGTTCTATCAGTTCTGCTTCTTAAATGCTGCTGTGGTTGAGATGAGAGCCGAGAGCTAGCACAGAGGGAAAGAGTTAACAGGAAGTATGCTTGGAGGTCTTTCCCCAGAATTGAAGTGTTGTTGTGACCCCATACTTCCATTCTGTTTTCTCATTGTAGCCATACGTAATCTCTGATGTAAACCATGTGACTTTTTACCACAAGGCCTTTTTGGTTTTGACTTAAGTTTCACTATTGAGTGTGTCTTCCATAGTTATAGATTATCAGAGCTGCTGGGGCCACCAAGGCCATCTTATCTTTATGATTGAGACTTACCTAGGCTGACAGAGGAAGTATTAATATTAGGACATTCAGGTGCAAGTTATATTTCTTACTAGAACCACATTTCTTATTTGTTGGAAAGAAATAATCTTTTATGGAAAACTTATATTTTCCATACTTTTTGTGGTTTACTTCTTTTTTTTTTGTCGGTCGTGGGGCTTGAACTCTGGGTCTGGGCGCTGTCCCTCGGCTCTTCAGCTCAAGGCGACACTCTACCACTTGAGCTACAGCGCCACTTCCAGTTTTCTGGTGGTTTATTGGAGATAAGAGTCTCGCAGTCTCTCCTGCCCTGGGCTGGCTTTGAACCGCGATCCTCAGATCTCAGCCTCCTGAGTAGCTAGGATTACAGGCGTGAGCCACCAGCGCCCGGCTGTGGTTTACTTCTTATATTATCTTTTAAGTTGTTATACAAAGGTGTTTCAATTCAACATACCAGGTTATAAGTACCTTGCTTCACTCCTTACATTGTTGTCCCCCCATCTGTCCCAACCCCCCTCATTCCCTCAAGTTACCTGGTTCCATTTTCACATAAGGACATTGAATATTATGACATTATTTGCCCATCTTTCCTTTCTCTATTCATCTGTGACCTCCCTGACAAAACATGTTTCAGCTTCCTGGTATGCATTTTGTTCAGCTGTACGTTACTTGCTCAGAGAAGTTATGCTGTTGGCTCCTCTACTGAATATACTGTATTTTGTTAATTTGTGTATATCTATAAATATGGCCCTGTATAAATGGAAAAAATATATTTTTGCCTTATAAAAAGCTAACATTTGGTTCATATCATTAGGAATTTCATAATGGGAGTTTAGATAATATTTCCCTGAAGTTAACCTATCCTTTACTAAAAACCATCTTGGTGAAAATGAAAAAAAAAAAAGCAAGCCGGGCGCCCGTGGCTCACGCCTGTAATCCTAGCTACTCAGGAGGCTGAGATCTGAGGATCATGGTTCAAAGCTAGCCCAGGCAGAAAAGTCTGTGAGACTCTTATCTCCAATAAACCACTAGAAAACTGGAAGTGGCGCTGTGGCTCAAGCGGTAGAGCACTTGCCGTGAGCTGAAGAGTTGAGGGGGACAGCGCACAAGCCCAGAGTTCAAGTCCCACTACCAATAAAACAAAAAAGGGCAATGTATAACACTTTTCTGTCTTTCTAATTGACTAAATTATTTGGAGGCTTTAAAATCTTTATTGTTTACATTTTCTCTCAAAGATTCTTTCCTAATGTAATTTTGTAATTATCAGAAAATAAGTTTAGGATAGCATTACTTATTGTTTGCTTCCTTTACAGGTATTGTAACCAAGTTCTTTGTAAAGAAATTGATGAATGTGTGACTCTTCTTCTCCAAGAGCTAGTCAGTTTTCAGGAACGCATCTACCAAAAGGATCCTGTAAGAGCAAAAGCAAGAAGACGGCTGGTGATGGGTCTAAGGGAGGTTACCAAACACATGAAGTTGAACAAAATCAAGTGTGTTATAATTTCTCCAAACTGTGAAAAAATTCAGTCCAAAGGTATTCATTTGGTGTAATTGTAGGATGTTCTGGGGGTGTTTTTGTTGTTGTTTTTTGTTTTTTGTTTTTTTGCCAGTCACGGGGTTTGAACTCTTGGCCTAGGTGCTGTCCCTGAGCTCTTCAGCTCAAGGTCAGTGCTCTGCCACTTGAGCCACAGCACCACTTCCAGTTTTCTGGTGGTTAATTGGAGATAAGAGTCTCACAGACTTTCTTGCCTGGGCTGGCTTTCAACAGTGATCCTCAGATCTCAGCCTCCTGAGTAGCTAGGATTGCAGGCGTGAGCCTGGATGTTCTGTTTTCAAGTGAGAGCCACCGGGCGCCGGTGGCTCACGCCTGTAATCCTAGCTATTTCAGGAGGCTGAGATCTGAGGATCGCTGTTCAAAGCCAGCCCGGGCAGGAAAGTCTGAGACTCTTATCTCCAATGAACCACTAGAAAACCCGAAGTGGCTCTTTGACTCAAGCGGTAGAGCGCTCGCCTTGAGCTGAAGAGATGAAGGACAGCACCCAGGCCCAGAGTTCTGCCCCACGACCGACAAAAATAAATAAATAAATAAAAATAAAGTGAGAGCCATTTGTGTTTCTCTGTAGAATGTAGTGATAAAATAAGTACCTGAAGTTGAGTTAGGGTAATTGAGGTTAACTTGTAAAGGAAGTCATGTGTGGATCCTGGATAAGGATTTCAGTCAGATCCCCAACTGCCCCTTCTGTAGTGATAAGAGAGGGCACTTGTCAGTGTGCATTTCTTTACTTCTGGTACCTCTCCTCTTAAAAGAAACTAGAAAAAATATAAAGTTCTCTGCTCCTGCCTGTGGTGGAAATTTGTCGCTCAGGAACCCAGCCTCTCTTTAGAGAGGCTCTTGGGGAATCAGTATGCAAACACTTGGACCATGTGGGTGCTCCCGATTTTTCCTTTGAGGTGGAGGAGCAACTAGTAGGTGATTAGACACTGATCAGAGGCCAGGGACAGGTGCATCCAGGAGGAGACCAATAAAACTACCCAATCAGTCTTTCATTCCATGGTGACAGTTCACTACTTGGCTGAAAGTTTGCGCTAAGAGTAACAATTATAAATAATTTCTTTATAACAAACGTTTGCTAAATTCAGATTCGATTGCTGTTAGGCTAATCCCTAAGAACAAACAAAAATAACTATGTTTGAAGGAACTTGAGACTTAGTTGATGGAGAAGGAAAGTTGCATATACAAATATGTAAATGCCTGTGCAATAGAAATTCAAAGTGGAGAATGTATCCACCGTAAGTGCTGGACACGTTCAAAGAATGTTTTCTGGCGGCACGAACATGTTTTTAGCTAGATCAGCTCCTTTAGGAAATAATGAACTGAAACCTCCACATGTGTTGGTCTTTCTTAGGTGGACTGGATGAGGCTCTCTATAACGTTATAGCTATGGCCCGGGAGCAAGAAATCCCTTTTGTGTTTGCCCTGGGAAGGAAAGCTCTGGGGCGCTGCGTGAACAAGCTGGTTCCTGTCAGCGTAGTGGGAATCTTCAACTACTCTGGCGCTGAGGTAAGAATTGAGGGACATGCTGTCATTCTCCGGGCAGGAGTGGCACACCCTCTGTTGACAATGCCAGAACCTTTAAAGGAATGAGCTGACAAAGAATGAAAGGAAGTTCTGGAGTGTTAAATTGCTTTTTTAGTGGTGAACATGTTTACAGGGGTTAATCCTGAAGCAAACATCACTGACTTCCTTTTGGCCTATTCCTTTTTTTTTTTTGCGGGGGGGGGGGGAGGGGTCTGGTCATGGGGCCTGAACTCTGGGCCTGGGCGCTGTCCCTCAGCTCTGCAGCTCAAGACTAGCACTCCCACTTGAGCCACAGTGCCACTTCCGGCCTTTTCTGCTTATGTGGTGTTGAGGAATCGAACCCAGGGCCTCATGCATGCAAGGCAAGCGCTCTTCCACTGAGCCACCTTCCCAGCCCCTGGCCTATTCAGTTCTTCCAACAGGCAGACGCTACAGGCCCCTAAATAATAAGCCTTTAACTTTTCTGTACAAATAGGGCAAAGCATGCCCTATTTCACCCCTCAAATTATACATTTTTCAAATCCCATACCAATGCCATCTTCCTTCATGAATTCTTCAGTGATGTCCAGAAATTAAAGCCATAACACTTTCACTTCTCAAAGCACTTAAAGTGCTATGCTTAAAAAAAAAAAAAAAGCAAAGGATTCCACAGGAGCATGCGTGGGGGTCCATCTCGCACCAGACTACAGGAGAGTACAGTTGTTGAATTGACAGGCTGTATCACATTCAGTGTTAGAATCAAGAAGTGTCCCCAAATCATATAAGTTACAGTGTATTTTGTAATTTAGATAACATTCAGGTTTTGTCCTGATTGGAAAGTATATCTGACCTAAAACAGAAGCCTTTATCGCTAAAAATAGGAATAATAATGGACTGATGGGATCTCCGTGTTTCTAGAGCCTGTTTAACAAGTTAGTAGAGCTCACGGAGGAAGCCCGGAGAGCATATAAAGACATGGTTGCAGCCATGGAGCAGGAGCAGGCGGAGGAGGCCCTGAAGAATGTGAAGAAGGCGCCACACCACATGGGACACTCCCGCAACCCGTCTGCGGCCAGCGCCATTTCCTTCTGCAGTGTGATCTCAGAGCCCATCTCAGAAGTGAATGAGAAGGAATATGGTAAGTGGTTGCAAGTCATTATAAAGGATGTTAAAGTGCTTAAATTTACTTGGTAAGTTTACTTGGTAAGTAGCTTTCCACCCTAACTTGTCACCTTTTGTAAGTCTTTTTTGACTTTTTTATTAGTATATATTGATTGATTTTTTCATTTTTCAGGTTTTGCCCAAAAATTTGACATAAATTTGCCTTAAATATGTCCCTTAAAAATTAAAATTCCAGCTACTCGGGAGGCTTAGATCTAAGGATTGTGATTCAAAACTGGCCAGGGCAGGAAAGTCAAATAGAAGTGGAGCTGTGGCTTAAGTGGTAATGCACTAGCTTTGAGCAAAAAAAGCTCAGGGGCAGTACCCAGACCCTGAGTTTAAGCCCCAGGACCAGCACAAAAATAAATAATTAAAAATAAAATATTTGTGACTGAGAGTTTCTATGAGAAATTTCTTTCTTTCTTTTTTTTTTTTTTGTTGGTCATGGGGCTTGAACTCTGGGCCTGGGCGCTGTCCCTCAGCTCTTCAGCTCAACGCGAGCACTCTACCACTTGAGCTACAGCGCCACTTCCGGTTTTTTGGCTTTGAACTGCGATCCTCAGATCTCAGCCTCCTGAGTAGCTAGGATTACAGGCGTGAGCCACCAGCGCCCGGCTTCTATGAGAAATTTCTGTGGAATTATCTTTCCAATGTTTCTTCCTTGTTAAGTCTGTGAATTATAATGTTATAAACAGTGCAAATATGGATGGAGGAGACCTTGTGTTCATGAGGGAAGGAAGTGCATCTAGGAAGAACCTGTTCTATTCCAAAGTATCTGTAGGAAAGAAAGGATTCTTTTCTGTATAAACCATGTCACCTGATTCAAAGTTTCCCAGATATGCTCTGTATCAATGTATAATCCATGAGTGGTAATCAAGTTGAATACACTCATGTGATTATTCACTACAACTTGATAAGAATGTACCTGGTCATGCGCTGGTGGCTATGCCTGTAATCCTAGCTACTCAGGAGGCTGAAATCTGAGGATCGAGGTTCAAAGCCAGCCGTGGCAGGAATGTCTGTAAGACTCTTATCTGCAGTTAACTACCCAAAGGCCAGAAGCATGCTGTGTCTCAAGTGGTAGAGTGCTAACCCTGAGCCCTAAAGCTCAGGAACAGCACCCAGGCCCTGAGTTAAAGCCCCAGGAGAGAGAGACAGAGAGAGAGAGAGAGAGAGAGAGAGACACAGACACACACACACACACACACACACGATACACCTATAAAATGCAAATAGTTGTAATTAAATGATACTTTCATTTTAAAAAATTAACACAAAAAAAGAGGCAGAACTGAACTATCTCTACTGATTCCTGGCATATTGGTGCTTGTCTAGTAGTTTGGTTCTAAACTGATTTCCTAGCATAAAAAAGTATTTCAAACTGTCACCAGGGTATTATGTATTATAACCTGTTTTTTTTGCCCTGTAAAATTACTGAGTAAGTCCTGTCCCTGCAGAACACAATCTGTACTTAAAGAGAACCATCAGACACAGGGACAACCAAGCTCCCCTGCAGCCTCTCCATTCCATTTCCCTTGAGGAGACATGGCATGCACCTGTAAAATCTCACATGCTCACATTTCTGATTTCATTGACAAAGCAATACCAAGAAGCAGTTAATTCAAAACAAAAACAAAAGGATGATGGGGAAAAGAAAAAAAGTTAACCTTGTAAGCCAAGTTATATATATTATAAAATAAATTTTCAGAGATGTTAGAAATTCATAGATGGATTCATTGCTTATACATAAAGGAAAACATCCGACCCAAAATTTAGGTGACATGCTCACCGAAATGTGGTACAGACTCATGAAATCAGCACTATTTTGTTGGTTATTTGGCTCTGCCGTGTGTGAGTGGTGTGCATGTTTAAGCTCAGTATGGTTCAGTGTGCCTGCCTGGTACTGCCCCCCCCCTGCCCACGCCAATACCAGGGCTTGAACCCAAGACCTCATTCTCTGTCTTGGCTTTTCTGCTCGTGGCTGGCACTCTACCACTTGAGCAATACCTCCATTTCAACCTTTTTTATGGTTAATTGGAAATGGGGCTCTCGACTCTTCTGCCCAGGCTGGCTTCAAAGTATAGTTCTCAGATCTCAGTTGCTTGAGTCGCCAGGATCACAGATGTGAGCCACCACCAGGCAAAGGCAAAGGCAAATGCATCCATTTTCATGAGTATATAGATGTTATGCATTCGTTTTTGTTGTTTTATTTCTTCACTTGAAGTGCCCATTCTTTGAAAATTGATTTTTCCTGTACAACATTTAAACCAGTACTAGAATAAACTAAATCTGAAAATTTTCCAGTCAGTTACTGAGCTAAAATATTTCTGCTGTTTGGCGGCTTTTTAAGTTCCATGATTTGGAAACCGTATCCTGGTTGTTAAAAATCTGCTTGCTATTTATAGAGACCAATTGGAGACATATGGTGGAAACTTCAGATGGACTGGAAACATCAGAAACAGAGAGAGAGGTCTCCTGTGAGCATAGCTCTTCTGAAAAACCCAGTAAGCCCTTAGGTGACACAGCTTCTGCTGGCAAGCAGCCACCATTGGTGGCTACAGGCAGCCCTACCTCAGCCACGAACCTGGGGAAGTCTGCCACAGGTGACCGAGAGGAGGGGAGGCCGGACGACCTGGAGTGGGCCTCCCAGCAGAGCACCGAGACTGGGTCTTTGGATGGCAGTTGCCGAGATCTTTTGAATTCCTCCATCACCAGCACCACCAGCACTCTTGTACCCGGCATGCTTGAGGAAGAGGAAGATGAAGAGGAGGAAGAAGAGGAAGATTATACGCACGAACCCATATCAGTAGAAGTCCAACTCAACAGTAGAATTGAGTCATGGGTCTCTGAGACCCAGAGGACGATGGAGACCCTCCAGCTTGGGAAAACCCTTACTGGTTCTGAGGAAGACCACGTAGAGCAGAATGGAGAAGAGGAAGCAGAAGGGCCCGAGGTTTCAGAAGCAGGGATGGATGGTGACACATGGACTCCTGACCTGCAGGCTGGTCCTGAGCAGCCAAAGCCCAGCAACGGCAGCTCCGTGAACAAAGAGCGCTCTGATTCCACACCTCCACCCCAAAACATGTGACTCAGGAAATGGGACCACCATGCTCTGTCTCCAGCTGGGTGAGGGTGGCAGCTATAACCCTCGATGCTTCATCTCACCATTTTGCTCTGCCCTACAGTTACTCTATGTGTTTAATGCCCAACATTTTTGTTTTTAGCTTTTACCTGTTATAATCTATAGCTTAGATTTTAATTAGCATCTAAATGTCTAAGAATTGTGTGGGAAGTTCAGATTTGTTTCAGTTTACTTTGTTGTGAAAAATGATTAAAGAAAGAAGATCACATTCTAATGGAATTAGTTCTTAAGTAATGATTTAAGGTTGTTTTTTAAACTAAAGATCAAGGATCTAAGGATAAAGCAGCTATACCAATGTTTCCTTTGAAACCTGTAACTCCTTCACTCTAATTTGTTGAATCAAGAAATAGTTTAGGCTTTAAAAAAAAAAAAAGAGCTAGAGGTAGGACCAGAAGTCCACGAAGTATATATTATGTTAAAAAAAAATTCATGCAGCTTTTATTTGGTGATCATTGTACTCCGTTAAGGTTGGGATGGGCTAAAACAGAACTTAGGCAAGTGATAGAGCCACCATGCCAGAGTAGCGCTGCTGGCCTCATTTGTGGGAAGCAATGGAGGTTATCTCTAATAGCGAGCAGTTACCATGATGGAACCCACCGGGTTCTGTCTTGTATTTGCTTCTTACTTACCTCAGGAATGCTCTTGTACATAGTCTTATTTCCATAAAACTAGGCAGGTTTTTGACAGGTGAATAACTATAACTGATTATATGCACTTACATGTAAAACTATCCCGAAACAGTTATTCGGATATGGTTGGTCTTCCTTGCTTTCAGTTTAGGACCCTCTTGATTTGAGATAGGGATTTGTTTGGATATCCAAACTTACCCTGAGTGTAAACCATTTTCATCTTAAAAAACAAAAAAAAACGAACACCAAACATTTCATACCTGTCCCTGAGCAATTTCCACCCACCGTAGTTGCTGACAGGAAGTCAGGGAAAGGCATTTTGCACAACTTGTAACACATTCTGCCGAGGCTTAGAGGAGAAAGTCTTTAGAAAAAAAGAGAAAGTTGTAGTAATTGTGCTGAACCTATTAGATGATACAGAGTATATAGATATATGCAGGAATTAATTTTTTATTCACTGTTATTTATCTCTGCCCTTCTCTAGGAATGTGTATACTTGCTTGGGAGAAATTAAACATAATGAGCTAAAGTGTTATATTTGCCAGTCAGGCTCCAGTGGGGGAATTGCAAATTACCCATTCTTCCCTCTTCCTTCCACCTCTTCCATCTCCACTGGCCAGTGTTCTCATTCACCATCCTCTTCCCACTGAGAAGCTCCCCTAAGCAGACACAGACAGAGGAGGGAAGAGGTAGTTCCCTGCCCTCCTAGCTATATGTGGCAGGGCTTTGCCTCACAGAGGCAGAAGAGAAGAGTTGGGAATATCTTTTACTGAATTCACAAGGACTCTGTGCTAGTTTGAGTTTTTTTTTTACAGTGCTGGCACTTAACTACTGGAGAGATTAGACTTTTGGTTGATGATGGATGTGAATTGTGAAAGTGTAGGAGCATCACTGTATAGAAAATGTCAAACCTGTCAACTGTCTTAGTGTGCAGAAAGGGGACATGATTGTATTGTCCTGTCCAAATGATTCTCCAGTATAGACTTAAAGTCACTAATTACCGACACCTAAAACACAGCAGGTAAGGAATGAAGCCTTCAATATCGTAATCATGCATTGATCCCTGGCCGATCTTACTGTCTCTAAACTTGTTTAAGGAAATGATAGAGGTTTTGAACTACTGACAATCCTAGGAGTGATTTGGAAAACTTTTCCTACTTTTTAAGGTATTCATTTCCTTTCTCAGTGTCGGTGATTCACACAACTCTTGATCTTGAGTTAATAGGTTTTCAAAGGTTTCTTATATTTTATATATCTTCTAAACATGAATTGTCATTTTAGATTTTTGATATTTGTATCAAAAGAGAAGCTGAGGAGATCTTAGAACATCAGGAACTTAGTTTTGCTATCAACTTCTGATGTGTTTGATTATGTTTGATACATGCTCTTCATGTCTAGTACCTCCTCTGGCAGCAGATTCAAGGGACCAGATTCATTCGCCTTTGTTGTATGAAATGGTCACTTCTAGAGGACAACCCAAGACTTATTAAAGGAAATGCTCCTATTACACTGAGAGTATCCTTAAGTATATATCGATATGTTTACCATTTGTTTTAGTAAATTTTGGAACTTGCATATTTTGAACTGCAGGCTGTATGAGAAGTGGGACAGGCTTGGTTAGGTTTGTCTTAGGTCTCTTTTGGTTTGGAAGTGCTTGTGGTTCACTCCTTGGAGACTTAAGAGTAAGGATTCATCAGTGCAGAAAATGAAACCAGTGATGTCTTTCTTAGCATAGAGAAGCTATTTCAATACAGACGAGTATGACCTACAGTGTGGGTTCCATTCCTCCTCAAGTTAGACGTCTGCTTCAGAAGGGCAGTTTGCTATGAGAATGACTTCTCAGAATTAATTTCAGGTTTGACTGGTTGTAAATGATGTAATCTAATTTCTTTTGACTAAACATGGAGAAAAATAACGTGTTACAAATAGAAAAGTTTTTACAGGCTTTGACTGGAGGTCATTTTTTGCAGAGATGGTATTTTATATGCTTCCAGTATTTGGAAAAGAGCTAGTCAAGAGGAATTCACATAGTTTCAATATTGATAATTTAATATCTGAATAATGTAGTTGTCTGATTTCTTAATAAGCTGGGGGAGGTGGGAGGGGTGGGAATTATAATGTGCAAATGAATAGCAATCTCTACATTCATTTCCAACTTAACATAAAACCGCTAATCGTAACACATTGTTACTTTAATATATGTATAAAGAAGTATTACCGTTTGTAAAACTGTTTGCTTAAACAAATCTTATCATGTAAGTATTTTCTGTACATTGTGCCAACAGATGAGGACACAAATCTGCTAAAAACAAAAACAACTTATCTTCTTTTTGATTTTAATTTTTTTTCTCTGAAATAATTTATTTACAGACATCTCCCCGTCCTTACAACCAGTAACCTCACAGGAATCAGCCAGGCTGTTCACCTGTGAAATCTGAATTCTTAATCAGTGATAAAGATCGAAACTCTGTTGGCACATCACACCTTAAAAGTATTTGTATTATTTTGTAATTTAATTTCTAAATATACCACACAAATTTATAACTTAATGTTTTAATTGTAATGCTCTAATAAAAACTAGCGAAATTAATATGAGTTACAAACATGAGTGTTTCATCTTATTCTTTTGCTGAATGAAGGATGATTGTTATATCACGTTTGTAACCATCTTTTGCTTTATGTAAATACTAGTGGGGATTCTTCTATACTAATGAAATTATTGGAACATAGTTTATCTTTTCAGAATAGATGTTTGAATTGCCCACCACGTAAGACAGAGGGAAAAAGAAAGGTTTAGCTCTTGGTACCCCACAGTGCTCATATAGGTTAGCCAAAGGAAGGAGTTGTTCAGAGGAATCTCCATCTAGGGATGGTGGTGTGTTCTCTAGCATAGTCTTGCACATCTTACCAGACCATCCTGGACTGGAAGGCTGTAGAGTACTCTGTACTTGATAGTTGTTTCTAGCCACTCAGTCCTCACAACAGCCCCTAAAGGCAGATGCCATTGCTACTTCTCACTTTACAGGTGAGAAAACTTGTGGACACGTCACCTAGCTTGTTCAAGAACCCACAGCTGGTAAGTGGCAGATCTGGGATTCATACTTAGTCCCATTACACACCCATGCTTTTAACCAGGGATTGGGGCGAGGGGTGGGGGGTCCTGGATACAAACTCAACATACTTCTGTCATCTCCAGGTGTCTGCTGCTGCGTAGAACTTGAGGTGTGAATGCACTGCCTTCCGGACCGCTCTTGTCAGCTTGCCTGATTACTTTCTCCCTATCATAGTCCCAGACAGTATTTGCACCACTGCTGCCTGCCTTTCTTTTCCAGTAGTAGTTTCTCTAGCTGGCCAGAAGAGGGTGTGCATAGCACCTGAAAACCTACTACATAGTAGTAACGTCTGAGTAGAAGGAAGTACCTTAAACTCAAGGCCTTGTCATAAAGGTGCTTAGTCTCCGTCTCTGCTCTGAACATGCTCACAGATACCATTTCATTTCTGCAAGACCATTAAACGGTATTTGGACTCCTTTTGTGAGAGCACAGACCTATGATCCCAGCTGTTCAGAGGTGGAGGTAAGAAAATCCAAAGGCCTCAGGCCTTGAGCACAGAGAGGCTCAAGGACAGTGACCAGGCCCTCAATTCAAGCCCCAGGACTGGCAAAAGCAAAACAAAACCTTTTGCACTGGGAATGTGGCTTAGTGGTAGAGTGCTTGCCTAGCATGCATGAAGCCCTGAGTTTGATTCCTCAGTACCACATAAACAGAAAAGGCCAGGAGTGGTGCTGTGACTCAAGCGGTAGAGTTCAGGCCTTGAGCACAGAGAATCCAAAGACCCAACAGAGCAAAAACATGAGACCCTACTTGAGAAAACCAAAAGCAAAATGACAGAGGGCGTGGCTTACCTACTTTTTAGAGTGCCTGCCTGGGAAACTTAAAGCCCTAACTACACGCAGTATTTAAGTAAAGAAATTTTGAGTTGTTACATAGGACATACCTCAACTTTTTCAGCAGTTCCATCAATGTTTTTGTCTTAACCTTCCTATGTTGCTGACACGAAGTATGATAGTTGGTTTACTGTGTAACGAACACAAGTGTCTGGATGGGTTGCAGAGCCAAAGCATGGGCAAGTTATAACTCCCACAGCGCAAAGTTGGGGTTGGGAGATGTTGCTGGGTTCCTGTATTCCTCTCCATCTTGCCATATTGACTGCGTTTGCCAGCCCCAGGCAAAGCAAAAGGAGTTGTTTTCTGTAGCAGAAATGGTTAGTAGGTCATCGGGTGGCTTTAGCCTGGAAGCAGAGGTTTGGCACAAGCAAGCATGAAGTGTACGAGCATTGGAGCTTTCAGTCGAGTGTAGAGCTCTTGGAGAACCGTAGAGGAGCCAAACAGAATGGAATTGTGGCTTGGTGAGCTATGCCTTATGCTTTTAGAGGTTAGTGTAATACTTTGTTGTCTGGCAGTACTAAGGCTTGAGCTTGGGATCCTGAACCTGCTAGGCAGGCATGCCAGCACTGAGCTAGGCCCCCAGCTCTGCAGTAGTATAGGTTTCTGTGGAAGGAAGGAAAGCTTCATCTCAGAAGAACCAGCCACAGACATGGCCTTGAGTTACCCCAAAGGAACAGGTTCTGACCACAGGTGCTCCAGGATGGGGCCTGGATTTGAGGTAGTGTCGGTCAAGCCTGTGTCTGCCAAGGGAAGGTGACATCACTAAGGTGGCACCTAGTTAGGTGGGCACCTTCTCCAGGTCATTGTTATTTTCCTTTGATAATATCCTTTTGTAAACCCTCAACTTGAGTACAATGAATTTACTGTAAAAAAAAAAAAAATCTTGCCCAGTGCTGCTGGCTCCCGTCTGTAATCCCAGTTACTCAGGAGGCTGTGATCTGAGAGCTGCAGTTCAAAGCCAGCACCAGGCAGGAAAGTCTGTGAGACTCTTACCTCCAATGAGCCACCAGAAAAATGGAAGTGGCGCTGTGACTCAAGTGGTAGAGCGCTAGCCTTGAGCAGAAAAGCTTGGGGACAGTGCCCAGGCACTGAGTTCAAGCCCCACAACCAAAAAATAAAAAAAAAGTCTTAATGGTGGTAGGGGTTGAGCCAGGGCCTGGTACTTGTTAAGCAGGTACCCTTTCACTTGAGCTCTGCCTCCAGCTCTTTGCTTTTAGTTTTTCCTGTAAAGTTTCTGTTTTGCCCTGGCCAGCCTTGGACCATGATCATAGACTGAATTGCAGATTTGCATTAACATCAGATCCAGCGTATTTGCTGAGGTGTAGGGGGTCTCTCTTTTTCTTTCTTTTTTCTCCCTATTTCTTTTTTACTTAGGCTGGCCTCCCTGTCCACCTCTATAGTAGCTGGGATGATGGCTTGAGTCACTGTACCTGACCCATGAAATTTAAATAGTTAATTTCATTTGTTATCTGTGGTTTAAAAGAATGAGAAGAAAAAAAAATGAGAGCAAAGGTGGAAAATACAGGTTTTTCCATCACTTTGCTCAGGGGCCGTGCTATTTTCTGTACAGTTCTAATTTGGGTATATGGGCTGCTGAAGCATGCATTAACTATTCAATTTTTACTTTTTTTTCCCTCCAATATTGGGGCTACACCTATTTATTTATTTATGGCAGTACTGCAAGGCCTCATGCTTGCTTAGTTTGCTTGTTTGTCTAGTGCTCTACTACTTGAGCAGTGCTTCCAGCCCAGCTTTTTGGTGTAGAGTTTTTTTTGGGGGGGGGGTCCGGTCGTGGGGCCTGAACTCTGGGCCTGGGCACTGTCCCTCAGCTCTTCAGCTCAAGGCTAG
>NW_012267227.1:12372158-12385201 GCF_000151885.1 Dipodomys ordii
AAGGCTAGCGCTCTCCCTCTTGAGCCACAGTGCCACTTCTGGCTTTTTTCTTTTTGCTTATGTGGTGCTGAGGAATCGAACCCAGGGCCTCAGGCATACAAGGCAAGCACTCTACCACTGAGCCACCTTCCCAGCCCCTGGTGTAGAGTTTTTTATACTGGAAATACTGAATCATCATGCATTTGGGTAGCAAGAACACAATTGTTTCCCTAGTGGCTTCCCAAAATCTGCACTAGTTCACTTTCAGTACATAGACGAAGAAAATTAGTAGTAGGCAGAAATAAAAGCCAGGCTCCTTCCCCACCTTCATAAATTCAAGTAATTACTGTCTTTTCCACAGCAAAGAACCACACATTTTTGCCTTTACACAAACTAGAAGCTGTCTCCCTTCACCTTCGCTGGTCTAAACTTCCTGTCCAGCAGAGAAACCTGGGGTCCGCCTATAATTCTTCCATCTACTCCTTAGCTAGGGCAAGTGCTTTCACCTGCATCACAGAAAGATGGGAAATTGTGTCTGCAACCCACTTCACTTGGTTTCCTTAGCAACAAGGGCACAGTATTTAAAGTGACAGCATCCCTTGTGCAGAATAGAAATTGGATAAGCTTGACCATGATGCCTCAGGTCTACCCAAGTCTGTTTTAGTCCTTTGGATACTTCTTTACCTGGCTTTTCATGGTAGCAAACCTCTAAACAGACAACTATTCTCACAAAAGCTCTACACCTACATAGGGGGCCAACCTCACCACTGCCAGTTACAGTGGCCCTAGTCAATCCCCAGTCCATGGAAATACTAAGCTAACTCTCTTTCAGTACCAGTGTCTGAGAACAATTTTTTATATCTGTGTGATTTTTGTAGCAATTTACCTAAATGGCTAGCAATTTCCATGAAATCTGAGCAAAGCCATTCATAACAATGAAGCTACTTCAGACATTTAGAAAAAAAGAAAAAAATGCATTAAGAAAAGAAAATTTATCCACTGAGAAGATCTAAACTCGGGGCTTCATGTAAGGTACTTTACCAGTTAAGCTACTGCTCCACTTGTGGTTTTTGCTAGTTAATTGGCGATAATGAGTCTCATACTTTTCTGCCCAGGCTGGCTTTGAACCCTGATCCTCAGATATCAGTCTCCTGAGTAGGTAGGATTACAGGCATGAGCCACCCGTGTCCTGCAATATATTTGGAAAGTTTTTCACATTAACACTGCTCTTCCTCTAATAGCACCCTGAGTCATACCAAATCGCTTTTCACGCTGTTCTCTATAACACAAGTAATGAAATGAACAAGATTGAAATACTGGAAAACTTACCCAAAGGAAACACAGTACACCAGATGAGTGTGTGCTGTTGTGAAGATGGTATCAGTAGACTTGCTCAGTGCAAGTCTTTCGATTTGTACAAACTTTAACTTTGGGCAAATCACAAGCAAGTGAATCAATAAAACAAGATGTGCCTGTCACTGCTTCAGTGACTTCAGGACTTAGGCACCTTGGGTCCTTCGGTTCTTATCAGCCTTTTTTTAATGGCCTATTAGATAGTGTCATATATGTGGCAATCAAGTTTGTTTGTTTGTTGTCGGTCGTGGGGGCTGAACTCTGGGCCTGGGCGCTGTCCCTCAGCACTTCAGCTCAAGGCTAGCACCCTACCACTTGAGCCACAGCGCCACTTCTGGCTTTTTTCTGCTTATGAGGTGCTGAGGAATTGAACCCAGAGCCTCGTTTATGCGAGACAAGCACTCTACCACTGAGTCAACTTCCCAGCCCGGTAATCAAGTTCTTTAAATCTTTATGTCTCCATCCAGTTGCCTCAAGAGTTCTTGTTTTGTTTTTTTGTTTGGGTTGTTGTTGTTGTTTGGAGGGGCGTGGGGCTTAAACTCAAGGCCTGAGCACTGTCCCTGAGCTTTTATGCTCAAGGACAGCACTCTGCCGCTTTGAACCACAGTGCTACTTTGAAGTCGTTGTTATTTTTTTATTGTCCATGGAGTAAGTGTTCAGATATAGACACATGTTTCCTTCATCTTCTAGTGATGGGCATTCATGAAGTCACAGAGCGTTGGAGAGTAAATGAAGCAATCATGAGGTAAGATTGGGTGGTTGTACAGACACGCCTGAGAGGCATGCCATGGTGGTGGTCAGGCAGTATTTAGGTGAGCCGATGGGAAAGGCCCACCGTGAGCTGCACCTGGGTGTCACGTCGCCTTACAGAACAGCATGAAAAGCAGTTTGGTTTGACTCGCTATGCTGTTAGAAGAAGGGCAATGTTGATGTGAAGAAAAACTTTCCAAATACATTGCAGTACACTGGTGGCTCATGCCACAGAATCCTAGCTACTCAGGAGACTGACAGCTGAGGATCAGGATTCAAAGCCAGCCTGGGCTGGAAAGTCTATGAGACTCCTGATCTCCAATTAACTAGCAAAAAGCTACAAGTGGAGCAGTGGCTTGACTGGTTAAGTCAAGGGCTGAGATCTGAGGATCACAGTTCAAAGCCAGCCCGGGCAGGAAAGTCCTTGAGACTCTTATCTCCAATAACCCACTAGAAAACCAGAAGTGGTGCTGTGGTTCAAGCAGTAGATCGCCCACCTTGAGCTGAAGAGTACAGAGACAGCGCCCAGGCCCACTACCGACAAAAAAAAAAAAAGAGAAGAAGAAAGAATAAAAAGCTCAAGGGACAATGGCTAGGTCCTAAGTTCAAGTCCCAATACTGGCCCGTGCACACACACACACACACACACACACACACACACACTTCTCCCCAAAAAAGACTTTTCCAAATATGAAACAATCCTGAGAAGCTGTTTACTTTTTAAATCCCCTTATCTCTTTGTCAGTTCCTTTCTTGGCTCAAATCTTTCACTCATGACTAACTTAGGTGCCTTTTTTCATTCAGGCTGTTGTCAGTTTTTTGTTTTGTTTTGTTTTCCAGTTGGTCGTGGGGCTTGAACTCTGGGCCTGGGCGCTGTCCCTCAGCTCTTCAGCTCAAGGCTAGCTCTCTACTTCTTGAGCCACAGCGCCACTTCTGGTTTTCTTATGGTTAATTGGAGATTAGAGTCTCACGGACTTTGCTGCCCAAGCTGGCTTTGAACCATGATCCTCAGATCTCAGCCTCCTGAGTATCTAGGATTACAGGTGTGAGCCACTGGCGCCTGGCCCCTGTCAGTTTTTTAATGTGAAAAATGATTGTGTTCCCCTCTTTGTAAGGTTGGCTTTCAAGCTCAGAATTAAATTGGCAGTCTACTAGCCAGTTTATTTGTCCTTCTGTCAAATACTTTATATTCTAGTCACTGCTGCTTTCTTCCTTCTGGTGTCTTTCCTTCACTTGGTTCTTTTATTTATTTTGTAAATTAATGCTTGAATACATCCTGGTAAAAGATGAAAAGGACTGCCAGATGTCGGAGTCTCCTGTCTATAATCTTAACTACTCAGGAGGCTGAGATCTAAGGATGTTGGTTTGAAGCCAGCCTAGGTAGTAAAGTCTGTGAGACTCTTATCTTCAATTAACGACCAAAAAGCCTGAAGTAGAGAGCTTTGGCTCAAGTGGTAGAGCACTAGCTTTGAGCAAAAAAGCTAAGGGACAGCACTCTGGCCCTGAATGCAAGCCCCCTTACCAATAAAGAGAAAAAAGTTTTGAAAGAACTAAGAATTTAGACAAAGTAAAATTTAAAAAATATTCATTATATGTTCATAAATATGTTGTAGTACTCTTAGACCTCAAACCCATTTGAACAATATTAGGAACAATCCAGTTTGTGAAATCATGAACAAGTATTTGAAAGCTTACTCGTGGGGCTAGGCATTTTTCATGTTTCTTCTTTCCCATTTAATAAGGCAGATATCACACGCTAGTTTTGGAAAGCAGACAATTGGCTGAAGGAAGTTAAAAAGCTGTCCAAAGACATACACAGGAAATTGCAAAGCTTGAATGAAACTCAGGTGTGTGATTCTGCATGTTAGTGCAGGTATTAGGGTGTGTGTGTGTGTGTGTGTGTGTGTGTGTGTGTGTGTGTGTGTGTGTGTGTGTGTGTGTGTGTGTGTGTGTGTGTGTGTGTGTGTGTGTGTGTGTGTGTGTGTGTGTGTGTGTGTGTGTGTGTCTTGGAGGGGTGAAGGGAGGCCTTCCAGCCATTTCTACCTGCTTCTCTTCCTCCAGGAAGGCTTGGCCAGAGGGTGTACCATTGGACTTAAATGACTCTCAGCTAGCAGGCAAGCATATTTCTATTTTTATCTGAATTCCCAGCATCTTGGGGAAAGAACTTGGCTCTTCTTACCCACCAGACCCCTGAGGAGGAGGAGAGCCTTCAGGCTCCTCTGTAACCTTCCTTTGACTTGCATTCTAAAGACAAAGGTGAACTTGAGAGCTGGAGAGACACAGCTTTTCTTTATGCTTCCCCCAGGCCCTGGGGCCTGCTTCTGGGCAGCACTGAGGCCCTTTTGTCCTAGCAGGGGACCTGTGGCCTGACTGCCCACACTGTTCGGGCGCAGCCTGAGCACCCGCTGCCCCTCCCCGAGCGTCTCTGGGCCTGAAGAAGAGCTTTGGAGTTGCACGAACGCACACTGGCCCTTTTCTTCTCCCGGCGCCTGCCGCTTTGATGCTGCGCGCCTGGCAGCCGGGTACTCCGAGGCTCTTTTCCAGGGAGGCCGTGCGAAAGCCCAGAACTGTGCTCTCCCTACCCTTGGGCCTGGGCTTCTTGAGAGAAAGCCAAGGTCACGGTCAAGGTCACGGTCCTGGTCAAGACTACGCACAGCTGAGAGCCGGCGCTGCAGTTCCGCGTGCCGCCGGCAGGGTGCGCTGTGGAGAGCCTCACCCAGCCGCGCGGGTCCTCTTGCTTAAGGGATCTGTGCAAGAGTATTTTTCTTTCTTTGGCTGTCTGTCTCCCTTTCTTCCCTTCCTTTTTCCCTTTCCTTCTTTCGTTCTTTCTTCTTCTAAATTAAAATCTTACCGTACAAAAATTGTAAGGATGGAGGAAAGTGGAAAGAGTGGTATAATGGACGCTCACACACCTTTTATCTAGAGCCTGCAATTAATTAGCTATTTGTATGGTAAGATATAGCTACAAGGAGTGTGTGTGTGTGTGTGTGTGTGTGAGAGAGAGAGAGAGAGAGAGAGTGTCTAAAGGTCTACCATTTCACCATTTGTTCAATCACAGATATTTGTGCAATATGCTGTAATAGTATAATAACAGATCTGTAGTTACATGGGGAAAATGGGAGTTTTGCTATATGCAAAAAAAAGGTAGAAACTGCATGTGCAATATTGTGTGTGTGTGTGTGTGTGTGTGTGTGTGTGTCCCACTACTGGAGATTCAACTCAGGGCCTGTCCCTTAGCTTTTATGGTCAAGGCTAGCACTCTACTACCTGAGCCATAGCTCCACTTCCAGGTTGTTGTTTTTTTGTTTAAATTGTGAAAATACTGTACAGAGGGGTTACAATTACATGGGCAAGATAATGAGTACATTTCTTATCAAGCATTGATTCCCCTTCCCATCCCATCCTCCACCCATCCCCATCAAAGTTGTAAAGTTTGTTTTCGACATAGGACTTGTACGTCTCATTGCTGCGATGGGTCCACCTGTATCCCTATTTAAACGATTTGTTTTTCCCTTCCCCTCCACAAATTCACTTCCAGGTTTTTTGTGGGGTTCACTGGAGCGAAGAGTCTCTTAGACTTTCCTCCCCATTAGTTTCAAACAAAGATCCTTAGATCTCAGCTTCCTAAATAGTTAAGATTATAGACATAGCTAGAATTGCAAAAGTGTCTCACTGGATAGAACCTTTAAAGTCCACATTTCTATACCAATAGTCCACTCAAGGAACTCTAGGCATCATCATCATCATCATCATCATCATCAGAATTCCCAGACATTACCTGTTACCCGATTTCAAAGCCACTCTCCATTTTACAGCATCCAGTTCCTGGTGCTAAAATCTGTTCTGTGTTCTGTTGGCACCGTAGCTAATTACTACTGACTTAGCTTGAACAACACAACTGTATCACTTTACTACCGTATCGATTGCAGCAGAAGTCTTACAGGTAGTCTCATCAAGCTGAAACCAAGTGTTGGCAGGGCTGTTTTGCTCGCTGGAGGTTCCAGGGAAAGATCTAGTTGCTAACAGTATTCAGTTCCTTACAGCTGCCTCCTCCATGGCTGGTTATGAACTGAGGGCTCTTCTTGGTTTCCTGGAATCTTGTCTCTCTCTGTTCTCTAGGCAGGTTATAGCCGGTAAATCTTCTCATGGCCAAGTCCTCCTACTTTATTGTTTCAGTCTCAACTCTCCTAGCTCTTAAAACAGCTAGGAAGTGAACACTGCTTTGAAAAACTCCTGTGATTCTATTTTGGACCATTTACATAATTCCCTCATTTCAAGGTGTGTAATCAGAATCACATCTGCGGCTCCTTTTGTGATGTTCCTGGGATTAGGGTGTGGACCACTCTGGAGCCTTTAATCTGCCTTTCCTACAGAGAGCATCTAGATTTGAACTTGGGGCTGTCCTGACTATATTTGGACTTTCCCTATTAGTTTCTGTAATTACCTCTCATAACTAGACTTCTCTCTCATGCCTTAGAGGCCTGGCTTATGTCAGAGGCCTGTTCTTGCAATTGCATTTGGTATTAAGATAGTAATGCTGTGGGGCTGGGAAGGTGGCTTAGTGGTAGAGTACTTACCTAGTATCCAATTTACCACCAAAAAGCCAGAAGCAGAGCTGTGGCTTAGTAGAAGAGCACCAACTTTGAAAAAAAAAAAAGCCAAGCAAGAGTGTGAGGTCCCAAGTTCAAGCCCTAATACTAGCACAAAAGCATACACTCAAAAGTAACAAAGAGGATGGCTAATTGCAGCTTGAGCTGCTTAACTTAGTTATAGATTTCTTTTTCTCACAGGAAAGTACATCTCAGCTGTTTACTGGTTTTAGTTCTTGGATTCATTGGTGTCAAATCATTGGTTGGATCTGGTCTTTCCTTCTCACCTTGTTACAATATGGCTGCCAAAACTCCAGCCATCAATCACACCCATACTCAAGACAGAAGATATGAGGAAAATGAGTCACTATTCAGATTCTCCCATTAGGACAATGGCTTGACCAGTCTATCACTCCAGTTTTATTCTTTATAGGTCTCCGACCTTGCCTTTTTTCCCACTGGCCAATTCACATTAGAATTGTGGTCCTGCTGATGAATCACAAATCTCTTGAAATTGTCTCTGACTGCTTCTCTAACATCCACTCACTCCACCTGTACTGGACATTGATGAAAATGAACTAAACAACTCAAGGGCTGTGATGGGAGGGAGGAGGGAACAGCTGATACTAAGCCAAAGGAAAGAAAAATACATATCACCTGATTTGGAAGAAATAGTCTTATTGTTAAAGTTCATAGGTTCATAAACATTAAGATGATGATGATTGTCATTGTGAAGGTTAAAATGTGTTTGTAATCTTGCCACAATCTTGTGAAACATACGTAGTCACTTAATCTCAAAGAAATATTTGGAGCCAGGCGCCGGTGGCTCACGCCTATAATCCTAGCTACTAAGGAGGCCGAGATCTGAGGATCATGGTTCAAAGCCAGCCTGGGCAGGAAAGCCTGTGAGACTCTTATCTCCAATAAATCACCAGAAAACCAAAAGTGGTGCTGTGGCTCAAGCAGTAGAGTGCTCGCCTTGAGCTGAAGAGCACAGGGACAGCGCCCAGGCCCAGAGTTCAAGCCCCATGACCGGCCAAAATAAAGAAAAGAAATATTTGGGATTTTTTTTTCCCCGCACTAGGGTTTGAACTCAGGACAGAGCCTCACACTTGCTTAGCTGGTGTTCTACCACTTGAACCATGCCTCCTGTCAGGCCTTTTGCTGGTTATTTTAGAGAAGAATTTGCAGACTCTTCTGCCCTAGACTGGCTTCAAACCTCAGTCCTCAAAATGTCCACCTGAGTAGTTACGATTACAGGCGTGAGCCTGGCAGCATTCCTTCTTATGAGATATTCCTGACTCCAGGGGTTGGCAGCAGCCAGGGTACATTGCCTGCCATTCTTGCTGCTGGACAGTAGAAGCCCCAGAGATTACATCAGTTCCATTTTGGGTAGGCAGTGATAAGTTCCTGTTGGGACAATACCTGTTTTCCCATAGACCAGTTTTCAACTGTGTGTGTGTGTGTGTGTGTGTGTGTGTGTGTGTGTGCGTGTGCACAGAGATAAAAGGGGAAATTGGGCCACATTGAACAAGGACATTTTTATCCTAACCTAGCTTTCGATTCCACCTAAATAGAAGATCTCCTGAAAATAGAAACACAGTGGAGATTACTATTGTGTACACACAATATGCATTCTCCTCTTCTTTCTCCTCTTCTCCTTCTCCTGGAACAGAAGTAGGCTTTAATGTGCAGTAGCCATGCACCCAGACAAAGGACGTCTTTATTCTCTGATGGAGAAGATTCCATCTTCTCTTCCAGCTAGGTACAGACATGGGACTCAGTCCTGACTAATGAGATATAAGTGGAAACATTGTATGGGGCGTTCAGATGTTTCCCTAAAGAGATAAGGCATTCCATGCTTTATCCTTTGATTCCATTTGCTATGTACAGTGCAATTGCAATGGCTGGAGCTCCATTAGCCATTTTGGACTGTGCAAGGGAATAAATATAGAGCAGACCAAGAGCTGAGTCTAGCTCTGGATGTTCCACTTCCTGGGGAATAAATTTTATTTTTATTTGTGTACTTTAGTGCCAGTGCTGTGACTTGAATACGAGGTCTCTAGCTCTCACGCAGCTTTTTTCACTAAAGGCTGGCCCTCTACCACTTGAGCTATGACCTCCATTTCTGTTTTTTTGGGTTTTTTTGGTGGTCAGTGGGAGATAAGCATCTACTGGGTTTTTCTGTCCAGATTGGCTTCAAATTGGGATCCTCAGATCTCAGCCTCCTGAGTAGCTGGATTACAGGTGTGAGCTACCAGTATTTAAGCCACTGTGCTTTCTTAGATTTACATATTAGTTGAACCAAGCCAGAAACAGTTCATCTACTTTTTCATTGGCAGGGTTGTCTAAGTCTTCAACCCTGTCAGGTGCAGCACTTCAGGCACAGATACTAAAATAACCTGTTTTCTTGTGCAATCTTGGTTCTGGGACAGTTAGTTGGGGTCAGTAACAGTTGTCAAGGCTGAAGAGTTGGTGGGAAGGCATGGAAAAACATTTGACTCAAGAGGCAGAACACCACATTCCTTCCAGGGTTCCTGATAAATCCGGGAGAAATGGCCCTGCCTTCATTTATTTATTCATTGTAGAATGGTGCTTAAAAATTCAACCTTTTGCTGGGCACTGGTGGCTCATGCCTGTAAACCCAGCTACACAGAAGGCTGAGATCTGAGGATCACGGTTCAAAGCCAGCCTGGGCAGGAAATCCATGAGACTCATATCTTTCAATTAATCACTCAAATAACTGGAAGTGGAGTTGTGGCACAAATAGTAGAATGCTTGCCTTGAGTTGAAGAGTTCAGGGTACAGTGCCCAGGCCCAGAGTTCAAGCCCCACGACTGACCAAAAAAGAAATTTAAGCTTTTCTTTCCTCTCCAGATCCAATGGTTTACACCTGTAATCTTAGCTGCTCAGGAGGCTGAGACCCGAGGATCAAGGTTCAAAGCCATCTTGCTGATAAATCTGAACAATTCTTATCTCTAATTAACCAACCCCCCCCTCCCCCAAATTAAACCCAAAAGTGGAAGTGTGGTTATTTGGAGAAACAATGACAGGAACAGCTCCGAAAAGCTGTCTTTTTGTGAAGAAATATGCAGCTGTCTCTATCAGTAAGGTGGCTGTAGACTGAAGGTTTTCTTTTTCTTCTTCTTCTTCTTTTTTTTTTAATCATGAGGCTTGAACTCAGGGCCTAGGCGCTGTCCCTGAGCTTTCTCACTGAAGGCTAGTGCTCTACCACTTTAAGCCACAGCACCACTTCTGGCTTTCTGGTGGTTAATTGGAGATAAGAATTTCACAGAATGGGCTGGGAAGGTGGCTCAGTGGTAGAGCACTTGCCTTACATGCCTGAGGCCCTGGGTTTGATTCCTCAGCACCACATAAGAAAAAAGCCAGAAGTGGCACTGTGGCTCAAGCGGTAGAGTGCTAGCCTTGAGCTGAAGAGCTGAGGGACAGCACCCAGGCCCAGAGTTCAGTCCCCACAACCGGACCCAAAAACAAACAAACAAAAAAAAAAACAAACAAGAATCTCACAGATTTTCCTACCCACACTAGCTTTGAACCAGGATCCTCAGATCTCACCCTCCCGAGTAGCTAGGATTACAGGTGTAAGCCACTGGTGCCCTGCTGGCAAAGGAGTTTCTAACTGCTAACCTGCTATCTGCATTGGAGGAGTCTTCCCCTAGAAAGAAGACCCAGGGAGGCTGATACCTGGCTCAGCCAGCAGATCACAGCGGGCAGCCACCTGGGAGGCTCATCTGCAGACAGGACAGCAGCAGTGGCTTGCTGCATGATCTTCCTCCAGAATAAAAGGTGCTGTGGAAGCTTTGAGCTACTATGAAGCGAGTGGTAATCACATTTCTACCATTTCCTGTCCCGTGCATGAATCCATTGGTAGGCCTCTCCTTTTCCTGTTTAATCCTGACAGGGTGGAGGACAATTTTCCTTTCATTCCTACCCTGCCAAGAAGATCTTCCTATAAATATTGTCTGGACGATGTCTTCTCTTCTGTTCTCAGCCATTACCCTATGGTTCCCTTCCTTCCTGAGGGGCTCTTAGATAATCCTACTCAGAGAAAGATCTGGCTTCAGTAGTGGTGGGGGAGAGGCGGGACGGGGGGGGGAGGGGGGAAGAGCTGGTGGTGGTGTAGATTAAGTCCCTGTTTTGCTTTCTTCCAAAGTAGCAATCGCCCCCATCCTACCCCTTAATCCCCCAGAGGTATTTCTGATTTATTCTGCCTCCATTTCCCCTCACCCTCCACTTCCCCGTTCCTCCATCTCTAAGACAGCTGGGCAGACATGTCTGCCAGATGCTCTTCTCTCCTGAGCCTCCCAGAAACCCTTGGCTGAGCCTGGCAGAGGATTTGAATCAGGCCCAGTCCCATCCTCAAATATGAATCTGCCCATTGTACCCAGCAGGCCAAGGCTGTCCCTAAAGTAGATGGACAGAGGAAGGAATGTCTCAAAGCAAGGGAGACTCCCCGTTGAGATCTGGGCAGAACTCTTTGCCAAGGGCAGCCAGGAGAGGGGTTTAATGGGACATCGATGCTTTAATGACAAAGATGATTTTTTTCTTATCTATTATTCATGTTTTTATTTCTGAGGTATTTCGGGTAAATTTTCTAGGTCTGATCTCCAGAGAGGACAAGAGAGGAAGAATGAATGCTAAGTGAACGTGGACAAGGGGTTGCGTTCCGGCACTCTCTGGTAGAGTGACTGTGGTGACAGTCAGGGGGCTGGTGTGGTGTCCTGCTGTTCCATTCCAACCCAGACCTGCTACTTTTTCCTGGCCACAAGTCAGTAAGTGATCTATGTAACACCTGTCACCTTGAAGTCCCCGGAGGCTCAAACATGAAGCCTTCTGTCCACACAACCCAGTCTAGAGGAACAGCCCCACCGATCATTATTTCTAAGGATCATACCCATTTTATGGAGAGGAACACTGAGTCAGTCGGCTGCTTCTGTCTCGCCGAACTGCTCGGTACACACAGCTTCATTGGGAATGGCTCAGCCTCTGAGCCTTCTGAAACACTGTTTTCAGGTTGAATATGTACTTTCCCCTGACCATCGTAGAAGGCAGAGACACACACCAAACTCACAGGCTGGAGAATATTCTACCCGATCTCTGAGTCATTGGTGAGGGCACATTCAAGGCTACCCAGATTCAAGGTGTTCCCCTGGTTGTGTAAGTTTTGAATGAATGGGTGGACACTTTTGCATATCAGAGCCTTGGCCCACTGAGAAAGGGCAACCTGAAACTAATTTTCTTCTCCTGACCCCAGGATTATTTATTTATTTGTTGATTGATTATTTATTAGCTGTTTTCCGTATTTCCTTTGCCCAGCTTGGCTCTGGCTTTCTGTGTACTAAACCTCTTGTGGTTGTTATGATGACTTCAGAATACATTGGATAGGTTCAGGAAGCTGAACCAGACAGAGAATAGAACCAATAATTGGGGGGGGGGGAGGAGGAAGGGAGGGAGGGAAAAAGAGAGAGAGGAGGCATGAGAAAGGGGAAGGAAGGGGCAAAGACAGGAGTGAAGGGAGAAAAGGAGGGAGAAAGGGAAGGAGAGAAAGAGGGAGTGAGGTTTCAAAGAAGAAAAAAAGCATCCCAGCTTCCCACAGTACCTGTTTCTGTACTGTACATTCTAATATCCCTGAAACAACGCATCTTTATTTGTAGCCCTTCGGTTTGACCAAGAGCAATAGATCTGTTAACCCTGCTGCTTCCCGGACGATCTAAGCTCTTCTTTTTAACCCTTTCATCAAATGTCACAGCATAAATTCCTTCCACCTCTTACCCCCCCCCCCCCAGCAACCCAACCCTCTACTCTAGCTTGATTTCCCCCTGCTACTAGTTTAGTATATTTATGGCACATGAGTCATCAAGCTATTGCCTGATTGGCTAAAAACCAAGCATCCCCGGGAAGGGGGGGGGGAACCAGCAGTCAATTGAGGCTATTCTCAGCTTCATTCACAGATTTATTAGCTTGCACACGCATGCACACACATACACACACACGCAGAGGGAGAGAAATCATCTGGCAAAGTTCATTCATAAAAATTTCAACACTCCGGGTCCTTCTGCTACCCATGGGCTCTTGGGGGGGGGGGAAGGCTCCCCACCGGGGTACTCTGTGTGTGTGCGTGTGTAAGAGAGAGAGAGTCAGAGTCAGAGTCTGAAGGAGGGAATCTGAAGGCTTGGGGCCCAAGCAAGAGACAAAGTCTTTCAAGAGAGAGCTACCCTCATATATACATTGTAATTATTTCTTCTTCACCCTCTTGCTCCTCCTCCTCCTCTCCCTCCTCCTCCTCCTTCTCTTCTTCTTCTTCTCTTCCTCCTCCTCCTCTCCTCCTCTTCCTCCTCCCCTCCTCCTCTT
>NW_012267227.1:12386516-12392745 GCF_000151885.1 Dipodomys ordii
CCCTCCTCCTCCACCTCCGACCTGCCCGGCGCGGGCGCGACCTCCTCCTCCTCCTCCTCCTCCTCCTCCTCCTCGGCTGCTTCCTCTCCTCCCGATGCCTGCCCGCTTCCTGGACCCCGGGCCCGCCAGGACAGACACTTCCCCAAACACTTGTTGGGCCTGGGCATGAACTACTGCGTGAGGGTAAGTCCTCAGCCCGCAGGAAGGGGCAGGGGGCAGGGGGCAAGGGGCAGGGGGCAGGGGGCAGGGGGCTCTCCTGGGCCTAGGCCTGCAACAGGACCTGGCCTGGGGGTTCTGGGTTCGAGAGAAAAAGACGCTGGGCTTCGTCCAACAGGAGAAGGGAAGCAAGCTCTTGGCTTCAACCTAAGCAACCCCCTAAAGGGAGTAAGCCTGCGCCCGGGGTGGTGGGGGCTGTGGGTCCAAGACTTGGGCAGGTGGTGCAGTATAAGGGTGTGTATGTGTGTGTGTGTGTGTGTGTGTGACTGGATGGGGTACCTGGTTGGCCCCCCCCCTTGCTAGATTTTTAAGCATTCTGACCAAACAAGAGTGAAGAATTTCAAGTTAGATGAAGTGATTCGGAGCGACTGAGTTACACCGGCCATTTGTATGTCTCCCAAGTGAATATAGTTACTAGGTTTGCCTTACAGGATCGCACGCAAGGGGCTTGGGTTTGTTTTAATTTAAAAAAAGAAAAGAAATTCAACACACACTTCCCAAACCAGAGCTGAGTCCGTCACTAGAGAGACCAAGAGGAGCTACTCTTAGTACTTGACCACACGGAAACCGGTAGACCTGGTCCATGAGCGATGTGCAAAACCAAAGCCCTTCCTGGCCTGGCAGCTGGTCCTTATCTAAAGATCTGGTCCTCACCCAGAGCTCAGAAGCCCAGGGATGTGTATGAAGTAGTAAGAGCAATCATTAATCACTGGAAGCTAGTGTGAGGCTGAGGAAGGCATTTGGAAAACAGGACAGGTGTGTGTGTGTGTGTGTGTGTGTGTGTGTGTGTGTGTGTGAGTGATGTGGGATCCATTCAGAGGGATTCAGGAGAAGGGTATATTTCCATAGAATGATCAGATCTTGATGGTAGGGTGGGGGGTGGAGGAGGTTTGGGGAGGGGAGGGGGAGGGAAGATTCCAGCAGGGAAAAGAATAAGATCAAAGTGGCTTCAGGAAGCATCCACAGAATAGAATAGTGAATGACACACAGAGAGAGAGAGAAAGAGTTCAGAACACAGTGCTCAAGCCAGCATGAGCTGAATAAAGACGAACACAGATCATGGATTGTTGAGGTCAGATGGGGCAGAGGTCCATAGTTCCCCATTGCCAGTAAAGGAAGTTATGAACTTGGAATAGTGACCAAAAACCTTTCTAGGTTTGTAGGTAAGTCTTTTTTGGGGGGAGGGGTGCTGGTAGGGCTTTTATGCCACCTGGGCGCTGTTCCTTCACTTTTTCCATTCACCATAGGCACGCTGCCATTTGGGCTTTTGGGTGGTTAATTACAGACACAAATGTCATACATTTTTCTTTTTTTCCTTCCTTGGGTTGTCTATGAACCATGATCCTTAGATCTCAGACTCCCAAGTAGCTAGGATTACAGGCAGGAGCCACGCGGCTAGAAATCATTTCTTAATGAAAGTAGATTTAGAAAGGTCAGTCCGTTGAGCTTGATGTGGATGGGAGCAGGAAGGGACAGGTGGCTGGGAGGTCAAAGAGGAATTGTTACTTAGCGAGGTGGTGGTGGATGATGATAGAAGGTTGTAAAACATGAAGACTAGACCTGCAGAGTTAAGTCAATGGGGGGAAACAGGGTAAATCAGGAAGTAGAAGAGTTCGTGCTAAGTTTACTTTGGGCGTACTAAATTAATATCTCACGGTGCTAATACGCAGGTAGGCAGCCATGTGAGATTAGCCCTCCGCTGAGATGTCAGACCTGAAGGTACACACATGAATATCAGAACAGGAAAGGGTATCCTGAATGACAGCTAGAATCTCAAGGAAGGTCAAATGATGGGTCCAGGGAGAGCTTAGCAGGCAAGAATTGACAATGGTACCTATAATCTCTAAGAGATAAAGGTGTAGAACTCAGCTCTTATCCACCCCCCACCCCTTCCCCACTCAGTGAGTGGCCTAGACTGGAAATGTTTGGTTGTATCTACTGAAAAAGTAAGTTCCTGGTCTTTCTCTACTTGTCACACTTCAGTGTACACCGTGAGTTGGAGTCACTCTTCAAGCCCAATGCAGATCCTCTACCCTCTGCAGCTGCCTTGATTTCCCTCTTGGGCTTCCCCACACCTCCCCCCTACCCACATATCAGTATAATGTTTAAGCAAAAAAAAAAAAAAGAGTTACTGTGGGATTTCCATTTTCCCACTGGGAAATGCCCTTGCTGGCATTTGAGGTGTTTAATGAGGACACCAGCTGTCTCTTCATAGCAATGGCTACTGACCCCTGTGACACAGATATACACAGGGTATTGCCATTTGTTTGACATATGATGCCAGTTAACAACCTCTCTTACAAGAAACAGCTTAGTGTGTGCGTGCGTGTATGTGCCAATAATGGGGCTTTAACTCAGGACCTTGTACTCTTTCTTTTTTTGTTGGTCGTGGGGCTTGAACTCTGGGCCTGGGCGCTGTCCCTCAGCTCTCTAGCTCAAGGCTAGCGCTCTACCACTTGAGCTACAGCACCACTTCTGGTTTTCTGGTGGTTTATTGGAGATAGGAGTCTCATGGTCTTTCCTGCCCGGGCTGGCTTTGAACCTCGATCCTCAGATCTCAGCCTCCTGAGTAGCTAGGATTACAGGCATGAGCCACCAGCGCCTGGCAGGACCTTGTACTCTTGCTTTGTTTTTTATTCAAGGCTGATGCTCTACCACTTCAGCTACATCTCTATTTCTGACTTTTCGGTGTTCATTGGAGATAAGAGATGCTTAGATTTATTTTTGCTGGCTGGCTTTGAACTTTGATCCTCAGATCTTAGGCTTCTTGACTAGCTAGGATTACAGGTGTGAGCCATTATCACCTGGCTTGAGTTTATTATTGGTAATTTTTAGAGAATCCTAACTTTGAAAGAAGGAAGGATTGAATGTGTCATTACCAAATTCAGTGTCTCTATGGGGGAAAGGGAATCCCAAATAAATAATTTTTTTTAAGGTTATACATGTGAGGTCAAAGACATAGTGAGTTCTGGATGCAAGTCTCTCATGCCCCATTCTTTGCTTACTTTGAGATGTGAACCAGATTTTTTAAAAAATCAAATACCAACCTACTAATTTACACTGAAAAAATTATTGTACCAACTGAACCACAGTTAGGATTTAAACCAAGCTTGCTTGGGGGAATTCAAATCAGAAAAGGTATGACGTTCTTTTTGCTGATTAATTTAAGATAAGAGTCTCACAGACCTTCCTGCCTAGACTGGCCTTGAACCTTGATCCTCAGGTCTCAGCCTCCTGAGTAGTTAGGGTTATAGGCTTGAGCCACTGACACCCCAGGCAGACTAAAGTTCTTATTGGCTTATAGACATAGAGCTAGTGGACTTAGTAATAAAGGTCATGGGTCTAGAATTCTAGGCCTGAGCACTGTCCCTGAGCTCTTCAGCTTAAGGCAACCACTTTACCATTTGAGCCACAGCGCTACTTCCAGCTTTTTCTGTTTTTGTGGTGCTGAGGAATCGAACCCAGGGCCTCACGCACGCGAGGCAAGCACTCTACCACTGAGCCACCTTCCCAGCCCCAAAAAGTTATTTAACCCAAGCTGGGTGTGAATGGTTACCACTCAGATGCCTGTAATCCTAGCAACTCCACAGGCTGAGATCTGAGGCCATGAGACTCTTATCTCTGATTAACAATCAAATGGCTGGAAGTAGGTATAGCTAAAGTGGTAAAGCACTAGCTCTACCATTGAAATGGTCATGGATAGCGACCAGGTCCTGAGTTCAAGTCTCATATGGATAGTACATTGGGCCAAGACTTACACAACATGCATGGACTGGCTTCCATTTTGCTCATCTTCTAAAACCCTTGGGGTGGAGTCATTCTCCCAATATGGCTTCCTCTCGCTTCCATTCCTATTCATCTAAAAGAATACTATGGCATGCATGGATGGGACTCAACTGATTGTGGTTTGCCCTATGAAGTGGTACCCACAGATACAGCCAACACTGTATACATCAATCCCTAACTTCACCCACTCAGCTGTCTGCCTCTAAAGGTGGCGAGATTTACACACGCACCTGTGATGTGGGAATGCAAAGATAAGTCTGACTTCTTGTCTTTGATCTTCCAGTGAGAATACCTGGTAGAGAGAAGCTGAGAAGGTCTTCTTTTTTCGACTGGGTCTTCTGGAACAAATAGGACTGTAGCTTAGGGTGAGCCCCAACAGAGAGATCCTGTCACCCCAGGGAACAGAGCTTTTTTTTTTTTTTTTCTTTCTCATCCTAAGAATTGTTGCAGTTTTTCAGAGTAGCAGAACTCCAGGACAAGTACAGGCTGCTCATATCCCATGAAGTAGTTCGAGGTCAAGAGTCGGTTTGTACCTTAGTTCTTTGGGACAGTGAAAGTTCCAAGAGACAAAAATGTTAAAACTTGACAAGTTTTCTCATATGATTAGGGAAAGGCTGACAGGAGAAAATATATACAAAAAATAAAAACCCTTCAGAATGAGATTGTAGGTGCTGGGAAAAAGAATGAGTATTCAAAGGTATACTTTTGGGGAAAAAATATAATGGACAAAATTTGACCTTGGCATTTCCCCACATTCCTTTGGCATACCAACCATCTCCTGGCCAGCAATGCCACTCTAGTGGAGTTTCCTTCCCTAAGCCTTTCCCGTAGGCTGGCTAGAGGAGGCCTGCCAATCTCTCTAGAGCTACCCACGATCACTCTCACTGGTCAGCAATCAGGTTGGTTTTCCTAGGACAGCAAAGTGCAAACAAGGGGCATCTTGTGAAGATGATTCTTCATTGGCTTTCCCTAGAGTTTGTTCGGGAGTGCACCTTTATCGGTTAACAATGCTTATTAAAGGCTGGGCATGGTGGTGCATGCTTGTAATCCCAACTGCTCAGGAGGCAGAGATAGGCAAAACATGGTTCCATGTCAGCCTGGAAAAGTTTGGACAAAGTTATCATGGGGCCCTCTTCGTACAAGAAACTAAGCTGGGTGTCAGTGGCTCATACCTGTAATCCCTAGCTACTTAGGAGGCTGAAATCTGAAGACTGCAGTTCGAAGCCAGCCTAGGCAGCACAGTCCCTGAGACTCTTATCTCCCATTAATCAGCAAAAAGGGAGTCATGGTTCAAGTGGTAGAATGCCAGGCTTGAGTGAAGGAAGGCTAAGGGATAGGGCTGAAACTGTGAGTTCAAGCCTTAGTACCAACGTACACACACACACACACACACAGAAAATAGAAGGGTTGCGGCTGGGAAGGTAGCGCAGCGGTAGAGTGCATGCCTTGCATGCATGAGGCCCTGGGTTCGATTCCTCAGCTGTGGCTCCAGTGGTAGAGTGCTCGCCTTGAGCTGAAGAGCTGAGGGACAGCACCCAGGCCCAGAGTTCAGGCCCCATGACTGGCAAAAAAAAAAAAAAGAAAAGAAAATAGAAGGGTCAGGATTATCAGAAGGGGTGACTTTTTTTTTCTAAGCTAATTTTTCATTTCTGTGTTTTTCTGAAATGTCAACGGTAAGACAGGCTAACTGGGGGAAAAGTAAAAGCGGCAGAAACAGAAGTACAAGTCCCTTGTCTAGGGTGATTGACACCATTAGCAGTTTGCTTTGTATTCTCTCAGACTTTGCCCCTTAGACATTGCATATGTCTATGCACACAAATCCGTGGGCCCTGATGATTATTCTGTGCTTACTCTTCCTCACCACATAGTAGTAGTTTGTTGTTTTCAGTCAGTACCAGCCAACCCCTCTCCCCGCACCGAGCCCCTGTGTTCTGGGGAATGAACCACATTTCTAGCTCTTTCCCTCTTGTGTAAAGACCTGAGGTGTGCCAGAGAACTCTGACCCTGGGCAGATCTGTCACTATGCTGGTTTCCTCGTGGCTTTTGAATTGACAATGTGTGTGTGTGTGTGTGTGTGTGTGTGTGTGTGTATTTTGGATCAAAATGGAGATGTTTAGAGATTTTTAATTTGAAAATGGTATTCTTTTGCGTGCGTGTGGCGCTGTGCTTTGTGTTTCTGAGGTAGGTGCTCCACCAGCTTGAGCCATGTGTCCTGGCCTTTTTTTTT
>NW_012267227.1:12392795-12395520 GCF_000151885.1 Dipodomys ordii
CCACACCTCCAGCTCCTGTTTTTTTTTTTTTTTTGGCTTTAGTTTGCTTTTCAGAGAGGGTCTTGCACTTTTGTTCAGGCCAGCCTCAAACCATAAACCTCCCATCTCTGCCTCCTGTGAGCTGGGACTACAGGCATGGATCACCATGCTTAGTTTCCCGAAAACAAAATATCTCAGAAGTACTGAACACTGGAAATACATGCCTGAAACTTTTCGGATTAGCTTATTACACCTTCAACCCCAAGATTCTCAATCATATTGGAATGTCACATACCTATCTACCTGAGTGTCTCTTCTTCACCCCTTCATACACACACACACACACACACACACACACACACTTATTGCCAACTCTAGGGCTTGAGCTCAGGGCCTGGAATTGTCCCTGAGCTGCTTTTGCTCAAGGCTAGCACTCTACCACTTGAGCCACAGCGTCACTTCTGGCTTTTTCTGTTTATGTGGTACTGAGGAATCAAACCCAGGGCTAGATGCATGCTAGGTAAGCACTCTACCACTAAGCCACAGTCCCAGCCCCATATATATATATATATGTTAAAGAAGAATATGTTCACCTATCTGAAATGGCTGTGTTAACCTAACAACAATGAAGTCCTTATTCAACACCAGATCTTAAACTGTTAATCTTTCGCAACAAGCAGCAATGAGTTGCAAAGTCCTGTGAAAAGAAAGGCTGATTCTGTCAGAAGCATACCATCGTGCCTAGTCCAATGATAAGAATAGGTTGGGAAGACAATGTTCTAAGTTTACTGCCCAGTGAGTGCAGAAAGATGATGATAAGTCAAGGGAAGGAAAGAGTCCTCGGGTAAAAATCTGAACATGATTTTTCCCACCACGATGAGTATTTTATTATTGTCACTTTCAAATGAAAGACAATCTGGTCTGTCCCTTGTGATGGATGTCTAACTCCATCTTCTCTTCTGAAAGTTTTGAGTCAGATTCCCTATCTGGGTTATCACCTAAAAGAGGAGGAGGAGCAGGAGGAGGAGCAGGAGAAGGAGCAGGAGGAGGGGGAGGAGGAGGAGGAGGAGGAGGAGGGGAGGCCTCATATGGTGGAGGTGGGGGAGACTGAGAAAGGGTGAGAGGCGATGTGATGAGCACTTGCTCTGGGAGCCAGTGGGCCTTGGCAAGAAGTGAGCATTGATTCTGGAAGCCGCCCGGAAGGAAGCTGGGTGTACAGCCTCCTGGGGCAATCTATTATGTTTATGTGATACCTCGACAGTTTGCAGAACAGCTAGACACGGCTCACCTAGTGGGATGCTGTTTCCTACAGCACAGAGCAGCTGTGGAAAAGCAGAAACTGAGTCCTCACCCACCTGAGTGCCGTGGGAGCCGTTTCCATGCAATACCTCCAGACACACCAGGACTCGGCGGCCGCCCCTTTAACTGACGTCACCAGGCGATTGGGGGCATTTTACAGATAACCCAAGCCTCGCCCTTTAAAAGGAGACATGAAACACCCTATTTTTTTTCTAGATCTGTGGTTTATAGTTTAATAGCAATTTGATGGAGATAGAATTCACATACCCATGAGCTTTACCCTTTAAGCATACAACTTGGTAGTGTTGTTGTTGTTTGTCAGTAGTGGCCCTTGAACTCTGGGCCTGGGTACTGTCCCTGAGCTCTTCAGCTCAAGGTAAGCACCCTGATGCTTGAGCCACAGCACCACTTCTGGCTTTTTCTACTTATGGGGTGCTGAGGAAACGAACCCAGGGCCTCATGCATGGGAGGCAAGCATTCTACCACTGAGCCACCTTCCTATCCTCAACTTGGTAGTTTTTAATCTTAAAAAATTTATTTTTCCTATTCTGTACCAGTACTGGGGCTTGAACCCAGAGCCTTACATTTTTAAAAATTAAATTATAAAGTGCTAAAACAAAATACAAGACAAAACAAAACAAGAAAACCCACAAACTCCAGCCAAGTGCTGATGGTTCACACCTGTAATCCCAGCTAATCAGGAAGCTAAGAGCTGAGGATTGCAGTTCAAAGCCAGCCCAGACAGGAAAGTCCACAAGATTCCTATCTCTAACCACCAAAAAGGCAGAAATGGAGCTGTGGCTCAAGTAGAGCTCTAACACTGAACAAAAAAGCTGAAGTACCTTCACACACACACACACACACACACACACACACACACACACACACACACACGATTGGAATGGATAATCTCCAAGGTCTCTTCCAGTTCTAGTATTCTAGGGTTGCTAAGAGTCACATTTTGCATTCTAGAAAGCTTCCATGCTTCCTTTTAAAAGGAAATTCATAGAAGATGGTTCACAGTTGGGCTGCAGTTTTGCAAAGGCATGTTGGTGGTGGTTTCTCACGTCAGAAAAATTGTACAAGCTGGGAACCGAGAGGGCATTCAGCAGATTCTCACCGTGTCAGGGATGGGCCCATGGGAGTCACGGCTCAGCGTCATGAACACTGCCCATTCATGGAGGCCTTGAGTGCTGAGACCTGGAGGGACCATGATGTGTGTGAATGGGGCTCTTTGGCCACCATGCAACCAGACGTGACCGCACGCTGGCCATGCTGAACTCCCGGAAGGCTGGAAGACCGAGGCTGCCATCTTGCTGAAGTTCCAACTAGGAGATAGTGTTTCACTGCACATGGTAACTGATGACAAACATTGTAGCTTTTTCAAATTGGTCTGAAGATTTTACTAAAGGATAGCCACAAACAGTGTCTCTCTCTCTCCTCTACC